>NC_081411.1:827016396-827333896 GCF_030272615.1 Cryptomeria japonica
GGTTGGTATTCTCCATTGAAAAATATTTGGCAAGCACCAAATATGACACTCACCCTATTTGGTGCTCACCAAATTCAATTTTTTGAATTTTTATGTTTGGCTCTTGCCAAATTCAAAATTTTGAATTTTCACGTTTGGTGCTCACCAACTGTGAAAAGTCAATTTTTTGCATTTCGCGAGCACTGAATTGGTACACACCAAATGTTTTGCATTGTCCAACTTGAAGGTTTTGTGAATGTGCAAATTTCTAATTTGGGGACAAGTTATACCGACCCCCAAAGGAGAATATATATATGAAATATAATATTTAAATATAAGTCACATTTCAATATGTCTTTGAAAAGGACATATTGAAATGTGACTTATACTTTAAGTTATATTTTGAATGTATATATTGGAAGGATGTTTGAGAGTGGTTTCAGCTCTATAGGAGTTATAATGTATATTCTATTTTTTAGAGGATTATATCAGACTGTCAAATTTCAGTAATCAACATGTCAAATTTCAATTAGCAACATGCTCCTATTAGCATTCTTTATCTCTATATCTCGCTCTCTTTATCTTCCCCAAACTCTAGAACTATCTCTCTCCTTCTCTTATCTCTCTCAATTATCTCTCCCCTCTCTAGGTAAAGCCCACCCTCTCTACCTTTAATTCCTTCCTTAACCCCATTTCTATCCTTGACTCATTCCCTTTCTCTTCTTCTCTATCATTCTCTTATTATTTATTTCTCATCCCTCTCCATTTTCTTGGTTAGTACCTATCCCTTCTATCTTCTCTCTCTCCATATCTAGGTATCACCCTCCCTCCCTATATTATTACCCACCTCTCTCTCCTCCTCTAGGTTTCTCACCTATCTAATTGTCTACCCTCTAGTTCTCTCCCTCTATCTCCACCTTTCTCTCCCTTCCCCCTTACCCCTATCCATTTATGAACTTTCTCCCTCTTTTCTCTCTCTCTCCAAACATATCTATCTCCTCATTCCCTAGGTCTTTTAATCCCTCCATGTCTACCTCTCCATCCATGCCCTCTTACTCATCTCTTTTCTCTTTTATCTATTCCCTCTCTCCATTTTCTAGGTCGTCACCTCTCCCTCCTACTTTCTCTGACCTCCCTCTCAAGTTTCTAGGTTTCTCCCTCATTCCTTCTCCATATCTATATCTCTCTATCCATGTCTCATTAGGCACCTATCTCTATGCCCCTTTATCTATCTCTCCCCTCTCTCTCCCATTTAGGTATTTAACCTCTCTCTCACCCTCTAGATATCTCATCTCTTTGTCTATCCCCTCTCTAGTTCTCTCCCTTCCTCTCCACCTCTCTCTCTCCATCACATCTTACCCATCTCCCTTTATGAATTCTCTCCTTCACTTATCTCTCCCATCACCTCTTTATCTTCCATATTTCTAGACCTGTTACTCTCCCTCTCTTCTCTTTATTTCTTCTCTATCTCCTCTTTCTAGGTCTCTTCTATACTCTCTCCCTCTCTCTCTCACATTCCCTCCTTATCTCCATATCTATCCTTCCCTCACTCCATCTCACTTCTCCTCCTATTGTTTCTCTCCACTCTCTCTTTGCAACCCTAAGGGAGGTCTCACTAACTTACAACATGAATCAGATTGCAATCCAGAAGAAATGAATTGCAATGATAACATCTACAAATGCTTGATGACAGTTCCAGTTAAGCACAATTGTATGCCCCGCAAAACCAATCTCACCTCAACACTTCATTGAATAATATATTCCTTGTTAGTACATTCACCTCTCTCTAACAATGTAGACACAATACCGACACCAAAACTAAGTGAATAACTCACCTATATATACAATTCATCAACCTTGATATCAAGGTTGACTAAACCCTCAACCCTCAACTCAAAAAATTACACTACATGATACAAAGATCGATCACTGGACCAATATAATGATTTACATTACATATCATGGACCTAAATCAAATTCTCAAATGATGTCATCCACTGAAAATCATGCCAAGATCAACCGCAACACGCTACACCATTAGAAATACCGCATAACACGAAAATCAATACCGGTTGATGGAAACCACCAAAAAAATGCACAATGATCAATGTGGATAGCCAAAACAAATAGGACATGCCTAGGAAATACCAATAAGCATGCTAGAATCTGTTGGCATTGTGTTGTCATTGATGTCAACTGGTATGGGATGACTACCGGTATGAGAGGTATGTGCAACATTGTCATGAAGGAGTACAAAATGAGATATCTTTGATATCACCTTGTGTTGCAGAACACCGGTAAGGTAAAGAAGAGAATGTCATTTAGAGGAATGACCACTAGGGTCACCGGCACACAAGTTAGTGCCTGACTTGTATGGATGAGATGGATAGATTGCTGCTACAGTGCATCACCGATAAGGAAAGGATGTCAACTGGTAAGTGATGTGTTGACATGGAGAAGTTAGATCAATCAAGTGAGTGGTTGTCAGCCAACAAAGCTCATGATTGGTGTACAAGATGGATGGCCAAAGTGCTTGACTTGTTATTTGTGGTAAAGAGGCAGAATGTTACCTAAATCACATCAACACCAGAGGAGAAGAATGAACAGGTCACCAAGTATGTTGTAAGTTTGCAGAACAACAAAAATCCCATCAGATGAAGATGCAGTCACCATGAGAAGAGATGACTGACAGTGAAAGTGTCAACACCAGATCACATGTGCCTATTTAAAGATGTTCTGCATAAATAGGGAAGTCACATGAGTGCATTGTAGGATGCAAAGGACAAGGTATCCCTCCAATGGTAAGTGGAACTTATCTCCTATCATGCATAGTGTGCATCATAATTCAGTGAGATAAGGAAGATGAGGTGAAGGAACATGTTTGAAGGTTCACACCGAACGTACCGATGAATTAAAGGAATGCCTCGAGTGCATGAAATTAGGGATATGCATGGGACTGACTGAGAAGGCATGTTGAGTTTCCTGGACAAGTGAAGGACTGATGAGTTTGTCATCTTGACAAACTGGATGAGTTGATATTCAGTCTGATGATGAAGGTAGAGTGGTGTAGCTAAATATAGAGAATAAAATCGGCATACAGATGACTTAGATGGAAACCATTGAAGGTTGATGACATGTTGTCATCAGGATGGTTACTGGTAAGCTTGAGAACTGGTAAGGAAGCAAAGAGGCTAAGAGTTGTGACTCCCATTTGATGGAGATGAACATGCTATGGATAGACATGTCTGGTATGCCGACTAAGGATTTCCACCAGTAGTTGAGCAAAGAGAAGACATGAGAAGTTAACCAGTATAATGTGAGATGCCGATAGGGTTAGTAAACTGGCAGGAAATAGGAATCGGTGATCCTATCTGGACCGACATGAAGATCCAATCTAGCAGGTGGTCAACATGGATGCCATGTGGATTCAAGGTGGCAAACTTGCATGCAATGGTTGATGGAGTGTGCCCGACAAGGTTGATGCAAAGTTAATCGACATTAATGGTACATCCCACAAATCGTGGGATGTGTTAAAGAGCCATTGCAGAGGTTTGTGACTTGAGGTCTAGAGCACAAAAAAGAGCTAGCTCAGAATGATTGAGGAGATCGAGGTAGATGAAAGAAACCACAAGACCAATCTTGGTGTTTCACCAAGAGATTAGCCGATAGGGTAAAAAGAGAATTGCCAAAGATAGATGGCGTGATCAAGTAGGCATGTTAATGGCGGTGATGACAATATAGCTGTTTGGGTGATCAGATCATACATGATCTGATTTAATTTGGTTTTCCTTGAGGATGATGAGGAAACCCTAACTGCCCATGTTTTTGAATTGGCTTTTAGCGGGAAAACCAGGTTATAAATATGCAGGCCAAAGACATTGTTGAATGTTGCTGAAAAGAAGAAGAGAGTGTTGTTGCAAAGTGATTGAGTGTTACTTCTGTATGTGAGAGGAAATTAGTCAAGTGCTCAAAGATTATCTAAGGAGTGACTGAGTGTGAGGGAAAACTAGGTTGAAGTGTTCAACCGGTAGCAGTTCAGAATCAGTAGTGTCCATACCGACATAGCATAAGTAGAGAAGGAGCAGAGAAGGAAGACATAGAACTGACAGTATATAGTATTGATGAAGAGAAGAGCATTAAGGAGGAGATCCAGTAGACCAGAAGAAGAGTAGAGGTGAACCAATAGAGTTTATCGGCAATGAAGCAGCAGATGAGAGAAGTAGAAGAGTGAACCGGTATAGAAGAGAAGGTGTCTCACCGAAAGAGTAAGGTGTATGAGATGGTTACAAGATTCACTTGTAATAGTATTGTTAATCTTGTATTTGATGTTATCTTTGAGATCACTGAGTTGTAGCCCATAAATATGTTAGGTGTTGGTACTCCTTGGGTTGGTGCCCTAAATCAGGGGTTGGAGATCCTTTGGGTTGTAGCCCATAAACAAGTTAGGGGTTGTAGCTCCTTGGGTTGGTGCTCTAAACATTGTAACATAAATTTTATTGTGAGGCTAGATTGGAGTAGTAGACTCCAACAACATTGCTCACCGAGGTTTTTCCCATCTTGGGTTTTCCTCGTATATATTGGTGTTATGTGATGTCTCTTTGTGTGTTTGCATTTGAGTTGGTCTCCTCACTAACCAGTCTGTTTTGTGCTAGATTCCATAACTAGTATACACACATAAGTTAGTTAAGGGGAAAAAGTTGAGAACCATTGATTCACCCCCCTCTCAGTGGTACATTATGTCTAACAATTGGTATCAGAGCCTAGGTACGTTGTTTATCAAGCTTTCTCTCGCTTGGGTAGATTCTGGCTTGAGGACATAATAGTTTGTTTAGTGTCTATCCCTGATCCAGTGTTTAATGGATCAAACTATGCCATTTGGAGTTGTAGAATGGAAGTCTACTTGTCCTCTCTAGAGTTTGATGTTTGGATGTCACTTGTTAATGGTCTCCTTAGGAATGTCTATCCTCCCACTAGCTCTCAAGAAGAAAGAAGATGTTAGTGCAATGAAGAAGCCATGAAGGCTATATTTAGTGGACTTATAGGTGATATCTCCTCATAGGTGGACAGATACAAATCGGTAAAAAAGCTTATGGGAGAGATTGAAGAAGCTCTATGGAAATGAGCCTACTACTATAGGATTGGCTTGTGAAGATAGTATGAGAAATATATCTCATGCATCTGCAAATGATGAAGGCAGATCGACTAGCAGCTGCATCATTGATGAAGAAGGAACCCACCTCTTCATGGCTTAAGAATCAAAAGATGAGAGGCATACATCTGATAGTGATAAGACAAAGGGATCCCACTGATATGATGTGTTTGGCAGTGATGATGAAGAAGAAGAAGACAAGGTAGATAAATCTAGGCATCAAGATCTATTTGATAGTGAAGGAGGAGAAGAAGATGAAGCTGAAGTTGATCTTGAAGGAGAGCTTGTAAATGCACTTGAAGAACTCAATAGGGTAAGAAAGGAATACAAGCTATTCAAGAATGTTGCTCTAGTGGAGCAGAACCGACTGACAAAATGCTTTGAAGAATCTGAGAAAAGCATCTCAAAGATGATGTCTCATAAGGAATACACTAGGAAATGTTGGTGTAATGATCTAGTATTTAAGCTAGAAGTTAGAAATAAAGAATATCTATAGCTGGTTGGAGAAATGGAGATTCTCTGAAATGATCTTGAGAAATGTCAGGGTGGGCTCAAGGTAAGAATTTGGTGTGATGGCAGCAGTGATGCCTTGGACAAAATACTGAAGAAGAAAAAGCATGCCAAGGATACTGAAGGTTTAGGAAGTGGTATCGGTGAATGCTCCATCAACAAAAATGTCCCCCACAATGACATTATGTTTGTCTCCTCTAATGGAGAAAACAAAGGCCAAACCTTCATAGTGAGAAATGCTCCCTGGAAGAAGCTTGATCTAGATACAACTAGTGAGGACTTGCAGACAAGAAAGAAGACCGGTGCAACAAGAAGGAGGAATAATGCAGATCCCAAAGGTAAAGGGAAGATGGGAGAACATAGCTTCACCGAAAGCAGGAAAATGAGAAAGCAACAAAGAAGACCTCCTATTGGCAAAGGACAAAAAAATTCTACCACCCACAGGGCAAAGAAAGTGTGGGAGAAGAAGAGACCAGATGGAAGAGATACAAAGAATGGACAACCTAGGGTCCATCCCCAAGGAAGGAGAAATGGAGATGCTAGACTGGTAAGATCTCCTCATGCATGGTAGAATAAATTTGTAAATCATAGGCCATCAATTACTGATTATTGTTTTGCATGTAATGCTTATGGTCATAGGGCAGAGGAATGTAGAAAGAGATCTAGAAAGAATAATATAGGATCTCATAGACAACATGCATACGAGAAAAATGTATCTAGGAGTAGATACATGCATATCCCCTTTCCCGGTTATGCTAGAAAGATTCCATTTGCTGACCCTACTAATGCAAATGTTGTATGTTATAACTACAATGGTTTTGGCCATAAAGAGTTTGAGTGTAGAAGGAGGAACTTGTAGTCACATGGAGGCCAGTATAACAACTATGCTATGCCGAAAGGTGGATATAGAGCATATGGAAGTCAGAGACCTACATGGAACCAAAGGAGAAATGTCCCTACAGGAGCAAGAGGTCCACCGATTTCAGTTGCTAATAAAAGCAACATGACTAGAAGTAGAAGGTCAAACCGGTATGTCAAGAGATTCCCCAATCATGAAGTTGGGATGGATTTTGTGTGCTACTATAACACTATTTCTGGTTGTGATGCAGAGTCCAAAAAAGAAAAGGCCCATCACCAGAAGATGGTAAGACCTTCTCCCAAGACTGAAAATGGGAAGGAGAATGAAACCAAGCAAGTGTGGAGGAAGAAGACCATGGACCGGCACTGTGCATTCAATGCACAGATGATATCTCCAAAGGACTAAAGGAGATGCATGACCTTAGGGGGAGTAGTACATTGAATTTATCATTCACCCCCTCAGTAAAGAAGGACACATGGAAGAACATGTTGTTGCCTGTATGAAGGATGAAAATGAGATGATAAGTGTGTGTAGAGGTTGTCCTAACTACACACCTACAGATGAAAGTTGGATCATTACTGCATGTGTCAAGAAATGAAGATTAACAATTGGCATCAGATGCAAAGTGACACAAAGTGTCAGGAGTCACAGCATGGTGCTCTGGTAGTAATAATGGATCGATACAAGAAATTGATATGTGTAGGATGTTACCGACATGAATGCTAATAGGTACTTGCAGGATATGTAAGACAATGAGGTTGGAGATCATTGCAATAGCCTCGGTAACATGGAATGAAGTGTTTATGTCTCACATGGTATTGGAAAAGACCTGAATGACATATGTTGGCCCGGTTGTTGATCATGCAGGCATGCATATTTTTGGGCTAACTAGTTCAATTTATGGCATGATGATGTCATTGTTTGGCATTGTGTACATCAAGGATCATGTCATAGGTTGTGAAATAATGGAGCTAAGAGATCATCAAATGATCACATATGCATAGCTCAATCAGTATATGGAGATGATTGGAGCCCTAGTATTGGACCTGACTAGAGATGAGGACCTTAGATGTATGACTCAGGGGGGGTTCAAGTGGACATGATGTTGAGCTGGTATGCTTGAACTTGTAAAGATATTGACTACCCAAATTGTAGGTGATGGAAATTGCAGTAAGAATACCTAGGAGAATTTCATGGTTGTGGGTATCTACCTATCTTTTGGTTGGTTGTATTCATAGTAGAATCAAATTTGATTCAAAAGAAATTTGGGATCAAAGTGAAGGTGATGCAGGTTGGTGTCAGTTGATGATTGAGTCCTCCATCGCAAGTGTTATGACTTCAAAATTTGTAACAAGTGGTATCAAAGGAGGAGATGCATCCAATGAAGAAAAAGGAGGAGAAAGAATTATGTCAGTGACTAGTAAATACGAGGAATGATATCCTAATAGTGCCCTTTTCCATTGTTGTCAAAGTGGGAGAAATATTTTGTAGTATACTGTATACTACATGAGTTGACATCCATTGGATCATACAAAGGGGAGAGATATTATGTAGTATGTCAGATACTACATGAGTTGAAATCAATGCCAAAGGGGGAGATTGTTGGCATTTTGTTGTCATTGATGTCAACCGGTATGGGATGACTACAGGTATGAGAGAAGTATGTGCAACACTATAGTGAAGGAGTACAAAATGAGATATCTTTGATATCACCTTGTGTTGTAGAACATCGATAAGGTAAAGAAGAGAATGTCATTCAAAGGAATGACCACTGGGGTCACTGGTACACAAGTTAGTGCTTGACTTGTGTGGATGAGATGGATAGGTTACTGGTACAGTGCATCACTGGTAAGGAAAGGATGTCAACTGATAAGTGATCTGTTGACATGGAGAAGTCAAGTCAACCAAGTGAGTGGTTGTTAGCTAACAAAGCTCATGACCAATGTACAAGATGGATGGCCAAAGTGCTTGAGCTATTGTTTGTGATGAAGAGGTAGAATGTTACCTAAATCACATCAACACTGGAGGAGAAGTTTGAATAGGACACTAGGTATGTTGTAAGGTTGCAGAACAACAGAACTCCCACCAGATGAAGATGCAGTCACCATGGGAAGAGATGACTGATAGTGAAAGTGATAACACCATATCACATGTGCCTATTTGAAGATGTGTTGCACAAACAGGGAAGTCACATGAGTGCATTATAGGATGCAGAAGACAAGGTGTCCCTCCATTGGTAAGTGGAACTTATCACCTATCATGCATAGTGTGCATCATAGTCCAGTGAGATAAGGAAGATGAGGTGAAGGCAGGTGTTTGAAGGTTCACACTAGACCTACCAGTGAATTAAAGGAATGCCTTGAGTGCATGAAATCAGGGATATGCATAGGACTAACTGAGAAGGCATGTTGATTTTCTTGGACAAGTGAAGGACTAATGAGTTTGTCATCTTGAAAAAATAGATGAGTTGATATTCAATCTAATGACGAGGGCAAAGTGCTCCAACTAAATATAGAGAATGAAATCAGCATGCAAATGCCTTAGATGGAAACCACTGAAGGTTGATGACATGTTGTCATCGGGATGGTTACCAGTAAGCTTGAGAATCAGTAAGGAAGTGAAGAGGCTAAGAGATGTGACTCCCATATGATGGAGATGAACATGATATGTACAAAAATGTCTAGTATGGTGGTTAAGGAGTTCCACCGACAATTCACCAAAGAGAAGACATGAGAAGTTAACCGGTAGAATGTAAGATGCTGACAGGGTTAGTAAACTGACAGAAAAGAGGAACCGGTAGAGTGTTTGGTCAGTGATCCTATCTGGAATGACATGAAGATCCAAGCTGGAAGGTGGTTGATGTGGATTCCATGTGGATTCAAGGTGGCGGACTTGCATGCAACGGTTGATGGAGTGTTCCCAATGAGGTAGTTGTAGAGTTGGTCAACATTAATGGTAGATCCCACAAATCACAGGATGTGTTGCAGAGCCATTGTAAAGGTTTGTGGCTTGAGGTCTGGAGGACAACAAAGAGCTAGCTCAGAATGATTGAGGAGATCGAGGAAGATGAAGGAAACTATAGGACCAATCTTGGTGTTTGACCAAGAGATCAACCGATAGGGTAAAAAGCAAATTGCCAAAGATGGTGTGATCAAGTAGGTGCATTAATGGTGGTGATGAGCATACAATTGTCTGGGAGATCAGATCGAATAGGATCTGATTGGATTTGGTTTGCCTCAAGGATGATGAGGAAACCCTAACTGCCCATATTTTTGAAGTGGCTTTTGGTGAGAAAACCAGGTTATAAATATGCAGGCCAAAGACATTGTTGAATTTTATTGAAAAGAAGAAGAGAGTGGTGTTGTGAAGTGATTGAGTGCTACTTCTGCATGTGAGAGGAAATTAGTCAATTTCTCAATGAGTATCTACTGAGTGTGAGGGAGAACCAGGTTGAAGTGTTCAACTTGTAGCAGTGCAGAACCAGTAGTGTCTATACCGACAAAGCAGAAGTAGAGAAGGAGCAGAGAAGGCAGACATAGAACCGATAGTATATAGTACCGGTGAAGAGAAGAGAAGTAAGGAGGAGATCTAGTAGAAAAGAATAAGAGCAGAGGTGAACTGGTAGACTTTACAGGCAAGGAAGAAGGAGATGAGAGAAGCAGAAGAGTGAACTGGTGTAGAAGAGAAAGTGTCTCACCGGAAGAGTAAGGTATATGAGATGGTTACAAGATTAACTTGTAACAGTATTGTCAATCTTGTATGTGAAGTTATCTTTGAGATAACTGATTTGTGTCTTGGTACATGGGTTGTATCTCCTTTGGGTTGTAGCCCATAAATCTGTTAGGGGTTGGTGCCCTAAATCAGGGGTTGGAGATCCTTTGGGTTGTATCCCATAAACAAGTTAGGGGTTGTAGCTCCTTAGGTTGGTCCCCTAAACATTGTAACAAAGATTTCATTATGAGGCTTGATTGGAGCAGTAGAGTCCAACAACATTGCTCACTGAGGTTTTTCCTATCTTGGGTTTTCCTCACATATATTGGTGTTATGTGATGTCCCTTTGTGTGTTTGCATTTGAGTTGGTCTCCTCACTAACCGACAAGTCTATTTTGTGTTAGATCCCATAACCGATATACACACATAAGTCAGTTAAAGGGAAAAATTGAGAACCACTGATTCACCCCCCTCTCAGTGATACATTGTGTCTAATAGAATAATCACCAAAAACTACACAAACACCACTTATCAAAACTTCATCGATCAACATCAGAAAGTTCAAGAGCATAACCAATCACCAACTCCCATGAAGAAAGATAACTTGTGGGGCACCAAATCATGAACCATCTAAAAGGAAGATACACAAGATCATCCTAAACAATATCCCAAAACCTTAGCACAAGATTTGATCACACCGGAATATACCTGAGGAAATATCAGATTCTGCACAATAGTGATCAGTAAAACCAAACTACAAAACTAGATGAGAAGATCTTCCCAACCTCACTAGAATAAATCATAGGAATATATTGACATAAATGAAAATAACATATCCTAGTAGCAGAAATGAACAAACATATCCAACAACTCCAACAGAAGAGAGCATAGGAACAAAAGAAGAATCTTGAGCTCCGATCCCAGGTGCAATCATTGAAGGATTTCATTTCATCCTTCATAAATCCTACTGCTAGTGAGTCTTCAAGTTCACAAGTGTAGGGAATGGATCCAAACACTATGAGAAAATTCAAAGGTAACTTAGGTTATGCCAAAGTTGTCACTAATTGGATTGATGAAATGTATAGTGTTGGTGTCAGTTATATTACTAAGTTCAGAATGTTGTATGTAAATATTTAGAATAAAAGAAAGGAGTTGTTAACGGAGCTACAACAAGTTAGGAGAGAACATGGGAGAATTTTTTTGCTCCTGAAGAAGGTCACAAAGCTCATGTCATTGAGCTATGCCATATTAACCATCGAGTAGATAGTTGGACATCCTGGGGAGATTAATCCTATTTGGTGTGATGCATTGGATTGGAAGGCAAATATCTATCGTGACTATATTGATGACATTGACAATGCTCTAAAGAATTACTTGAGTGATATGTTGAGAATAAAGGAGAACCTCTACGCTCTGGATGTCGACGTTATGGACAGTTTCGAAGAGAATTTCCTCGAACTTAGTGAAATGGTGCACTAATTCAAAGACGATTATTAGAAGAATGTCACAAACCCTAAAAGCATATCTCTGGATTCTTTAAAAGAATTGGGTCACCTACAAATACACACCTCTATCTTGGAATCTGAGATGGATGAAATATACAAGATCATAGTTGCTACTGATGGGTTGATTGCAAAGTGGAAAATGAGGTTGCGGATCACTGCTGTACTAGAGGACCCAAATATGGAGCTCGCTATGAATAGGTGTCGTGAATATAGACAAAGGATCAATGCTCAGGAGGTGGCACATGTTGAGAAAGAAGTGGAGATTGTCGATGATGCGGAACCAGAAGCTGAATAGGTGGTGGTGGTTTAATGTTCGATGTTTTAATTGCTTTTCTTGATCATTGACTGGAAGGCCTAAGAACTTTCTTTAAATAACAGTTTTCTTCAAGAAACCATTATCTTTCATGTTTTAAATTATATCTCGACTTTGTTTCTGGTTAGGATATTTTGGGAAAACTTTTTTTTCTCATAAGAGCAAAAATTTTTTATGCATGTTGTTATCTTCAATTTTAATATAGAAGAACTACCGATGACTTTCATATATTTGTAATCTTTGAATTATGGTGTGTGAATGATTTTCTATTATTTGAATGGATGTTAGTTGGTGAATTTATATTGAAGTGGTGGATAATTAGAAATTTTAGGTACTGTGAAATATTATTTGTGAATGGTATTTCATAGTAGCTTTTATTTGAGAATTTAAAAAATTCCAAAAAAAATAGTAGTTAGTGATATGAATTCCTTTACAAAGCTTTCTGGTTAAAATCTCTTTCCTTATTTACTTTCTGGTTAAAAGTTGTAGTCACATAAATCTGTCCACTTTAATTAAATGAATATTTGCTATTTATTTAATTAAAAATCCACTAGCCATCAGTTAATTAAATTAATGTTTAATTAATTCTTCTTCAAACATTCTCCTATTAATTAAATAAATTATTCAATTTATTTTAATTAATTCATTATACCAAATTCACAATCAATTAAATGAATAAATTCTATTTATTTAATTAAATCCCCTCTTGTTCCTCTTTTAAATAGATTAACATTTATTTAAATCATTTTAAACCCCCCCCTCCCCACTTGCATTTTCCTACAAATGCAACTTGCACACACAAATTGAAATAAATTAATTTTATTTTAATTAAAATCCTATTTTCCCTCACCCACCAAATCCACTTGCAATCCTAACCCCCTTCTAGATTCTTCTAAACCCTTCCTAATTAACCTAATCCATCTCCCAATTATTGTCACATTCCTAAGCAACTTGGAGTCACTTCTCAAAGACTTCAAAGTCTTTGAAAAGCATTTAATGCTTTGTGTGTTCAACAAATTAACCTTCAAAGTCTTCCATGATCACTAATGGCTCTTTCATGCCCATTTATGGCTCTTACATAACCATTTATAGTTAACTCAACTTGCACTCATGGGTCTCCTCAAGCATTTATTGCTTTGACCATGGTTATCCCTTTTGCCTTTGAACAAGAGTTTATCCAATGGATAAAAGCTTTATTCTTTGAATAAAGTATTTATTCACTCAACCCCACCTTGACCTTAACCCCCAAGTTGACTCCCAGGTCATGTCAAGCATTTAATGCTTATTCCCTCTCCTCTCAACCTATCTCATATTGACACTTGTCATCCTAGGATTGGGTTCAAATCCCTCACATGGATTGAATATCATTCAATCCTTACCCTTGTTGAGATTACTCAATCTCAACCATCCATTGCTCCATTTTCCCTATAAATAGAGCCCATTTCTTCATAACCCAGATCCTGAAAACTTGTATGCATTTAATCTATAGGCATTTCTAGAGAGCATTTAGCATAAATCACTAATATCTTGTCATTTTGGTTTAAAATAAATCATGTTTCAATATCAATAGCATCTAGTATTAGCTTTTTATTCACATTTAGAGCAAATACTTCAATCTCAAACCTCCATAAGCATCCATAGTGCAAAAAGCTTCTGAGAGCTGCACTAGTTTGGAACTTGGAGAGGAGAGGAATAAAGGAGAAGGAGCTAAGAGCATGGTAGAAGACATTTGGAGATGTCTTCTTGCATTTACATTCATAGTTAAATGCTTTACTTTGTTCTTGGTGTCTCTTTTGATATGCCTGCTTAGGTTGATCTTTGGTTGAATAACACACACCTTAACACTTGTTTCTTGTTGTTTGTGTGTTATACGACCACAGGTTTTTATCTAACTTGTCAGTTTTGTAGTGCATCATTTGGTGAACCTGACGTGAATCCAAACACCTAAAAACAACTTTTTTTTGACACAACTAACTTGTTTGAATGTTGAACTTGACACACAGGTTGCACTTTAGCGCTTTTGATCGCGTTTCTAGCGCTATTGCAACTTGACATTCTAGCGCTATTGTTTTTACAATAGCGCTATTGTACCAAGTTTGGCACTATTCACCTTTATTTAGCGCTTTTGTGCTTGTTTTAGTGCTTTTGAGATTGTTCTTGTGCTTTAGCATTTGCTGTCGAGTTTTTCTTTTAGCGCTTTTGTCTCTGTAATAACATGTTTTTGGTTAAATAGCGCTTCTGTTTTCACACAGACTAGTACTATTGTAACAGAACATTGTAAGGAAGACCTTGTAACCAAAAAATTGATTTTTTTTAGGCTTATGGAAGCCCTCCATATGTGTGGATTTTACTAACTGTTTGCTTTTTGTGCAAGTCTAAAACTAACTTCCTTAAAAATCAAAAATTTGTTTTTGGTGCTTTAAAATTGAACAAAAGCAATTTTCCATTTCTTGCAAGTTAGGATAAATTTGTTTTTGGTGCTTTAAAATTGAACAAAAACAACTTTCATTTCCTTCCAAGTTAGGATCATTTGTCTTTTTTTTGGTGCTTTAAAATTGAACAAAAACAAACTTTGTTTTTACAAGTTAGGCTTAATTTTTCATTTGGTGCTTAAAATCAACAAGGCAAAATTTGTTTCTTGCATCAAACTTAAGCAAAAACTCACAATCCACACTTCCATTTTGGTGCAAAAAAAATTCAGAATCAACTTGTTTCAATTTTTGCAAAATGATTTCCCTTCATGCATACGTGCTTCAAATTAAGTTGACCAGGATTTTCAAAGTTCTAGTTTACTCAAACCTTTGCATTTGAAGTTAAAAAGAACACCATGATTGTTGGAGCAACATCTCCAAATAGTTAAACTCACATTGCGATGACAAGTTGAAAAGAACAAGTGAATTTCATGTTTGGCACACTTGTGCAAAAGAGTTGGTCGAGTGGTCCTACTTCTAACACACACTATCCTCTCCCTTGGCTCTCATGGTCCTAGGTGCAAGAGAAAAGTGTTAGTAACACTCAAATTTTATCTTTTTAAGAGAGGCCTACCAAGGGATCGACACTCTTGGGAACAAATTCGCGCGGTAAATCCTTCGAGCCGCTATAGAAATTAGGTGAGAGCGAAAGTTGTAGCCTTAGGTATAGCTGTTCCTATAGTGTAACTTGCCAGAAGGATAAATTGGCCCCACCATGAGTTACAAGGCTCTTAAGTGAGTCACTACAAAATGAACTTATGTTGAAAAACATCGAACATTGCTAAACACCTTTAAGTAGTAGCTCACATGTTCTATTGATTGAGGATATTTGCGATATAATTCAGTGCAAGAGCATAGATGGTTTTTCTCCCAAGATACTCACCATACATATTTCCTTGAGTAGAAACATAAGCTTTTTGAAAAGTCACTTATGGCTTGATGAAAGTGGTGACTCCCCCATCACAGGGATCATCTATTTGCTATGCTCATGCAAGACTTAGTATATCACATCCTTACTTGCCACGGTGGGATTCATAAGGTATGTAGTACCAAAGTCGAAGAAATATCAAGATGTGGGCTGAATTTATCACAACTGGCCATTTGACCTTAGGGATAAAAAGTGTTTGAAGTGTTTTCATTTTAGTCAAGACCAAGTGAAAATTGAGCGGACTTCAAGCTTGGGAAATACACCTTAAAATACATCTAAAGGAAAGGGTCACAAAAAGTCCAAGAATTGGGTTGATCTAGACCCATACTCATTTGTGCCTTTTGAGGCAACATTCTTGTGTTTGTGTGCTTGCTTTGTTTTCATGTCAAAGAAACATCAAAAATCAGTTCCAAAAACAAAGTGATTCATCCAACATAAACTTTTTCAAAATACCAACAAAGATCAAAAACAAAGAGCAAGAGTATCAAATTTTTATGACCATTCTTCACATCTTGAGAAAGAAGAATATTCATCAACATGTCAACTTGAAAAGAAGACCATTAAGCTCAAAGGCTTTAATCAAAAGGAGGAAATCCTTCTATCTTAATAGACAAATCTTTGTCTCTCATAGAGCCTTCTTGCGTCACATGCGTCTTTATATTCAAGGAAAATCAAACGAATTTGATCAAGAGTCATTAAACCACAGAGCTTTTATGCAATATAGAGCTTTGAGTTACCACAAAAACAAAGGAGGAAAGATCAACCCAGACTTCTTTCCAGACATTTGTATCACCTACAACGTAGCTCGGGAAATGCCACCAACGCCCTAAAGGGAAGAGGTAGAATTTGTCCCATATATGACACAAAGCTTTTATTGAAGTTAAAAATTTCATCCCATTCACACATCATCTCATTCATTTCAACTCTCAAAATACCTAGAGGTTTTTATCCTAAGTTCTCTTTAGATATTGCTTGAATCAAACATAATTCATCACTTTTGGAGTGTCTCGACATCTAGGATAAACTCATCCTAAAGAGGCATTTCTATGCAGGTTAAAACTAGTCTTTGAATGAATCCTCTCATTACTAGGTAGTTGAATCTATAACACATCTCAAATTCCTCTAAACCTTATCACACCAAACATTGTCAATCAAACACAACAAGAAATTCAAGATAGGACTTTGGTAATATCTACCTTTAGTGCTAGAGATTCATATGCAAAAAACTCCACCAAACATAAATCTTTCATTTCATCAACAACTCATCATCATTTTCACCCAGCTTCAACAAAAACTTGTGAACAAAATGGCTCATACCTGAACACGGTCAAGACAATGAGAAATTGAGGAAGAAGAAGAAGAGGAAAACATCATTGAATTCCAAGAAGCTCTTGGAGGAAACATGAATGAAGAAAATCCAAGTACTCCTACTCCTGCGGCAATAGAAAGGGCACAACACAACCCTCTCTTTAATAGACTCTTTGATGAAATACTCAAGAGCAATGTTGATGCTCACTTTTTGAGACTTGCTCAACAGGGAGCCAAACTACCCTCAGACTTTGATGTTGCACAACTACGACAAGCATCAGAACACCAAAGTCATAATGAGGATTAAAGAAGACAAGATCCCATTAGATACAACCTTCATCAAGGTAATCCACCACCTCCTCCTCCTCCTAATGATATAGACATATTGCAGCAACAAGTCAAAAATCTTTCCCAACAACTTCGCAGTGGCATGAAAACAAACCAATTTTCACTTGATGAAATTTGTCCCTATCCCTTTGATAGGAATCTTCATATGCCACCTTTTCCATGAGGGTTTGAAACACCCAAGTTTGA
Source organism: Cryptomeria japonica (assembly GCF_030272615.1). Taxonomy (NCBI): domain Eukaryota; kingdom Viridiplantae; phylum Streptophyta; class Pinopsida; order Cupressales; family Cupressaceae; genus Cryptomeria; species Cryptomeria japonica. Next base: position 827,033,664 of record NC_081411.1, read on the forward strand.
AAAGTATAGAGGAAAAGGAGATCCTCATGATCATGTTCGAGAATTCCATTCAGCATGCCTAGAAGTGGCATACGAGGATACATACCTAATGCGACTCTTTCCCCAAAGTTTGGGAGGAACAACCGCATCATGGTTTTCCTGATTACCAAGTGGCATTAGGACCTTTGAGGAACTAATTCAGAAGTTCCTATCGCATTACTCACACAACATTGAACATGATGTCACAATGGTTGATCTGTGTAACACTAAACAAAAACTAGGTGAACTATTCTCGGTCTTTCTACAACGATGGTGTTAAATGTCTAGCAGACGTTCACTTCAATTACCAGAATGAGAATTAGTGGAAATATTTATTTCCAACTTAAATGATGAAATGGAATTTCACTTGGACCTTAAAGACATAGATTCCTTCAATGACATGATCACAAAAGGTTTAAAGTGTGAGTGGGTTCTCATCAAAAAAGGGCTAATCAAAATCTATAGTGAGCCAAAAGATGCCCCTCGTCCACGCTTCAAAGTGACAAACCAAACTTCTAGAACAAAAACAAGAATGTCATCAATGACGGGGTTGTGGATGCAAGAACTATCAAAAGCGCACAACTTGTGGTTCAATTTGCAGGACAGAATCCCCCACCCAAGACTAACATAGTTGCTCCTCCAAATCAAGGATGCATCACATCTCAGGATGAACCCAGACAATGTCAACAAAAACCCAAATGAACATACACTCCCTTAGGGGAACCCATCGAAATAGTGTTACGTTAGTTGGTTTCTCAGAATCTAGTCACCTTACCCAGAACATCAAATTATGAACCTCAAGTCAAACCTGCATGGTGGAGAGATACTGAACACTGTGATTTCCATCAAGGAAGAGGACATAAGACAAGCAATTGTCACAGATTAAAAGATCTCATTCAAGATCTTATTGATCGAGGTGATATCAAAATTGAAGGACATGACCCAAAGATGACAAACAATGATCATCTGATGTTCAAAAATCCACTTCCATCACCAGATCTAAGGGGTCCTTCCACTTCCAGGAGAAACACTAATACTACTGATTACACGCAAGCAGTGTATAATTACATAGTAAACCACCTATATGATGCCAGTGAACAAGTTGCCACCATTACCATAAAAAATCCATCCAGTTCCAATTGCAATGTTGTTACATGTCGCAGCAAAGTTACCATAAAAGCAACTCCACAAGGTACCACCTCAATCCCAAAGTAGTATAACCTTGTGGATCAATTAGATAAAATGCCTGCACTGATATCTATCTTAGAGCTATTGCACCTATCTCCATCTCATAAAACAATCTTGGATCAAGCTCTCCAAGAGGTGTCAGTCCCTGCTAACTTGAATACAGATCAATTCCAAGCCATGGTTGGAAGTCTAAAAGCATCCCCTTGTCTCACTTTTTCTGAAAGTGACAATTCATCCTTGTAACAACCACATAATGCCTCACTCCACATTGAAGGATTTATCAACCAGCATAGGATCAAACAAGTCTTGATCAATAATGGAGCAGGCCTTAATATTTATACACTACAACTAGTCACTTCTTTGGGATATGTGATTGAATCAGTGCATCCTCGCAAGAAGATCACAATCAAAGCTTATGATGATGTAGAGCATTCATCCAAAGGAGCTATCGTACTACCAATCCGAGTGGGCCCTATGGTAAAACACATCATATGTCAGGTTTTGGACCTTCCTTTGCCATACAATTTGTTGTTGGGAAGACCTTGGATACACGCCACGCAAGCCATTCCATCCACTTACCATCAGTGTATCAAATTCCCACATAATGGTGTGGAAATTACAATCCTAGGAGATGCAAACCCCTTTGCACATTGTCATAACATAAATCATCAACCAGAGATTACCGTTCCCAACAACAGAGAAGCCATCTCATCCGCCTCATATGTAAGTCCAGCCTCTCTTTCCAGTTCAAACACTATTATACCCAAGCAAGAGAAGCTCAAGATGAAAATAGCAGAGGAAGGTCTTGGGGAGTACAATCTAAGCCAACTATTTTGTGTTGGACAAATGCCCACTTCTCCAAGAACTCATGGTAAACCTTAGTAGGTACTTCATACACTAGCAGTCACACTAGCATGCACTTTGACACCTTTCATCCTTAGAAAGAGTCAAGAGGAAGAGACCAGAGATGAGGACTTAGCAGAATGGATCTATAAAGATCCCATTACCACAGACATCCCACAAGCTAAGCTTCCGACAGATCAATATAGAAAGGGCCTGCTCATTATGCAAAGAATGGGTTATGATGGTCAAAGTTCTTTGAGACTTTACAAGAAAGGTCGACATGAGCCATTGCTGATAGAAATGAAACCTAAAGACAATACAGGCTTAGGCTTTCAAAAGGAGATCTTTCCTAAACTCATATTGAAAGGGAAACCCAACAAACCGTTGTATCAGCCTATTACAAAGAGGTCATCTTTGATTATCAAAGCAGCACCACCCATTACTCCACCAATCAAAACAACAACCCCATCAGCAGAAGCAATAACCTCAAAAGCACCATTAGCAATAGCCACTATAGCCGAATTCCCAGTAGTACCAACAAAAATGGCAATTCGAGCAGAAGCAGTAGAATCAACAACACCAATACTTCCTATATCAGATTCATTGATCCCCATAATTCTTCATGTAGTACTAATTGTTACATCTACAATGGTACATCGACCGATCACACTTGCCGTATTTAACTCGAACATCATCCCAGAATGTTATAGCAACCGGATCCTAGACAGTGACTCAGAAACTAACTCACATGAGCTAGAATTTGATTCAGTGCATCTTAACACTTCAAATGAGGAAGACACATCACTACCTCCACCTGCAAAGACATCCCCATTTATGGAGAAGCACAAATAAAGACCACTTGGGTTCCTGAACTAGAAACATCTTCCATAGACCCTACGTCACATCCTGTGCCCGATTCTAATGGGAAGAGTACCATCAACAACCTTGCCCATAATGTCTTAACACTCATTGAAACATCTCACGAACTTAACCTAATTGATGAGGTAATGCCAATTATCCATCCTGAACTCATCGAATGGAACCAACCTAATCCCCCATGTCTTGACCACTTCCAAAACGATGAGGCAATCATCGACTTCTTCGAATTACAGGATAACATACCAAGTGGGGATCATAAAGCTGGATTTTCCATAGAACTTAATAGTGCAACATACTTTGGGGTGGATGCCAAACCTTTCAGCTACAAAAATATAACAATAAAACATGGATCTTTCGGTGAAAACCACACTGTGGCACTATTTGATCCTACAAAAGTAAAAAGAAAGAACGAATCCAAGGGTGAAAACCTCTCTAAGGTGCCTGAGGATGAAAGGTTTGACATTCTCCCCTCAAGTAAACAGTAGGAATGATCAATGATTCTGATCAAGGAAACCAAAGAATGCAACGTGGGGACTCCTAACACTCCTCACCACATATATCTGGCATCTCTTTTGACTCTAGAGGAGCAGCCCAAGTTTGTTGAATTCTTCAAGAAATTCTAGATTAACTTTGCATGGTCATATGCAGACATGCCTGGTCTTGATTTGGATTTAGTCATGCATCACCTCATAGTAGCAGAAGGTGCTAAGCCTATCAAGCAAAAGCTTCACAAGATGCATCCCTAGATTGCAGTGCTTGTCAAAGCAGAACTTAAGAAACTTTTGGATGTTGGTTTCATTCAACCAATTGATTCTGCAGATTGGATCTCCAATATTGTGCCTATCAGCAAACCAAATGGGGGTATCTATATCTGCACTAACTTTAGAGATCTAAACAAAGCATGTCCTAAGGATGAATTCCCCCTACCCAACATCGATATCATAGTGGACCTAACAGTAGGACATGCCATGCTTTCACTCATGGATGGCTTTTCCAGATACAATCAGATAAAAATTGCACTAGAAGATCAGCACAAGACGGCTTTCACATGTCCATGGGGAACATATTGTTGGAATGTAATGCCTTTTGGTCTCAAGAATGTAGGTGCAACCTATCAAAGGGAAATGACCACAATCTTCCATGACATGATGCATACTATAATGGAAGATTATGTGGATGACTTACTAGCAAAATCACTCACAAGAGAAGGTCATCTAGACATATTAGAGAAAATATTTGATAAACTAGAGCAATATCATGTTCGACTCAACCCAAAGAAATGTGTCTTTGGAGTAACCTCAGGGAAGCTTCTAGGATACATTGTCTCCAGCAAAGGCATTGAGGTCGACCTAGCAAAGGTCAAAGCAATCATGGACATGCCACCTCCAAAGAACATCAGTCATCTAAGGACACTACAAGGGCAGCTACAGTCCATCCGAAGATTCATTGCACAACTGGCAGACAAGTGCCATCCCTTTGCACACCTGCTACACAAGAACATCCACTTTCAATGGGATACTAGATGCTAGCAAGCATTCCAGATGCTTAAGGACTATCTCATGAATACACCATTACTGATCCCACCAGATCCAAGTAAGCCTCTATTGCTCTATATTTCAGCTACTACTACAGCATTGAGAGTGCTATTGGCTCAACAAAATGCAGAAGGGAAAGAGTTTGTTATATAATACATCTCTCACACACTGGTCGGCTATGAACTCAACTACACACCTATTAAGCGAGCTTGCCTAGCAGTAATTTTGGTAGCAACAAAACTGAGGCACTATCTATTGACACATAAGGTTCAACTCCTTGCTAAGATTGATCCCCTAAAGTACTTACTTAGCAAAGTAGCATTGACTAGCCACTTGGCCAAATGGGTGATGATTCTCAGTGAATTCGACATTGAGTATGTGGACCGTAAGGCTATCAAAGGGCAAGTTATTGCAGATCAGTTGGCCGATGCACCACTCATAGGTGATCATCCTCTCATTTCCAATTTTCTAGATAAAGAGCTATTCATGATCACAGAAGCACAACCATGGAAGCTATACTTTGATGGTTCATACACTAGGCATGGCTTGGGGGCAGGCATTCTCTTTATCACCCCTCAAGGTGACAGCATCCCGAAGTCTTACAGGCTCACATTTCCATGTACAAACAATATAGCAGAATATGAGGCCTTGATCACAGGACTCAGGCTTGCCATACAATGGAAATTAAAAGAGTTACAGATATATGGCAACTCTCAACTAGTCATCTGACAAGTCACAGATGAATATTAGACCAAGGATGATAAACTCATGCCGTACAAGCAAATGGTGGACAATCTAATGGCATCATTTACTACTATCACTTTTGAGCAGATACCTAGAGATCAGAATTGGGTCGCTGACACTATGGCTACCATTGCATCTCTCCTAGATCTGCCACATAATTCAACACACTACGAGTTCTTGGTAGAACAACTTTGGATTCCTGCTTATGATATCCCCAAATTCAAGATGATATGTCACCTTGTCAATTCTAAATCCCCACGGTACAGTGAATTCTATACCTACCTTCGTGATCACACACTTCCTCCTGACCAATCAAATAATCAACGTAAAACCTTTATTCGCCAAACCGCCTGATATACCATCATTGTTGAAACCCTATACCGACGTAGTCTTGATGGTACTCTCCTTTGATGTTTGGAACAGGATGAGATAACAAAGGCCTTAGAAGAGGTACATGAAGGCATTTGTGGAACTCATGCAAGTGGTCCATCACTAGCTAAGAAACTCATGCACACTGGATACTATTGGCCATCCATGGAAAAAGACTCCTACTACTTTTTTAGAAAGTGCAAGAAATGCCAAGTTCATGGAGACCTAATACATGCACCAGCATAGGAATTGCAACCAATCACAACACCATGGCTTTTTTGTCAATGGGGACTTGACCTTGTGGGTAAAATCCATCCATCTTCATCCAATGGCCACAAATTCATTATTACCGCCACCGAATACTTCACAAAGTGGATCGAAGCTATTCCACTTACCCAAGTCATCGGCAAGCAAATCACCTCATTCATCCTTAATTACATCATATGCCAGTATGGTGTACCCATGTCCATCATCACAGATAATGGTCTTCCTTTCAAAAATTAGGATGTCCGTGAACTTTGTGAGAAATTTCACATCCAACATCGCTTTTCCACTCCCTGTTACCCACAAGGCAATGGTCAAGTCGAAGCATCAAATAAAAACATATTGAGAATCCTCAAGAAAATAGTCAATGATGCTGGTCGTGATTGGCATGTTCAACTCAATCCAACACTATGGGTGTATCAAACTAGCATTCGAACCCCTACAGGTGCAACTCCTTACTCATTAGTTTATGGTGCAGAAGCTATCTTACCTATTGAGGTCAAGATACCATCTCTACAGGTTTCCTTGTATAATCTAATAGATGATGAAGCATACAGAGTATCACATCTTCAAGACTTGGAACTACTTGATGAAAAATGACAAGTTGCATACAACCACCTTAAAGCCTATCAGTAGTGCATGAGTAGAAGCTATAATCATCGAGTTAAACCTTGTACATTTGAGGTAGGTGATCTTGTTCTTCGAGAGAATCCTCACAACCAATCAAATAGAGAACATCAGGGAAAGTTTGAATCAAACTGGCTGGGTCCATATGTCATCACTACTGTATTTGGGTCTGGGGCATATCAGTTGGCTACTTCAGAAGGAGAACCGCTAGCAAATCTGATCAATAGCATGCATCTCAAATGGTTTTATACCTAAGCTGCATAGGGCATCAGGCTCCCATACATACCAGAAAAACACCAAAAACATTTTGAAAAATGTCCTAAAGAAAATACAAAAACATCAAAATAGTAAAGAAAAATCATACATCCAAACGGTGAACAACCACTTCGGTGGCACCTTGGGTAAGTGCGATGGTGAAAACCTGGCAAACAAGTGCCACTCGTAAAGGCTATGGCTCCATTGTCTTTCAAACTTGTTGTGATCACATTCGTTACATATACACATCCATCCACCCAAGCCATGGTTTGTTATTTGATCTGCAATAAAGAGATAGTACTTCATGTGTCTTGCATCCCACTTTTTCATAGTCCTGTCTAAATTGGGGGCAATGCCCTTAACCTATTGATGGAAGTGGATTCTACATTACTTGTGATTCGTTGCGTTCTTCATTCAAAACTATCTCACAAAATACCAAAAACATTGGAAAATTGTCTCACAAAATATCAAAAACATTCAAAACAATCACAAAATCCAAAAACATCATAAAACATCAAAAATCAAACAAAAACATGGCAACACATTGTACATACTCATCTAAGTAGATATCGGAACAAACATTGCGACATACTCCACAAAATGACCACTTATCAATCAAACCAAACAAATCAAATCCACACTCAAACTGTCTTCAACAAGGATGCATCCTTCCTTACCAAAACCAAAGACAAGATGACATTTTCTTTGACAAGAAAATTCTATTTAAGCTATCAAATACTTGATTGATTTATGGGTTATTTATATCAGATTCTTACGTCATTGTTTGTGTATCCTCTGCGAATTATTCTAATGAAATTTTGGGGCATGTACTAATGGTGTCTACGTGGGAATTTCACTGAGCTATGTGATCACAAGAAAAATACAGTCATAGATCATTACGGCTTGCTGACTACAACGTATACCTCAACCATATGAACATGAACCATTATCGAGGATCCATATTCTTTATTCGTTATTCTTTGTATATGTTGTTTGTTTTCAGGTATGAATGCTCTTTCTTTGGTTTCTCCTACCTCATCCAACTAGATAAAGGTTTTATCTCTTACTACGGTATGCAATTGTCTCAGGATATGATCAACCTAAGATCAAGGAGGACGATCCAAGTCATGCATGAAAGGAGATAATCCTTGTCTATTTCGCAAGCAACACTCAGGTCAACTTGACCCATTATATCAAGTTGTTTGTAATAACTTGCTATATCAAAATCCATGTAAGGAATACTCAAGTCATCTTGAATCATTATGTCAAGATGCTTGTATTCTCTTCCAACATTTTAAAGCTTAATGATGAAAATAGAGCACTATGGATCGTCATTTCATTTCATCTGTTTATATATTGCATTCCATTGCATATCGCCCATTTACTCATCATTCATATATGTGATTTTGTATGAAAATGTGAACAAGGTTAATATGAACAGTTATGCGAAAATTGAGCTGGTCTTGGATACAATCACAACCGAGTACTCTGATATATCATCAATGCATCATGCAAAGTCTAAATAGCCTTGCATTCATTTATCATGATCATATCCTCATTATTACTTTTAGTTGCATTTGCATCAAGTGCATTTCATATCATTTTAGTTCTTTAAATTGCATTTGGTTCATTATCATTTGTTGACATTACTCTTCTCATATCATTTCATCATTACATAATCATAATGTTTAGATTCATTCATATGATCAAATTGTTCTTGATTGTATTAGCCATTTACTATGCATTCATCTAGTGTCAGTTACCAATCCTCACTTACCATCCTTTATCATTTATCATTGCATACATTCATTTATCTATCCATTAGTTAAAAAGTGCATTCATTCATCCATTTTAGTGTCTTATTATACTCATTTTAGGATTCATTTAAATTGCATTCATTATCCCTTTTAATTGCATTAAGGTGCAGTTATTCATTTACTGTAAGTTGCATTATTATCACATTATCATTTTACTTCATCATATTTAGGCATTTAGCATCATAAAAACCATTTGTTTCCAACAATGGTTCATACATTATACATATGCATTCATTTAGAAATCATCATATAAACATTTGTACTTTACATTTGTTTATCCATCTCATATTCATTGAAAGCCATCTAGATGCATTTACATACAAATAAATCAATCATTTAAAACACATTACATCAAAACCTCATTACATAACATTATCTCATCCTTGTATTAATATAACGTACAAGATACTATTTATATTATTATATCATTATGCATACATCATCATCATGGCATTACATACACAAAGCAATACATCAAACAAATCATGCATATATAAACCTGCATTCACATGTTAGTATCCAACATCATAAAATCATCATAAAAGCATGCATATAAACAGCATATAGGAATCATCTCATAAATGCATACATATACACGTATCCATCTAAGCATAAACTCATAAATCATCATCCTGCATAACATCCATACATATCAAACATGCATATCATAACCAAAAAATGGGATATCCTCATATATATCATCTCATGTATCAAAGTAAAATGAAGTCCAAAAAATCGGCTACCAATAGCCATCCAAGATACAGTCCAACATGAAAAATATAAAGATGTATGCAAAGTGCTCTCTCAGATGCCACTCTGACCAGATGCTGCACCACCTACTCCCCCACTGGTCCCTGCACCACCTTAGCTATCTCCCCATGGAGGACCCATCAAACCCCCACTAACTCCTGCATCCCCTCATCTATCCCTTCGTGGAGGACCCATCACACCCCCACTGCTCTGCATCCTCTGTGATCACTCTGATCTGGCCTGCCACATCTGTGAATGGCCTAGTGCTTGCTGACTAGCTGGCACCACTTGCTCATATAACCCCTGCCAATACTCTATCTTCGCTTGTGCTTGCCTAATCTCCCTCATCACCTCCCCAACCCGAACTCTCTCCTACAGCTCTGCTAATCTCTCCACTACATCATCCCTCTCCTATAACACTACAGTCAGCTCTGACTCTCATGCAAAAAGTTGCACATCTCTAGTTGCAACCTTCACCTCCAAATCCTCCACCTGTGTCACAACTGCTATAAGTCGAGACTGCAAAAGTACTATCAGCCACTCCCGAATATCTCCACCCGATCCCTCCCCTATATCCATCGGTGCCTCTCCTGTAGCTCCCTCTCCAGTAGCTCCCTCATCTGTATCCATCAGAGCCTATCCCTCCTCAGCATCCCTCCTACCCAGTCTCATGCCTCCCTATATCAAAGGTCCCTGAGACAACCGCAATGGTAAACTGCCTCTCCCTCTCTGATGAACTCGCCCACCATTCCCTCCTCCTCCTCCTCCTCCACCATCCCCTCCTCCATCACCACTATCCCCTCTCCCTCATCTAGTAACTATCGATCCTCAACCTCCTCTCCTCCTCCGTCTCTATCCCCTATCATCCTAAAAATCGGGCATCGGCTCTGCCAGATCTGATATCCAAGGAATCAGATGGGCCACCATATACTATGTATACTCCTCCGATACCCCTACATCTACCACCCTCAGCCATATATCCCAAGGTCTCACCTATAGCATCTGAAACTTTGCCAATGCCTGATCATAAGGAAGTACTCGCCCCCATGCATACCTCTCTCAGACCACTCTGGCATACTCCCCCAATCCCCTTGGCAATCCCTGCTGCTGTCCAAACTGTCTCATCACTCTGCCCGACACCTGTCTCTCCACATAATAGCATGTCCTTCCAATGAGGAATTGGGTCATGAATACATATGGCAATGCCTCTACATCATCCTCCCAGGACTCACACTCCAGATAGGGTCTCCAGATCACTGCATCCAGATCATCCAGTGCCCACCCCCACCACTCTAACTTCCCTAGGTGGGGCTGACTCATCATACTGCTATACATAAATACATAGGGTTGGTCGACTACCTAAAATCTTAGACTCACTGGTTGGGTAATCGGTAAGTGCTCCCATACCCAAATGTGCAGCAGTGTCACTCCCACTACTAATGAGCCCCTCCCGTGGTATACCACCTCATGCAGCTCCTGATATAAATGCGCTAACATGCATAGTCCCCAAGCAAATCAAGTCCCCTCTGTAATCATCATCTCAATCACCTACCCCCAACCAATGGCCAGACCATGTGATCGTCTATCTGGGCACAGTAGTCCTCCCACAATACCTGCCAAAACTATTGGTAAGGGCTCATACAAAGCAGCGATATCCTCCCAGGCTATCGAACCATCCTCAATATACACATCCTCATCGAAGAATCTCTGCACTACTAGAGTCCCCCATGATCTATCGTATGTCACCAGCTCACCCTGAATGGAAATATGCAGGATGCACCATACATCCTCTAGTGTCACAGTCATCTCCCCCTGCACCAAGTGAAACGTGCATGTCTCACTGTGCCAGCGCTTTGCCAAGGCTGTAATCAAACCATGATTCATCCGAATCATGGGCATATGCATCACATCATATAGCCCAATCGCTGCAATGCAATCAATCTTAGCCTCTATCACTTGATCCCATAGCCCCTATATAGCTGGATGTCTCTCACGCAACTATAAGATGCGTAGATCCTCCTGCACACATGCATCAACCATCATCATCAGTTGTTTTGTTTTAAACTTTCTTAAGTTTAAACCTAGACTATCAACAGATACTTTGATCAAGTATCTTCGGGTCTCAATAGGTAAGCAATCATGACACACCTAGACTTCAACATGCATTTATCCTAATGACCTAAGTCTCATCAGGGCTGCTATGGTTCAAAACAACTCCCACCTCACATCGCCATCCATCCATCATTAGCATCGAGAGATTTTTGTTCACACAAACTGGGGCATCTATTATCCTACAACAGAAGCGCTACCTCCTAAACAATAGGGCTAAACCCCTAACAAAAGCGCTTAATCAACTCTGCAAAAGTGCTCAAACTACAAAAGCGCTACAAACGCTATGCAAAAGCACTGCTTAATGACAAAAGCGCTCAATTGACCCCTCAATAGCGCTAAACAAACAATAGCGCCTAAACATGCATACAATAGCACTCATATTTTCACAAGCACTCAAACAACAACACAATAGTACCATGGCACAAAAGCGCTAGTTAATTGGACAACAGCGCCAAAACATAGTTTCAGTGCTATTGTCCTGACTCAACTTGGACTCAGCAAAAAACATATCAAAAATGCCTAAAAATCAAAATTTCAAATTTGCTTACCGTTGGTCCATAGTCCTCTGGCCACTGCAATCGATGAAATCTCTCAAATCGGTGCTCTGCAATAGGTACCGGCATCCTGACTGCTGCTCGCTCCTCCAAAATGTCACTATTAGAGCTATAGTTTCACTATGGTCACGGATTCAAATGACCCTATTTTCACCCCTTTCTCCTCATATAAACTCTTCACCGTAACCCTAATTTTTCCCCGCTCACTGTTGTGGTCTCCGTGAACATCCCGGACCCCCCATTTCTTCATTTTATCTCCGATTTCTTCTATTTTTCACCAGTATTGCTAACTTCTTCTCTTCTATCACCTTGCCAATTTTCATTCTTTTTCGAGAGATCGCCCGATTTTTTGAAATTTTTCAGCCCATCTCTCGAGGGGGCATACCACCCTTTAAATTAACATTTTATGCGGCATTTCTTCATACCTATTTTTCTTTCTTTGAAATGACGCGATAAACCGCACCGTCTCAAAGAGGGGCAAATGTAGTCACATAAATTTGTCTACTTTAATTAAATGAATATTTGTTATTTATTTAATTAAAAATCCACTAGCCATCAGTTAATTAAATTAATATTTAATTAATTCTTCTTCAAACATTCTCCTATTAATTAAATAAATTATTCAATTTATTTTAATTAATTCATTATACCAAATTCACAATCAATTAAATGAATAAATTCTATTTATTTAATTAAATCCCCCCTTGTTCCTCTTTTAAATAAATTACCGTTTATTTAAATCATTTTAAACCCCCCCTACTTGCATTTTCCTACAAATGCAACTTGCACACACAAATTGAAATAAATTAATTTTATTTTAATTTAAAATCCTATTTTCCCTCACCCACCAAATTCACTTGCAATCCTAACCTCCTTCTAGATTCTTCTAAACCCTTCCTAATTAACCAATCCATCCCCTAATTATTGTCACATTCCTAAGAAACTTGGAGTCACTTCTCACAGACTTCAAAGTCTTTGAAAAGCATTTAATTCTTTGTGTTCAACAAATTAACCTCCAAAGTCTTCCATGACCACTAATGGCTCTTACATGCCCATTTATGGCTCTTACATAACCATTTATGGTTAATTCAACTTGCACTCATGGGTCTCCTCGAGCATTTATTGCTTTCACCATGCTTATCCCTTTTGCCTTTGCACAAGAGTTTATCCATTGGATAAAAGCTTTATTCTTTGAATAAAGAATTTATTCACTCAACCCCACCTTGACCTTAACCCCCAAGTTGACTCCTAGGTCATGTCAAGCAGTTAATGTTTATTCCCTCTCCTCTCAACCTATCTCATATTGACACTTGTCATCCTGGGATTGGGTTCAAAGCCCTCACATGGATTGAATATCATTCAATCCTGACCCTTGTTGAGATTACTCAATCTCAACCATCCATTGCTCCATTTTCCCTATAAATAGAGCCCATTTCTTCATAATCCAGATCCCAAAAACTTGTATGCATTTAATCTATAGGCATTTCTAGAGAGCATTTAGCATAAATCACTAATATTTTGTCATTTTGGTTTAAAATAAATCATTTCAATATCAATAGCATCTAGTATTAGCTTTTTATTAACATTTAGAGCAAATACTTCAATCTCAAACCTTCATAAGCATCCATAGCGTAAAACGCTGCTGAGAGCTACACTAGTTTGGAACTTGGAGAGGAGAGGAACACAGGAGAAGGAGCTAAGAGCATGGTAGAAGACATTTGGAGATGTCTTCTTGCATTTACATTCATAGTTAAATACTTTACTTTGTTCTTGGTGTCTCTTTTGATATGCCTGCTTAGGTTGATCTTTGGTTGAATAAAACTAACCTTAACACTTGTTTCTTGTTGTTTGTGTGTTATACGACCACAGGTTTTTATCTAACTTGTTAGTTTTGCAATGCATCAAAAGCATATGGGTTATTTATTTATTCATTGAAAATCATTAGAAGGTAGCTACCACCTTGTAAAATAAGCAGAGAATCAATCAATAAATAGTTTGTTAGACTAGTTCAACATTGGTTACATTTGTCACCTTTGTGGGTGTGAGAATATAGAGTAAAGTGACAAATCTATTAACCAACAGAGCTTGAGGGTTCATATGGGGTCATAAGGGGCCACACATGTGTTGGAACACCATATGACCCCTTAAGACACCATATGACCCATTAGGACATCATATGGTCCTAAGAGGCCACAAATCTGTTAGAACACCATATGACCCCTTAGGACACCATATGACCCATTAGGACATCATTCGGTCCTGAGGGGTCATATTGTGTCCTAAGGGGTCATATCATGTACAAGGACATTAAAAGTGGTCAAATGGCATCTTGAGGGGTCATATGGTGTTGGACATATGGGGTCATATGTGGTCCTAAGGGGTCATATGGGGTCCTAAAGTTCCATACAAGTGTTAGTACACCATATGACCCTTTAGGACACCATATATTCCCTTACGACATCATATTGTTTCTAAGGGCACATATGGTGTCCTAGGGGGTCATTTCATATATACTACGATGTCAAAAAGGGTCATATGATGTCTTGAGGAGTCATATGGGGTCCTGGGGAGCCACACATGTGTTAGAACACCATATAACCCCTTAGGACACCATGTGACCCCTTCAGACATCATATTGTTCAAAGGGGTCATATGGTGTCCTAAGGGGTCATTTCATTTAATAGGATATTAAAAGGGGTCACATGGTCTCTTAAGGGGTCATGTCGTGTACTAGGATGTTAAAATAGGTCATATGGTGTCATTTGGGTCATATGGGATCCTAAGGGGAGGGAGAGAGAAGAGGAGAGAGGGAAGAATAAGAGAAAGAGAGAGATAAGAAGATAGATAAGAAGAGAGGGAGAGTTGGGTAGGGAGTGATTAAGATAGAGAGAGGGAAGAGGTAGATAGGTGAGGGAGAGAGAAAAGAAAATAATATATATAAGTTCATAAAGAGAGAAAGAGGGGTAAGGAAGTGTAGAGGAAAGAATTAGAGACAAGAGAGATATAGAGGTGAGTGATCTAAAGGAAAGGAAGAGAGAGGTGAGAGACCAAGGGTGGAAAGATAGAGGTGAGGGAGATAAAGGGGGAGAGTGGTGGGTAATGACATAAAGAGGGAGTGGTAGAGAGGTAAAGATGGAGGGAACAAAAAAAATATGTATGGAGAGAGAGGTTGGGAGGGGCCGGTAGTGATCAAGAGTTCCTAGAAACCCATTTAGTTCCAATAACATTTTTATTTTTAGGTCTGGGAACCAAAGTCCATGTGTTATTTTTCTCAATTTGATCTAATTCTTCTTCCATAACTTTTAACCAAAATTCATCTTTACATGCTTCAATTACTGATACCAGTTCAACTTGTAAAATTAGACATACCTCATTAGTTGCCAGTCTTCTTCTTGTCATCACTCTGTTTCTCTTATCCCCAATGATTTAATCTCTAGAATGATTCAATCTCACATACCTAGGAGTCTTCTGACTCTCTGATCCTCTTCCCTATTCTTCAATTACTATATAATTCTCTGATGTTTCCGAAGTAACTAGTTCAACTCTTTGTTCTGGTAGAGGTGCTACCAGTTCAAATATAATCATTTCCACTATCAGTTCCTTCTCATAAGTTTTGATTTGACTTTTGCTTGGCTCATCTACTTTGACATTAGCACTCTCCACTATTCTCTACAATCTCTTATTATAACATCTATATGCTTTGCTTTCATTAGAATAACCAAGAAATATGCCTTCATCACTTCTAGGATCAAATTTCCCAATAGTATCATCTCTCCTAATATAACATTTACTACCAAAAAATTTGAAATACTTAACTATAGGTGTATTGCCAAACCATAATTCATAAGGTGTCTTACCGGTTTCTCTTTTGATATGTACTCTGTTGAATGTGTAAACTGATGTACTAACTGCTTCTCTCCAATAGATATGAGGTAGATTAGCTTCCATCATCATTGTTTATAGTAGCATCCAAGATAGTTTTGTTTTTCCTTTCCACAACTCCATTCTATTGAGGTGTCCGGGGAGGGCAGAAAATTTTCTTCTAATGTCATGCTTGTCACAAAATTTATTAAGCTCACTAGATGTGAATTCTCCACCATGATCTGATCTCAAACATTTAATGTTCAATCCTGTCTCAGTTTCCACTTTAGCCTTAAAGATTTTAAACTTTTCAAATGCTTCATATTTTTCTCTCAGAAAAGTAACCCACAACATTCTAGAATAATCATCAATGATTAGCATGAAATATCTATCACCATGAAAACTTTTAACTCTAGTAGGGCCACACAAATTAGTGTTGGTCTTTTTGATGTGTTGCATTGGTTTTGTCATTAATGTCAACACTTTTTATTACTTATTATGCTCAGCAGCATATTCAGTGGCTTATGCACAGTCATCAACATCTGGTTCATCGTCAGGTTATATTGTTCACTAGCACTGAGGATGATCTATTATCATCTGGAGATAACCTAGTTATGTTGAAGACATTATTTGATCACTTGGTTTTGGCAATTTGATTAATCGGTTTTGCATGTTTTCTTTTACTAGCAAATAGGTCCAGGTTATACACTGGCAACAATATCTATTCTAGATCAGCACGACATGTTATGGAGATGATTTATTATTATTGTAAATGCATTGAGCCAACATGTTATAACAAATATTGCATTAGATATTGATTTACTTGTAGTTGATTTTATTGTAATATCTTTTGTAAATCCGACCTACACATTTGGTCTTAGGCTTTGGTATATATGTAAGATCTTATTTGTAAGATCAAAAAAAAAAGGAAGTGTAATGTGAAAAAGATTATAAGAAGGTATATGCGAGAATAAGCAGAGCTATACATGCAGACATCATTTAAAGATTAAAGGAAGGTATTGAGGAGACTAGCAGAGCTTAACTGGTACTAAATCCAACATAAGAAAATTCTATTCTGAGTAGTACATTTATCATTGGATTTAATCATCCAATTGTAGTCACTATGACTCCCATCTTGTATTTGAGCAGTGAGCTCTAGGCAGTTGGTCTTTCTGCATGTGCAGACTCCATATTGTACACACATACTATCTACAGTAGTATCATTTGATTGTGGGTAAGGCTTCCCATCATGGCTTTTCCCCTTATAGGGTTTCCAAGAACAAATAATTGTGTTATGTGTTGTATTTGTTATTTATCTTTCTGTTTCATGCATTAAAATTTACTGGTACTGTAATTAACTGTTAAACTGTCTACCAACATTAAGGTTGGGTTTATCATCATTAAGCACTAAGTTTGGTTAGGTTTGGTTAAGTTATTTTTGGTTTGAAATTATTAGACAACTGATTCACCACACCCCCCCTCTCAGTTGTCTTCGGGACCTAACAATTGGTATCAGAGCATAGTCCTCTTTTGCAGAAGTTTAACAACTTCAGGAGATCCAATGTCTACTAACTATTTCAGGAAGGATAGTCTGAAGCTTGATGGAACTAACTATGGCATATGGAAGATCGGGATGGAGTCACTGATGATTCTAATGAGGATCCGACAGACAATGGATGGGCTTTTGTTGCTATAACAGAAGATCAACCGACACCTACTGTTCAACTGGTCGAGCAGGCCCTGGCATCTAATATTGAAGATAAGGATGAATGGATCATTGATTCGAGATGTTCACATCACATGACTGGTGATCAGAGTAAATTCTTAACTTTTCAAGAATACAATGGAGGTCTAGTAAGATTTGGAGATGATAAAGCTTGTTTGATCAAAGGAAAAGGAACTATATCTTTTGGCAGTAAGCACAATACTGATAATGTTTACTATGTTGAAGGTTTGAAGTATAATCTTTTAAGTGTTGCTCAATTAGTTGAGAAAGGATTTCAGTTACAATTCAAGAATGGTAAATGCAAAATCTTAAACAGAACTGGTTTGGAAATTGCAACTGGTAATCAAACTAGAGGTAATATCTTCCATTTAAATAACAATGAGAAGACATGCTTGATTGCACATATTGATGAAAGTTGGTTATGGAATAAGAGACTTTGTCATGCAAATTTTGATTGCATTGTGAGAATCAGTACAATTAAGGCAGATAGAGATTTACCTAAAATTGTTAAACCTCACAATCTGGTATGTAAGGAATGTCAATTTGGAAAGCAAGTTAGAGCATCTTTCAAGAGTGTTCCAGATAAATCTAACAATGTTCTTGATTTAATTCATACTAATTTATGTGGTCTAGCAAGAACTGGAAGTGTACAAGGAGATAGATATTTTATGCTAATCATTGATGACTATTCTAGAATGTGTTGGGTTACTTTTCTCAGGGAGAAATCTGAAGCATTTGGGAAATTCAAACTATTCAAGGTGATGGTAGAGAATGAAACCAGCAAGAAAATCAAATGTTTGAGATCAAATCAAGGAAGTGAATTCACATATAAGGAATTTAATATATTTTGTGAAATGAATGGAATCAGAAGACAGTTATCAACACCTCAAACACCCCAGCAGAATGGAGTTGTGGAAAGAAATAATAGAACAGTCTTAGATGCAACTAGAAGTATGTTATCTGAAGAAAACCTACCTCATGCATATTGGAGAGAAGCGGTCAATACAGTTGTTTATACATTCAACAAAGTTCACATCAAAGGTGAAACCGGTAAGACCCCTCATGAACTATGGTTTGGTAATACTCCTACTCTTAAATATTTTAGAATATTTGGAAGTAAATTCTATATCAAAAGAGATGAGTATATTGGTAAATTTGATCCTAGAAGTTATGAAGGAATATTTCTTGGTTATTTATCTAAGAGAAAGGCATATAGATGTTTTAACAAGAGATTGCATAAAATTGTTGAAAGTGCAAATGTGAAGATTAATGAACAGTTTAGAGGACATTCAAGGTACATAGACTCTGAACTAGAAATAGAGATAATGTCAAATGAACCTATACAGAATCCACCAGTACAGAATATTGATCCAGTCACACTGACATCATCTATAAATTCTACAATGACTTATGAAAGATAGCAAGTGAATACACCCAGGTATGTAAGACTGAATCACTCTGAAAGTCAGATAATTGGAAATAAATATCAAGGAGTTATGACTAGAGGAAGATTGGCAAATGAAGAAGTATGTCTTATTTCTCAAATTGAACCTATATTTGTTAATGAGGCATGTGAAGATAAATTTTGGATTAAGGCTATGGAAGATGAATTGGAACAAATTGAAAGGAATAACACATGGTCATTGGTTCACCGACCTAAAGACAAAAATTTAATTGGAACTAAATGGGTTTTCAGAAATAAACTTAATGAAGATGGTAAAGTAATTAGAAATAAAGCAAGACTAGTGTGTAAGGGATATTCTCAGAAAGAAGGAATTGATTACAATAAAACCTTTGCACCGGTAGCTAGAATTGAGGCAGTCAGACTTTTATTGGCTTTTGCAGCACACAAGAATTATAAAGTATATCAAATGGATGTTAAATGTGCATTTTTGAATGGAGATCTTGAAGAAGAAGTTGACATTGAGCAACCTGATGGATTTTCTTTGACAGATGACAAAGATATGGTTTCCAAGTTAAGGAAAGCTTTATATGGATTGAAGCAAGCTACAAGAGCTTGGTATGCTAGATTGGACAAATATCTTTTGAAGCTTGGTTACACAAAAGGTAATGCTGACAATAATCTATATTAAAAAGTGACTAATGATGACATCTTGGTTATTGAATTTTTTGTTGATGATATAATTTTTGGAGGAGAAGATGAATTATGTATAGACTTTTCTAATAAGATGCAGCAAGAATTTGAAATGTCTATGATTGGAGAGATAAAATTCTTTTTAGGATTGCAGATTTCATAGACTAATAAAGGTATATTCCTATGTCAATCTAAGTACTTCAAGGAGTTATTGAAGAAATTTGGCATGGAAAACTATAAACCGGTAGGCACACCTATGACTACAACTGACAAATTATCTTTGAAGGATGAATCAACACCTGTTAATCCGACAAGATATAAATCTATGATAGGAGGTTTACTGTATTTGACACAAACAAGACCTGATATTATGAATACAGTATGTATTATTTCAAGATTTCAGAGTAATCCTAAAGAAAATCATGAATCAACAGTGAAAAGGATTTTTCGGTATCTACAAGGCACTACAAATCTTGGTTTATGGTATCCTAGAGATGAAAATTTTGATCTATGTGCATACACAGATGCTAATTGGGCAGGAGATGTAGATGGCAGGAAAAGCACCACTGATGGAACATTTTTTCTTGGTAGTAGACTTATTTCATGGTTGAGCAAGAAACAGAGTTGTACAAGTCTATCAATAGCAGAATCAGAATATGTTGTAGTAGCAACTAATTGCACACAGGTATTATGGATCAAGCAAATGTTGAAGGACATAAAGGTAAATTGCAAGGAACCTATAATAATTTACTATGATAATATGGTAGCAATTGATATATCTAAGAATATGGTACTTCACTCCAAAACTAAACATGTGTCTATCAAATTGAATTTTTTGAAAGAGAATGTTGAAGCAAAAAAAGTGAAATTGGTTTATGTGAATACTAAAGAGCAGATTGCAAATATTTTCACTAAGCCTTTGCCTAAGGAGACTTTTGAATGTCTCAGAGAGCAACTTGGGGTAATACCCCCACTGGTAGAGACTTAGATAGTTGATGTTTGTCATCAACCGGCAGAAATAAAAGACAAATCTTTTTTCTGGCTTTGATGAGGAGAGATAATTCTTAGGGGGAGTAGTTGGATATTTTGGTATTTTGGTCTTTTGTAAATAGTTCTATGAACTTTTGTATCTAGTTTTTGTTATGCTTTGGCATTTGATGTCAAAAGGGGAGAGATTGGCATGGAAAAACACATTATCCCTTGGGAGAGAGATTGTTACTTTGGGGAGAGATTAATTACTCTCTGTATCTGTATTTTGATTTCTGGTTAATGATCTCTTTGGGAGATTGTTGGTTTTTGGTTCTTGGCATTTTTGCTTTGGCACTTAGATGGTTTTTCCATCTTGTGTTGTCATCAATGCCAAAGGGGGAGATTGTTGGTATTTTGGATGTGTTGCATTGGTTTTGTCATTGATGTCAACACTTGTTATTACTTGTTATGCTCACCAGCATATTCAGTGGCTTATGCACAGTCACCGACATCTAGTTCACCTCATTGGCACTGAGGATGATCTATTATCATCTAGAGATTACTTGGTTATGTCAAAAATATTATTTGATCACTTGGTTTTGGCGATTTGATTAATTGGGTTTGCATATTTGCTTTTACCGGCAAATAGGTCCAAGTTATACACCGGCAACAATATCTATTCCAAAACAGCACTACATGTTATGGAGATGATTTATTATTGTTGTAAATGCATTGAGCCGACATGTTATATCAGATATTGCATCGGATATTGATTTACTTGTAGTTGATTTTATTGTAATATCTTTTGTAAAGTCGACCTACACATTTGGTCTTAAGCTTCAGTATATATGTAAGATCTTATTTGTAAGATCGAAAAAAAAGGAAGTGGAATGCGAAAAAGATTGTAAGAAGGTATATGCGAGAATAAGAAGAGCTATACATGCAGACATCATTTGAAGATTGAAGGAAGGTATTGAGGAGACTAGTAGAGCTTAACCAGTACTGAATCCAGCATAAGAAGATGCTATTCTGAGCAGTGCATTTATCATTGGATTTAATCATCCAATTGTAGTCAGTGTGACTCCCATCTTTTATTTGAGCAGTGATATCTAGGTAGTTGGCCTTTCTGCATGTGCAGACTCCATATTGTACACACATACTACCTGCAGTAGTATCATTTGATTGTGGGTAAGGCTTCCCACTGTGGTTTTTCTTCTTACAGGGTTTCCACGTACAAATAACTATGTTATGTGTTGTATGTGTTATTTATCTTTCTGTTTCATGCATTAAACTTTACCGGTACTGTAATTAACTGTTAAACTGTCTACCGACATTACATTTTCATTTACCGACATTAAGCACTAAGTTTGGTTAAGTTAGTTTTGGTTTGAAATTATTGGACAATTGATTCACCCCCCCCCCCCTCTCACTTGTCTTCGGGACCTAACAAATAGTATGAATAAGATCAAGAATATCATTTGATTTATCTTGTACACTCCTAAAAGAGGTTTTGACCTGTTTACCCATTTGACATTCTTTACATACCATATTATTGATATCTCAATAATGAGCCACTAGTACCAAACTGGTACTGAGAGGGGGGGGTGAATCAGTATAGACACAAATATGCCCAAAACCGGTTTGACAACAAACACTCACAATGACTGATAAACAAAGATACCGGTAAAATAGAGTGCAACCGGTAGCATCCAATATAGCTCAATCAGTCATGAATCGGTCACTCACTAAGCTTTTTTCTTAGCTCAATACCACATTATCATAATATTCACATGCATGAACTAGTAGACTTTAACTATCAAATCTTCACAACAGGGAGTTCAATATGTTTTATAGACAGGCACAAAACATAGAACCTTCATGTGCATAATAGATAAAACAAAGCATCACAAGACAAAAGCATTTCACATGACACACATATTTTTCACATGGAAACCCAACTGGGAAAAACCACGGTGGGGATGAATACCCACAAGCTGCTTTTTGAACTCTTTAGAAGTCCGCTCTGTTAGGAGCCTTGTTTGGTTAAGAACATTACAATAGGTTGTGGTAGGAACCGATCCTGTTAGGGATCACCTAGTTAAGGGTTAAACTCGGTAGGGTCACCTTGTTAGAGGATTTTAAGAACTCAATAGCTGAAAGGATCTCCTAAGCTTTTCTAGCTTCTTAGAACTCATTAGCTTCAAGTTACCTGGTTAAGGGATTTACAGCAAGCCAGTTAAGACCACCTGATTTAAGGGATTTTGAATCAAGCCAGTTAAGGCTACCCTGTTAGGGGATTTTACAATTGTTGAAGTGGTTAGAGATCAACAGGTATTACAATGATCTGATAACAGGACTTAATACTAATACAGATCCGTTTAGGCTCCTCTTTTTCTTCTGCACATACACTTTGCAAGTATCTCTTCTCTCCTATGGTCTGGCAAGAATCTTGTATCACTTTCATTGGATACACACTCACAAATTTTGCCAACAACTTCAAATAGAAACCTAACATCAACCTTATAGGGAACATATAGGTCGATAGCAAAAACCTTAAACCCTAAACCTGTTAGGTTGAGCAATTCAAATGGTTCAATCCTGATCATTAAAACATACTGCATTAAATGCACCAGTCTTGAGTCGATCTCAAGACATTCTCCATCATCCATTATCCACCATTTTCATGGTAGCTAATAACCCATCATGCGTTATCACCATTTGATAGACTTTGCACATTCTCAAGGTAGATAGGAATAGTCTTCTTCATGCAAGATCCTTCATGCGCACAGAGCTTACGTGGCAGCATGATCTATCCTCCATCATACTGCTAACTCATCACACAAAGATTACCGATTGAGTCACACAGACTTGAGATACTCCAACCAAAAACCCCAAAGTTGAAGCTGCCTTACAAACTAGTAGTCATATAGTGCTTCCATGTGCCGATTCCCATAACTACATACTGGTTCACTTTGAACAAATGTGCCTCTACAATTTGGCATATACCGGTTCACACATATGCTGGTACCTCTTTCTTCACTTATCTCATGTGCCGGTTCACACTATGTCTCATATTGACATCAATGACAACATACAATATCATTATGTCTTCATTCCAGTTTACATAAGGCTCATGCCGATTCACATAATGCTCATATCAGTTCACATAATGCCAATAATCTCCCCCTTTAGCATTGATGGCAATATACAAAAGATATCTTCTCTACTTCACATCTTCTCCCCATATGCTATAGATATCTTTTCACGTCACTTCTTCTCCCCCTTTGACAACAATGCCAAAGTGGAGGTACAATCATCACTATCTCCTCATGCTGCTCCCCCTGAGGAGTAGCATCCTTAAACACACCAATCAACGAAAGATTTGTCTATCTAGTACCTGACTGATGTGGAACAACCAATTTTAGTTCACCTCTTGAAGGGGAAATACCCCTAATTCACCTCTCAAATGCACAAATGTTGTCTTTGGGAGAGGCTTGGTGAATATGTCTACTAACTGCTCCTTACTAGACACATGCTCCAGTGCAATCTCTTTATTCTGAACCTTTTCCCTCAAGAAATGATACTTAAGCTGAAAATTCTTGGTTCTAGAATGTAAAACTAGATTCTTTGATATATTGATAACACTTGTGTTATCACAGAATATACTTACCAGTTCAGATACAAGGATCTTGAAGCCTTCCAGTACATGCTTCATCCAGATTGTCTGAGTGCATTTCATGAAAGCTGCAACATACTCCGCTTCCATTGTAGACTGAGAGATGCAACTTTGCTTTTTACTCATCCATGAGACCAATCTACCACCAAGAAAGAATGCACCACCAGTTGTGCTCTTCCAGTCATCCACATTACTGGCCCAATTAGCATCTGTGAATACTTTCAGATTGAAATTATTGTTGTATGGGTACACAATCCATAGTCAATAGTTCCCTTTAGATACCTAAGAATTTGCTTGACTACACTCAAGTGAGATTCTCTTGGACTCTTCTGGAACCTTGCAGTGATGCCAACTGTATGTGCAATATCCGGTCTACTATGCACTACATAATGCAACTTACCAATCATTGATCAGTATTCCTTCTCATCAACCAGTGCAGAATCATCTTCCTTTGTCAATTTGCAACTGGTCACCATCAGTGTACCAACCGGTTTGCTATCTTCCATGCCAAAAGTCTTCAACACCTCTTTGACATATTTGGGCTGAGTGATGAAGATTCCATCTTTCATCTGCTAGATCTGCAGTCCAATGAAGAACTTAATCTCCCCTATGAGTGGCATTTCAAACTCTTTCTTCATCTCATCAGCAAACTGATGACTCATCTTGTCATCTCCACCAAAGGTGATGTCATCAACAAATACTTCACAGATCAGGATCTAATCTTCTTCAGACTTTTAGTAGATATTTCTATCTTCACTTCTTCTCTCAAATCCAATCTTCACAAGATGGGAATGTAGGCGCTCATACCATGCCCTAGGTGCTTGCTTTAGACAATATAATGCTTTGTGTAGCCTACATACCATGTCACTATCTTCAGATAGGGTAAACCCATCTGGTTGCTCAATATATACCTCCTCTTCAAGTACACCATTTAGGAATGCAGATTTTACATCCATTTGATATACCTTGAATCTCTTAAAAGTTGTATATGCAAGAAGCAAACCTAGCTATAGGAGCAAAGGTTTCCCCATAGTCTTCACCTTCTTCTTGAGCATATCCTTTGCATACTAGTCTGGCTTTATTCCTAATCACTATGCCATCCTCATTCAACTTATTTCTGAACACCCATTTGGTGCCAATGACATTTTTATGCTCTGGCCTGGGTACCAAAGACCATGTACCATTTTTCTCTATCTGGTCAAGTTCTTCTCCCATTGCCTTGATCCAGTCTTCATCATTATGAGCCTCTTTGAATGATTTAGGCTCAAATTCAGAGATCATACATAAGTTTTCTTTGATCTTTCTTCTGGTAAGGATTCCTGCATCCTTATCACCTATGATCTTCTTGGGATCATGATTCAACTTGACATGCCAAGGAATGGTCTTAATTGGTTCTTCTTTCTTTTCTTCTTCATCCTTATCTTCATCAGTATCAACATTCACTAGTTTAGGAACACTGTTACTGGTGCTCGGTTGACTGACAACTAGTTCCCAAAAGGTTGCAACCAATTCATTTACAACTTGCTCACTGCCTATTTTCATAGTCTTCTCAGAGGATTCATCAACTCTTACATTGATCATTTCCATAATTCTCCGAGTCCTATTGTTGTAGCACTTGAAAGCTTTACTCTTGGTGGAATATCCTAGAAATATTCCTTCATCACATTTAGCTTCAGATTTGCCTTGATGTTCACTCCTCTTGATGTAACATTGCTACCAAAGACCTTAAAATAGTTTACCACAGGGGTCTTACCGGTCCAATACTCATAAGGAGTTTTGTCCTTTCCCTTTTTGATGAGTACCCAGTTCATAGTGTAAACTGCAGTGCTCACCGCTTCTCTCCAAAAGGTGTGAGCAACCTTTCCTTGGATCAACATAGTTCTAGCTGCTTCAACCACAGTCTGGTTATTCCTCTCTGCTAAGCCATTTTGTTGTGGAGTCCAGGGGGCAGACAACAGTCTCTTGATGCCAAATTCTTCACAATACTTGTTGAATTCACTGGAAGTGAATTCCCCTCCTTGATCAGTTCTGAGACACTTGATCCTTTTACCACTTTCCTTTTCCACTAATGCTCTGAAAGCTTTGAATTTCCCAAAAGCTTCAGACTTGTCTTTCAAGAATGTGACCCACATCATTCTTGAGCAATCATCAGTGAGAATCATGAAGTACCTATCACCTTGCACACTTCTAGTTTTCATAGGACCACATAAAAATCAGTATGCACAAGATCAAGCAAGTTGTCAACAGTGAAGGATTTACCTTTAAAAGTTGAGGAAGACATTTTCCCCAATTGACATTCTCTACACAAGGCATTATCCAGTTTGCTCAACACCGGCAACCCTCTAACTACCTTGATCTTACTAGCCTTCACAATGTTGTCAAAGTTCACATGGCAGAATCTCCTATGCCATATCCAGCTATCATCAAGCTTATCCATAAGACATGTACTTATAGTAGCATTTAGATGAAATAGGTTACCTTTAGTCTGCATGCCAGTGGCTACCAATTTACTATCTTTACCTTTGATTCTGCAAACTCCATTCTTGAATTGCAGAGTGAGTCCACTATCATTTAACTGGGCAACACTTAGAAGGTTGTGTCTGAGACCATCAACCCAATACACATTGTCAGCACTACTCTTTCCATTCAAGGAGATGGACCCTCTACCTTTGACCATGCATGTTGCATCATTGCCAAAGCAAACCACACCACCATCATACTCTTCTAATGATAGAAACTTGCTCCGATCACCAGTCATATGGTGAGAGCAGCTGCTATCAATGATCCACTCATTGGAATCATCAAACTAGGAGACAAGAGCCTTCTTGTCTGTCACATCTTCCTTTATAGCAACGAATACAATGTCTTCATTTTCTTCATCTTCTGATTCCTCATCTGTGACACCTTCATCAACTGCCACAAAACAATTTCTTCGGTTTCCTCCTTTGAATTTCTTGAACCTTTCCGGTTTGTCCTTGTTGTCACTATTAGGACAGTTCATAGCAATATGTCCTATCTAGTTGTAGGAGAAATATTTCCAAGGTAGCTTACCTTTGTATTTACTAGTTCCTTTTGGGAATCTCCTGGCTAGAAGAGCTTCAAATTCCATCAGAAACTCTTCATCCTTCATTTCTCTGTTCTGACTAGGTTCCCCACTAGTGCTAGCCTCTTTTCCTTTTTTGGATGGTATAGCAGAAGCTTTAAAAGCTGATTCTGACTTTTGAACACTACCATCAAAGCTATTCAGCTCATAGGCTATTCACTTGGCTATGATGGAGTCCAAGGATGCCTTAGACTTGTCTATTGATCTCAGCTCCTAAATAGCAGCAACCCTTATTGCATAGACCGACAACAGGGATCTCAGGACTTTACTTACCATAGTGGAATCTTCTATTTTGCCACTTGCACTCTTTATTTCTCCAACAACTGTTTTGATTCTTATTCCATACTGCTGAATGGTCTCTCCTTCAACCATCCTCATGTCTTCAAAATTTCCTCTCAAGCTCTCTTCCTTAGCCTGTTTTACATGCTCATCACCACCATAGATTTTTTCAAGAGCATCCCATACTTCTTTGGGATTTGCCTTGTCCTGAACATCAATAAACTCAATGTCAGATAGACTACTGATGAGGGCTTCCATGACTTTCCCATTTTCTTGTATCTCTCTCTTTTGGTCATCGGTGAGAGTACCAGTAGGGACAACATATACATTTTCAACATAACTCCAGTGTTGAACACCCATGCTTTTGATGAATATCTTCATCCTGTCTTTCCATATAGAAAAGTTTTCCCTATTGAACTTTGGACCTTCCCTCTTCATCATTTGGCTAGGATCTTTTCATCAAGTAGTTAAGCTTACAATATAGAGGACTTGGAGTGCTCTGATACCAATTGATAACTCAATGATGAACCACTAGTACCAAACCGGTACTGAGAGGGGGGGGGGGTGAATTAGTACAAACACAAATATGCCCAAAATCAGTTTGATAGAAAACACTCACAATGACTGATAAACAAAGATACCAGTAAAATAGAGTGCAACCGGTAGCATCTAGTATAGTTCAATCAGTCATGAACCAGTCACTCACTAAGCTTTTCTCTTAGCTCAATACCACATTATCATAATATTCACATGCATGAACTAGTAGACTTTAACTATCAAATCTTCACAACAGGGAGTTCAATATGTTTTATAGACAGGCACAAAACATAGAACCTTCATGTGCATAATAGATAAAACAAAGCATCACAAGACAAAAGCATTTCACATGACACACATATTTTTCACATGGAAACCCAACTGGAAAAAACCACGGTGGGGATGAATACCCACAAGCTGCTTTTTGAACTCCTTAGAAGTCCGCTCTATTAGGAGCCTTGTTTGGTTAAGAACATTACAATAGGTTGTGGTAGGAACCGATCCTGTTAGGGATCACCTAGTTAAGGGTTAAACCCGGTAGGGTCACCTTGTTAGAGGATTTTAAGAACTCAATAGCTGAAAGGATCTCCTAAGCTTTTCTAGCTTCTTAGAACTCATTAGCTTCAAGTTACCTGGTTAAGGGATTTACAGCAAGCCAATTAAGACCACCTGATTTAAGGGATTTTGAATCAAGCCAGTTAAGGCTACCCTGTTAGGGGATTTTACAATTGTTGAAGTGGTTAGAGATCAACAGGTATTACAATGATCTGATAACAGGACTTAATACTAATACAGCTCCGTTTAGGCTCCTCTTTTTCTTCTGCACATACACTTTGCAAGTATCTCTTCTCTCCTATGGTCTGGCAAGAATCTTGTATCACTTTCATTGGATACACACTCACAAATTTTGCCAACAACTTCAAATAGAAACCTAACATCGACCTTATAGGGAACATATAGGTCGATAGCAAAAACCTTAAACCCTAAACCTGTTAGGTTGAGCAATTCAAATGGTTCAATCCTGATCATTAAAACATACTGCATTAAATGCACCAGTCTTGAGTCGATCTCAAGACATTCTCCATCATCCATTATCCACCATTTTCATGGTAGCTAATAACCCATCATGCGTTATCACCATTTGACAGACTTCACACATTCCTGAGGTAGATAGGAATAGTCTTCTTCATGCAAGATCCTTCACGCACACAGAGCTTACATGGCAACATGATCTGTCCTCCATCATACTGCTAACTCATCACACAAAGATCACCGATTGAGTCACACAGACTTGAGATACTCCAACCAGAAACCCCAAAGTGGAAGCTACCTTACAAACTGGTAGTCATACAGTGCTTCCATGTGCCGATTCCCATAACTATATGCCGGTTCACTTTGAACAAATGTGCCACTACACTTTGGCATATACCAATTCACACATATGCCAGTACCTCTTTCTTCACTTAACTCATGTGCCGGTTCACACTATGTCTCATATTGACATCAATGACAACATACAATATCATTATGTCTTCATGCTAGTTTACATAAGGCTCATTCCGGTTAACATAATGCTCATGCCGGTCCACATAATGCCAACAATTATAGGGCTTCATAATCTTAGGTATATCTCTAACAACCTTAGTTGAACTGATCTCCACAATGCAATCAAAATTCACATGACACGACCTTTTATGCCATAACCAACTCTCATCAATCTATGTAATCAAACATGTCTTATCACTAGAGATCAAATAAAATATGTTACCTTTTGTCTATGTACCAGTTGCAATCTCCAAGCCAAATTTGTTAATGATTTTGCATTTTCCATCCTTGAACTGTAATTGAAATCCCTTATCTATCAATTGTCCTACACTCAAAAGATTTTGCCTCAAACCTTCAACATAATAAACATTGTTAGTATTTTTCTTACCATCCAATGATATAGTTCCTTTTCCTTTGATCATACATACTTTGTCATCTCCAAATATAACTAGTCCACCATCAATTTCTTGCAATGATAGAAACTTCCCTTCATCTCCAGTCATATGATGTGAACAACCACTGTCAATTACCCATTCATCCTTATCCTCAATTTCAGGAGCAAGTGCCTTCTCCTCAGGTACATTCTCTTCCAGTACTAGATCATCTTCCTTGATAGCCAAGAATACCCATTCTTTCCCATTGCCGAATCCACTAGCAAAGTCATTTGTTAGTTCATCATTTGAATCAGTAATGCCTTCCTCATCCACCAAGTAGCATAATTTGTCTCTATTTTTTTTGAATTTATACTTGTTCTGATATCCAGGGTTAGGTTTAAATATTCTCTTAACTCTTTCTTCAAATATTGAATTCCTTTCAGGACATCTAGATGCAAAATGACCAATCTTATTACATGAAAAACATTTAAAAGGTTTTTTTTCTTCATACTTACTTCCTACCGGTCCTTTCGGTACTCTTATAGCAAATAGTGCTTCAAGTTTCTCAAACTCATCATCTTCTCTCTTCATATCTTCTAATTATTTTGCATATAAATCTCTCCAATCTTGCTTACCAGTTGTAGATGTAGATGCATGAAAAGCAAGTTCAGTCTTCACACCTCCATAAGGTCCAAATTCCTTGAGCTCAAAAGCAGATAGTTTCCCAACCAAAGTATCTATGTTGACAGATGTATTAGCCATTGTTCTTAATTCATTAATAGCAGTAGCCTTCATTTTGTAAGCTAGTGGTAGGGATCTCAGGACTTTTAGAAACAATCTCATCTTCACTCAAAGTTCCACCACAACATTGAATTCTCATAACAATCTCATTTACCCTTTCCATGAATGTAGTGGTCCTTTCATCTTCTTCCATCTTCAGGTTTACATATCTTACTCGATAACCATCAAGTTTAGGAATCTTCACTGTAGGGTCACCTTCATTAAGAGTTTGCAATTTATCCCATATAGCCTTTCCAGATGATTTGTCAGTTAATCCCATTATTTGCTGATCAGAAAGTGAAAACAAGAGGGCTTCTCTTGCTCTATAGTCTTTCTCAATCTCCTTGTCTAGGTTTGCTAGAGGAGGATTGCCAGATCCCAGATTATAGGGTGTGACACCATTCCATGTGATCTCCCAAATCTCCTTGCCAAGACATCTCAAATGAGTCTCCATTTGAATCTTCCATATTGTATAATTTGTTCCTTCAATCCTCGGTATATCCCTTCAAAATATAGCTCTAGAAGAACTGGATGAACTTGAATTGTTAGTCACCATAGGATCTTCCTCAAGCGGTTAAAATTTTTTCAAAGAGGACCAAAGCTTTGATACCAATTGTTAGATAGTTCAAATAACCAGAAGACAACTGAGAGGGGGGTGAATCAGTTGTCACAGATTACCAGAAGCTTTAGCAATTTAAAAAAATAGTACCAAAATAGCAGTTAATCCAATAAAGTATAAATAATAATCAAAGAATAAAAACCATCCACACAACACCAAGATTTGTACATGAAAAACCTTGTAAAGGGAAAAACCATGGTGGGAAGTCTACCCATAATTAGATAATACTCTTGCTATAATTATGTGAACTTACAATAAAGGGGCCTACACTTGCAGGAAGGCCAACAGCCTAGAGCACACTGCTCATCACAAAAGTAGTCTCACTGACTACATACAAATCCAAACTATAATCTGGAGAAGTGTTGAACTGCAAAAGATAGGATCTCCTATGCCTCAGTACAGTTCTAGTTAGGATCAATACCAAAGGACTAAATCCTCTTATAAACCCAATACAATCTCCAATGATTGACCAACTCCTCTGCTAGAATGATATTACATTATTTGCACATTACATTCCTCAACCATGACCTCTTATATTCACCACAATGATCTACCATGAGATCTTACATCTTATTTATATAAACCTTCAACCATAAACAATAAGCTCAGCCACAAAACAATAAACCAAAACAATAATTACAAACTCTGTCATCCTTAGACCAAAACAAATAATATCCAATATGTAAGACATCCTGGAAGTACAACAATAGGTCCTATCCATAGGTTACATCAATGTCGGTCCATAACCTAGAACAACTGGGACCAAGTGTAGGTCCACACACTTCAACAATGATCTCCAAATGCCAAGTCTTGAACATGATTACCAACAGCATCCTGAAACTCCATCAGAAGTTGTACCAACACCAATTATGCAATGCATCAAAGATCTTCATCAAAAGCTCTGTCGGTGAAACCCTCACTGAAACCAGAAACCAATCTTCTAGGTAAGCAGGATACCATCCAATCACCAAACCAAAACCAACTAACCAAATATGAGTATAAGCATCATGAACAAGACAATTCCATCACTAGATTATATCGGAGTCAACCAAATCATGCTGGATCCAAGATAACCCAAAACTACTCCACCTATCGGGACTAGAAGGGTGTCAGTAAAGAATCCAAACAGCTAGTGTTGACATCAATGACAAAACATCGATGCAATACATAATCAATTCCACCGAATGGCCAACAAATACAACTATGTCTATTTTAGTGGAGATAGGAGTGGAAAATTTTCTTTTCTTTTCAACCTTTGTCTTCAGCCAAGCTGGAGAGATTAATTCATATTTTGATCTTCTATTGACAACATCAGGGGTACTTTGTATAGGAGAGGAGTGGATTTCAAGCAAAGTAGAGAAAGACCGATCATCAATTATTTGTTGATAAATACCTTTAGAATTAGAGAGGGGCGATTTTCCATTGGGTGATGTAGTTTGGTCATCCTTTTCACAAGTGGACTTCAACCTGGCAGTGGTTTCTTCAAGCGTCTCTCCATCATCGCGTGACTAAGAGCTTATGTTTAAGGGCCTATCTGTAGACTTAACTATTGATATTTGAGCAAGGGAAGAGGAAACTTCTCCATTCTCTCTACGAGATGAAGACTTATAACTTTGAGAAGAGTTGACCTATTACTTCCATTTGTTGTTCAAGTAGTCGGATGTTCTCCTTAAAATCGGGGCAGTATGAATCATCAGGTCTAAAACCTCTTCTTTGGACCAATCAACCTCCAAAGAGATTGCATTAGTAACAGTGTGATACTTTGAGTCAATAATGATCATATCTTCAGTAACATCATCAGAAACATTGAAGGAAATACCAAGGGTGTGAATCTACTATAAGGAGAGCCTCATGTAAATCCTCTTGAATACTTCAACATCATCTAAACAACCTTCCCAAAAATATTCAAGCTCAGGGTGATTCATATAACCTTTGGCTCCATACAAAAGGTGTCT
Source organism: Cryptomeria japonica (assembly GCF_030272615.1). Taxonomy (NCBI): domain Eukaryota; kingdom Viridiplantae; phylum Streptophyta; class Pinopsida; order Cupressales; family Cupressaceae; genus Cryptomeria; species Cryptomeria japonica. The sequence goes on from NC_081411.1 coordinate 827,067,138, forward strand.
CACATATATCCTTTATTATCAAAGCTACTTGTGGCTGGTAGGAATGAAAAATGGAATTTCTCTAGAAGTGTTCCCACTGCCTTGGCAACACCATTAGATTTACATCAAAAGACACCGGTTGACAATTGAAAAAAGTATCCCCTTTTCTCATATTCAAGTATTTCACATTTACCATAGACATTTGGTGGCAGACTTCTAAAAACACAATATAATTAGAGGGAAAACAGGGCAATTTCAATGGCCCTTTCTCAAAACCCCCAACTATAAGGTATGAGAACCAATCTAATTGGGTGTAAAATTTCCAAATTTCATCACACGGTAAGAAAAGACATGGGAAAACTGTAGGCCAACGTTTTCTTCTAATTTTCTGACTAGGCCCATTGAGAACACATCATTAACATGAGAAAAAGAATGTATACCCTTCGACAAGGTTAGCTAAGGAAATTTCTAGTAAATAGGTGCAAAAATAGGAGAAGGGCGATGTAGCTCTAAACCCAACCAGGCAGACTCTTGACTAGCTAGGATGTAAACAAGATATGATCACATATGATCGACTAGGGACTGGTAGAAATTCTACAATTTCTCATTCAAATGAAAATTGATGATGGAGGCCCAGTTAATGAAACTTTCGAGAGTAGATATAGTAAGAATGAAATGACACATCCAAAATTTGAAAAATTTAGTGGAATTATTACCCACAACGCGATACAAAAGAACTATAATCTCCGCAACTTCATCTTTGAAATGCATTATTTTAAGCTTGGTGGACAGCTAAGACTTACCTCCCTTTTTTGACTTCAAGTAGTTCCTAGCTATACAATTCATGCACAAGTATCCATGCGCACAAATATATTTCTCGCCAACTAAAATAGACATATTCTCAACAACTTCATTTTCAGAGAGGCAAAGAGCGCGATAAATGCTTTTAGGGTTAATTCGTGTGACTACCTTACCACCTTCCGCTTGAATTTCTTGAGTTTTAGGGTTATATCTCTCAGAGAAGGCAACAACCAAATCTGTGTAGGAAATGACCAATTCAACTACTCTGTCACCGTGTCCTATATGCCTACCCACTGATTTTGTATTATACTCTACATGAGTGTGAGCTAGATGATACACTTAGAGAATTCAAAAAATGGAGACCAATTCAAAAATCATCTGCCACCCCATTCATGTACTTAAATGATGTGACATGCCTTAAATGCCAAATTTACTTTGCCTTTTTAAATGGTTCCTTAATTCAACTTGTTCCTAAAAAGGAAAACAACGTTAGTCCATATAAAACCTGCCACAAAGGTGGCACCCCGAATCCTAGGAAAGGTTTGAGAAGTCATTCAATCGAGGAAAATGTGAACTAATGGACCTATGGTTAGGACTTGTGAACTTTCTACAACCCATGACAGAGCGACCAAATATAAGACAAGAAACATCTAGCAATCGAGGAGTTTTAAAACTTTCTAACTCTACGACTAACTTAGAAAGGAGACACGACACATGACATATCTTTGGGAAATCACCAAGCCCGTGACTAAAGGGTAATGGTTTCAAAATTTAAAATAAGGGTAACGCATTGGCTCTAAATGGGGGCAAGGACTTTTAGGATACAAAGGATCCAAAAAACTTGGCCTAAGCCTTATTCATTGGATGATAGAGATGAAAGAAAGCACGAACAATAGACTAAATAAGAAAACAAAACTATGTACAAAGGAGGGAAGACATTCCTTTAATTGAGTATTTTAAAATATTTCCCATTATAGGCAAGAGGTAATGGAATACCATCTGGATAGGCCAATAGAAAATCATTGTTGCAAAGGATTTGTCTGATCTGAAAAGGTCCCTTCCATAATGAATCAAACTTTTTGTGTGAGCCCTTCAGTTCCCTTATCTTGTCCCAAAGAAGTACCATGTCTCCGACTATAAAAACTCTCTGCCTAGCTCTCTTGTCAAAAATATTCTTAATCATCTATTGGTGGTGAGTAATTTTGTCAATCACTACGTCTCTTTGTTCCTCCAATTTATTCAAGTACATGATCCTCTTCTCCACTGCAGATTGAAATTGTTCATCTTCAATAGCCTTCTAGAAATTGAGTGTAGAGAGTTCTAGTGGCAAGGGTAAAGCATTCTCCACCCCATAGACAAGCTGAAAAAGGAGACATGCCTATAGCCCTTTTATATGTTACTCTATCTTCCCATAGAGCATCATATAGCTTTTTATGTCATTCCCTTTGATTCTCATCCACTAATTTCTTGTAATTGAAGCAAGATTTTTATTGGTAGACTCAACCTATCTATTTCCTTTAGGATATTAATCTAAGGAGTGTGTTAGGCTTATGTCGTTCTCATAGAAAAATGAGGTAATTTCAACTAATGAGAAATAAGTAGCATTATCAACAACTATTTTCTTGGGGACTCCAAATCTTACCAAGATATTTTCTTTCAGAAAATTACACACCACTTCAGAAGTAGTATGTTTCACAGGGATGGCTTCTACCCATTTGGTAAAATAATCAGTGGCTGTTAAAATATGGGTATGTCCAACAGAAGAATGTGAATTGATTGGGTCTATAAAGTCGATGCCCCACTATTGGAAAGGCTCGTCAATCACAATAGGTCTTAAGGGTAATGCAGCTAAATGGGGTCTACTAGTAAACATGACACATTTTTCACACTTGGATACCCATTTGTATGTATCTTTGAACATACCTGGCCAATAGAACTTTTGACAAAGAATTTTGAAAGTTATTAGAGAAGTAGAAAAATGACCGCCACAAGCCTCATTGTGAAAGAGTCCCAACAACTTCTTCATCCACACATCTTACAAAACTACCATCAACTCCCTTTTATAAAAAAATTCCTTCCCAAAGAATGTACATTATAGCTTTGAGTTTCAAATTCCTTTTTTCCTTTGGGGATAAGTGAGGGGGACAATCTCCATATGTTAAGAAGTATGATACGTCTGAGAATAATTCATCCATTATGTTGGTAAACAACACCAACAAGAGACTTTGTTCCTCAGAGGGTTTTCTTTCTACAATTAACTTAGCCAAACCCTTTCTTCTAGCCAAATTAGTGGGTTTGATATCCACATCATATTCCAGCACTTTGGTTATCCAAGAGCCTCTCTTATTACACCCAATCTCCTGCTAAGTAAGAATAATTTTCACAACTGCCTCCAGCACAAAAACAATAGCATGGGAATGCAGAATATAATACCTGAAGCTCTTAAGAGATTTGACTATATCATAAGAGTGTTTCTCAAGAGGAGAATATTTCAACTCATACTTTTTCAAATGAATGATCATAAAACATATTGGGGCTTCAACAACTTGTTCATTTTTTTGTGACAATATAAAAAACAAGGTATGTTCTGAGGCATATGAATATAATGAAACCCTTAGTGAAATCAGGATATACCAAGGTGGGTGCATTTTGAATCGCTACTTTTATGTCTTCAAAAGACTATTTTCCTTCAGGACTCAACTTAAAGGAGGGATGGTTCTTCATCATTTCTACAATAGGCTTAGTCAACTCAATAAAATCAGGAACAAGCCTTCTTAAGAAATTCACTTGCCCAAAGAAAGATCTAACACCATCTTTATTCACCAATAAGCTCAACTGCATAAATGACTTTACTCTTTTAGGATCAATCTTGATTCCTTCCTTTGAGACAATATGACCTAAGAGTTTTCCTACAGTCACAACAAAGACAGTCTTCTTGGGATTCAAAGAGATACCTTCATCTCTGCACCACTGCAAAACCACTTCCAAATCATGCAAATGATTGGCTCTCTTTTTGGAAAAGACCGTCAAATCATCCAAATAGATTACAATGATTTAATTTTTCAAAACTCCAAAAGATAGATCCATAGCCCTCTAGAAGGTGGCACCAACATTGATAATACCAAAAGGCATTCTATGATAAGCAAATACCCCAATAGGAGTAGTCAAAGTGGCCTTATGTTGATCCTCGGGAGCTACTTCAACTTGGTTATAACTTGAGAAGTCATAAAGCATAGAAATCATCTCTGAACCTACAACTGTTTGCAAATATGGTCCATGATAGGCAAGGGATAATTATCTTTTAAAGAAGCTTGATTTAGATTTCTGAAATCAACACATATTCTTATTTCTCCATTATTTTTCCTGACATGAACAATATTGGCCATCCAGGTGGAATGATGAATAGGGTACATCTTTTCATTTTGTATTTTCTCAATTTCAGCAAATATTGCATCAGCAATCTTTGGATTGTAAGTACGTTGTTTCTGCCTAAAAGGTGCAATGCCAGGTTTTAAAGGAATTTTATGTTGAAAACTGCCATTTCTGAATTTCTTCAAGAAAGTGTAACTCCAAGAAAAGACATATTGATAACAAAGAATCAAAGTGATTAGTTTCCCTTTTTCTTTAGGGGAGAAGCACTCACCAGCATAGACAAGCTTAGGATTCTCCTTGGCCCCAATATTGACCTGATCATATTCAACAAAGGTAGGGATAGACTTGTTCTTCTACTTCAAATATTGCTCATTTCTACTAAAAATATCTTCAAGGGAGACCAATCCTTTAGGCATCTTATTTACTTTCAGTTGTACTACCTTTGTTTCTTTTCCTTCATCTTCCAATACTTCATTACTCTCATTAATGCCCCCTTCAAAATAACAATGAGAAAAAGACTTAGAATTCTCAAGGAACTTGATTATCTATCTATCATCATTAAACACCTACCAATGCTCAACATTATCAAGGACACTTGGTCTGTAGATTACTTCCACTAGGAAAGTCTTATCCACAAAATCAGGATGAGACAAGAGTAAAGAGGCTGAAACAACTAATGTGTTAGCTCTTGTGTTCTGACTTCTCGGAACAGATTCAATTAAGAAGGCATCAAAGAATTCAATGCAATCCCAAACCCTATTTCTATAATGTTTCAGATGACTATTCTTCACAGTTTAAATTTTCCTAACTTGTTTGACAACCACTTAGCATCACCAACAACCTTCAACTATTTGATACCCTTTTCTTTAGCTAACCCTAAACCAAGCAGCAAAGCTTCATATTCTACAATACTATTGGTATTAGCAAATTATAGGTTGAAGGAGTAGGGAAACTTGTAGCCATCAAGTGAGACTAAGACTACCCTTTCTCCTAACCCAATATTGGTACAACTTCCATCAAACTCTAGTGTCCATAACTCATCCTTTAGGCTAGGGGTGATTTGACCATAATTATCACAAGGATTTGATGAACACATATAGATGTTAGGCCTAGTTTCCACAAATAAAATGTCAGCTCTAGGGTCTCCAGATTTCAATACAGTAAGTTTAGCTTTAGGCTCAGGATTAAGGCACATCTTCTTCCCTTCAAGTGGAATCAAAGAATGGGACCAATCCATTTGAATTTCTCCTCCCAAATCTTTACACAAACTCCTACTTAGTACTATCTCATAGCTGGCAAGTATATCAGCCACTCATATTGTTAATTTTAGTCTCTTTTTGGGAAAAGCTATAAGAGCTACTTGAGTGTCTTTAATTTGACCTATGATTGGAACTGTCGAGCCATCCATAGAGTATCATTTCCCTTGGGAAGAGGTAATGGATAAACCTAAATCTTGGGCTACCTAAGCAGGCATTACAGTTTCGAAAGCACCAAAACCAATAATATAGTTTCTTAACCTAAAGCCAGCAATAAACAAAGACACATAGAAAGGCTCTGGTTTAGGTGAAGGGTCTTGCAAACAAGAAGAGTCAACTTTATAATTGGAACAAACTTTGTCTTCTACACTGACTTCATTATCACGGGATAAGTGTGCATCGCATTCAGGTGATAGGGTTCCCTCTTTGACATATTTAACCAATCTGTCGAATTCGTTAGGGTTGAGCCTTAGATATTCAGCTTGGGAGATCTAGATCTTTGTATTCTTGCAAGACTCAATTATGTCAAAGGTACTAGAATTTAGTACAATAGGAATAGAAGTAGAAGGAGTTACCTCAGCCTAAGATTCTTTAGGAGTCCCTTGGTCTGCCTTTTTTTGTCTAGTTAAGAGAAAATTTGGGGTGGAAGTGGAATTACTTTGTTCTCCCTTTGTGTATTGCGATCTAGTGAACACAACGTAGTTAGGGTCATTCACTTCTACCAATACATCTTCCTCATCAACATTACCAAGCAAGTACTCAGAGAAATTTACACCGACATCCTTTGATGAACTGAGCTCCTCTACATAAGGCTCTATGACATGATCACTTGTGGAAACCAATTGCATATATCTTATCATTTTTGGGTAAGTAATTCCATCATGATCAGATGTCAAATGAAAAACACAATGATTACTCACATTTGAGGACAAGGAGGAAGAAGAAGGACCTTCAATTGCCAATCTCTAACTCAGGCCAGTTATAGAGAGTGTTTTATTCTGACCATCTTGATAATTATAATCTCTTCTTGGAACATCTTGATAAGAAGTTGATGAACCTTTAGGCATCTCCCTCTTCAAGGTAATGATTTATCATTGGCTAATCTCTTAATTACTGGATCAGTGGAATTCACTAGTAATGGTTTCCCAGTTTGTAACTCTTTCTTCCATTTCCCGACAGTAATCAAATCATCTTCTATTACTATGGCTAAAGTTTGAGAGTCTTCTATATTAGTATCACCCTCTCTTTTAATAGTAAAACTTATATCAAGTGGTAGAGTGTTGATAAACATGGCCTTGATTAAATGGTTGTCGGGCCTCATATTGGTGGAGATTCTATTAAACAATTTGTTCAACTTTTCCATAAAATCTCTCATAGTTTCATGTACTTCTTTCTTCATAAAACCTAACTGAGCAACCAAAAATAAATCATCCTCAGTTGTCTTAAATCTACTTTCAAACTTGGCTCTCAATATGTTCCAATCATTTATACAACCATCAAGAAGAGAATAAAACAATTTGGAAGCAGGAATAGTCAAAGATTCTACAAACAACCTCATTGCAACATCTTCGTGTCGCACTAACAAGATAGAGGATGCAACAAAGAAAACCTTTAAATATTCCTCAGGAGTAATTCTCCCATCTCCATTGAATTTGGGGATAATTTTCCCGACGCTTTTGGGTAAATCATGGAGTTGGGGCCCATTTGTAAATGTGATAGGACCTATTGCTAAACCCCATGGGATAGGTTGAGCCATGATTCGAATAGCAGGGATTGGGTAACAAACCTGGAGGGGTAATATGGTACCCTACAATGCAAGGGCTTGGCTGAGGGAATGTGAACTGACAGATTTAGGCCTATTAGACTTAGGTCAAGATGGAGGTCTACTGACAGTTTTAGTTCTCCAAATAGGTGGGAAAGCCGAAAAAGTTGATAGACTCTAAGAATTAAAAATTTTTATCAACAATCCCCTTTTTCTTATCAGCCCTAGTGTATCTTTCGAAGCCAAAATTTTACTAAACAAAAAGGGTTAGAGTCGCCAACTTCAACTTAGGTGGAAGATTTAATTATTTATAAGGACTGGTAAAGGGTGGACCTCTTTGGATAGAATAACTACTTTTTTAGCAACACCCATATGCACAACATTTTCTCCAAACTCCTCTTCTTTTCCAAAACAACATTAATTTTGTGATATTGACGGTTAGTCCTCCTCTTTTCCCAACCAAGGCGTCAAAGAGTTACAACTAAGTCTTCCTGATTATAAACCAACCAATCTACATTAGGTTGCAACACAAGGGAAATTTGGCTTGGTAAACCCATGACTGACTACTATTCCAAATGCCTCATAATATTGGTTCTTATATTTCCCCAGTAGAGTCGCCAAAAATGTGTTGGTTAATAGATTTGTCACCTAACTATATTCTCACGCCCATGAACATGACAAATGTAACCACAGTTGAACCAGTCTAACAAACTATTTATTGACTGATTCTCTGCTTATTTTACAAGGTGGTAGCTACCTTCTAATGATTTCCAATGAATAAACAAATAACCCATATGCTTTTAACTAGAAAGAAAATAAGGAAAGAGCTTTTAACTAGAAAGCTTTGTAAAGGCATTCATATCACTAAGTACTATTTTTTTTGGAATATTTTAGATTCTCAAATAAAAGCCACTATGAAACACCATTCATAGATAATATTTCACAGTAACTAAAATTTCAAATCATCCACCACTTCAATATAAATTCACCAACTAACATCCATTTCAAACAATAGAAAAGCATTCACACACCATAATTCAAATATTACAAATATATGAAGCCCACCTACACCTCTTATATATTAAAATAGGAGATAACAACATGCATAAAAGTTTTTTGCTCTTATGAGAAAAACAAAGTTTGCCCAAAAGATCCTAACTAGAAACAAAGTATAGATATTTAAAACATGAAAGATAATAGTTTCTTGAAGAAAAATGTTATTTAAAGAAATTCCTTAGGCCTCCCAGCCAATGATCAAGAAAAATAATTAAAACATTGAACATGAAACCGCCACTACCTATTAAGCTTTTGGTTCCCCATCATCGACAATCTCCACCTTCTTCTCAACACGTGTCGCCTCCTGAGCATTAATCCTTTGTTTATATTTGTTGTACGCATTCATAGATAGCTCCATATTCGGGTCATTTGGTACAGTAGTGATCCACAACCTCATTTTCCACTTTACAATCAACCCATCAGTAGCAGCTATATTCTTTTGTATTTCATCCATCTCAAATTCAAGGTAGAGGTATTTATTTGTAGGTGACCCAATGCTTTTAAAGAATCCAAAGATGTGTTTTGAGGGTCCCCAACATTCTTCTGATAATTATATTTAAATTGGTGCATCATTTCACTAAGTTCTAGCACATTCTCTTCAAAATTGTCCATAAGGTTGATATTGAGAGCATAGAGGTTCTCCTTTATTCCCAGTAGATCTCTCAAGTAATGCTTCAAAGCATTGTCAATCTCATTAATATAGTCACTGTAGATCTTTTCCTTCCAATCTAATGCATCATGCCAAATAGGATTAATCTCCCCGAGATGTCCAGCTATCTTCTCGGTGGTTAATGTGGCATGGCTCAATGACATGAGCTATGTGACTTCCTTCGAGAGAACAAAAATGCTCCCATATTCTCTCCTAACCTATTACAGCTCTGTTAACAACTCCTTTCTTTTGTTCCAAATATTTACATACAACATTTTGAACTTAGTAATATAATTGACACCAACACTATACATTTCATCGATCCAATCAGTTTTAACTTTGGCATATTCTAAGTTACCTTTGACTTTTCTCATAGTGTTTGGATCAATTCCCTACACTTGTGAACTTGAAGACTCTCCAACAGTAGGATTTATGAAGGATGAAATGAAATTCTTCAACGATTGCACCTGGGATTGGAGCTCAAGATTCTTCTTCTTTTGTTCTTGTTCTCTCTTGATCAATGCATGGACTGTGAAGTCATCATGATAGATATCCCCTTCCAAGGTAGAGGGTCCCATATCCACATGGCTGATCTTATAATCCTTCTCAATTACATTACTTATATATATACTTCCAATAGGATCAACAATTTCTAATATTTGGTGGCCAGACATAGAATCAAAGATAATCTAAGACATTCGTTTAGCATTTTTAGGCTTACAGAAATTTTGTAGTAACAATTCAACTATGTCTATTTCAGTAGAGATGGGAGTGGAAACTTTTCTTTTCTTTTCAACCTCTATCTTTAGCCAGGATGGAGAGGTTATTTCAGGTTTCAATCCTCTATTGATAATGTCAAGAGTATTGTTGGCATGAAGGATGTACCCACTTTTGCCAAGCAAATCGATACCAGTACTTGAGTGATCCCATGCAACATGGAAATGAATCTCGAGTTGTGAGTGAACTCAGAATGAGAGACAAATCTTCAGGTTATGGGTTGGCTCCCTTTGAATACCTTCTCAAACTAAAGGATTGGTGCAAAAAATAGTAAGAAATGGTTTGAAATGCTGAAAAACTAGAACTATTCTAGGAGGTGATCAACCGAACCTTCTTGCATGAAGTTAACACACGATATGCTACTATTAATCTTTCCTTCATGTCATTATTTCTTTTATGGAGATTTTTATGTTAAAATTTTAGCATAAAACCCCTTTGTTTCCAGTTCCCATTCATGCATCAATTTAGGGCTTCTGAATAATATTTTGTACATGCATCTTTATGAAGAAGACCTACATATTCTTTAGGGTTTTTGAATTAGAACGTTTATTCATGTCTCCTTTGCGTGAACTTGGGAAAGTAACTATAGAAATTTTGTGGCACTCTGAAGGTTTTGACAGTCTTTTTCTGATTTACTGTGACTAAGATCATTAGCCTTTGTACCTTCAAGGTTACTATGTGAATAATTCATGTAACCATGATGCATATTTGTTGTTATTAAACTGTTTTGTCAATAATAATGAAGATGCTATCATTAATATTTTGGTGCATTGATAGTAACAAGAAGGCTATTAGGATTGCTAAAAGCCACTTGTATGTCCAAGGCCATAATCTCATAATGGTACTATAAGAGATATAGTCAAAGACATAATAAGGTAAAGAATAGTCAAATTGTATTGCCAATAAAGCACAGTGGACAAAAACACAAATTGAGAATAGTGATATGAACAGTCATATAAAAGCTCAGTCACAGAAAAAGCAAGTTCTAGAGATAGTAATAAGTCCCCTATGCAGAAATCTTATGCATTATAGTGACATAAATTTTTTTAAAAGAGATAAATATATAGCAAGTCCTATCCAATGAAGGTTGTAGATTTTAGAAGCATACAAAGTAGCAACATCAAAGAAATAGACTCAGACCTACAAAAAGACATAGTAGTATATAGTGAGGGTACTGAGAGTACTTAGAAGAATTAAAACAAGACCCAAAGAGATCTAAAGTGTAGTCCAAAGAATATGTAACAGTAAGAAGTGTGCTAACAACCATATTTAATACCACAAACCACAATTTGAAGAAAATATCACAGAGGTATTTTTCATATTTGAGCCTATAGAGCAGCATACTGAGAAACTTTGAAATCAAAACCTCATACACAGAGGTGTCTAAAGCCATAGCAGCATCAAATGGTCTTATTGAACATACAGGGCAAGCAATATAGAGTTGTGTAGTCTCAGATCTTCCATGTGAAGGACAAAGATTTATATCCATTCAACGAGAAGAACTCTATGCCCACTATTTTATCTTTCCTTTTTATTTATTATTTTTAATTATAATTATAGAAAGAAAAATATAAAAAAGAAATATAAAGGCTTTTTGGTCTTTAGTAAAAAATCCTTCTATAATTATAACTTAAAATAATAAATTTATTAATTAACCTAAATATATTGACAGAGTCGTAATAAAAAGAAATGTAAGGACTATGTCTTTATTAAAAATGCTCTATTAATATAATTAAATTAATTAATGAATATAATGGTGATTAAGTGCTATTCCAGCAGTTTTAGAGGGAGTTTGAGACGGATTTTCAGCAGTTATATGGCAACTTTAGAGGGCGGATTTGAGTTTGAGGTAGAGTTTTGCATGGATTTTTCTCATCATTTTGGGGATTTAGTGCTTCAGTTTAAGTGCCACATGGGTCAACTATGAGTTGACCGAGAGATTGAGATGTGTTTCAAATATTTTTGCATGATTTGAAGCCTATTTTCATGGCTTTTTATTTTTTCTCATGCATCAGACTTTGTAGGAGATATTTTTAGTTGGAGTTCACTTCAGTTCACTGGGAGTTTGATTTCTTTGCCTCTTGTAAGGCCTTTTTGTATAAAGTGGAAAAAGTTTCTTTTTTCACTATTTCTTGATTATTATTCTCATACTCATTGCAGATAATTATTCGTGTAGCTCATTTTTGTAGTTTATGACAGATTTTAGAATAAATCTTTCAGATTTTTGCCTTCAATTTTAGGATTCATTTTATTTTGTGCAAGATTGGGAGTATTTTATTGGGCTATGCTTTATAGCCTTTCAAATTTTGTCTCATACATAAGATCACAGGTTATGCTTTGTGTTTAGTTAATTCAATCTTGTTGATTGAGAAAGGTCTCTTTCCTCTCAAATTGATTGAATTAAAGATCCTTTGCATGAAATATTTATGTGTAATGAATAAGGAGTTTCATTGTGCATATTGGTGGTTTGAGGAAAAAATTTTGTTATTTTAGAAAACAACTTGGTGTATCACCTCCTAGAATAGTTTCCATTTTTCAGCATTTCAAACCATTTCCTACTCTTTTCCACACCAATCCTTTAGTTTTAGGAGGTATTCAAAGGGATTCAACCCATAACCCGAAGATTCGTTTCTCACTCTGAGTTCACCCACAACTTGAGATTCATTTACATGTTACACATGATCACTTAAGTACTAGTATCAATTTTCTTGGTGGAACCAGGTGCATCCTTTGTGACAACATGTACTTTGTACAAGAGAGGAGGGGATTTCAAGAAAAGAAGAGAAAGACTGATCATCAATTATTTGTTGATAAATACCTTCAGAATCCGAAAGGGGTGATTTTCCTTTTGGTGGTGTAGCTTGGTCATCCTTTTCACAAGTGAACTTCAGCCTAGCAATGGTTTCTTCAGGCTTTTCTCCATCATCACTTGACTAAGAGCTTATGTTTAGCGGCCTATCTCTAGACTTAACTCCTGATGTTTGAACATAGGAAGAGGAAATTGCTCCATGCTCTTTACAAGATGAAGACTTCTGACTTTGAGAAGAGATGACTTGTTGTTTCCATTTTCCATTCAACTAGATAGATGTTCTCCTTAATACCGGGGTAGTATGAATCATTAGGTCTAAAACCTCTTCTCTGGATCAATCAACCTCCAAAGAGACTGTATTAGCAACAATGTGATACTCTGGGTCAATAATGGCCTCATCTTAAGTAACATCATCGAGAACAATGAAGGAAACACCAAGGGTGTGAATCTGCTATAAGGAGAGCCTCATATAACTCATCTTGAATACTTCAACATCATCTTAACAATCTTCCTGAAAATCTTCAAGCTCAGGGTGATGCATATAACCTTTGGCTCCATACAAATGGTGTCTCACATATCCTTCACTATCAAAGCTACTTTTGGCTCATAGGGATGAAAAAATGGAACTTCTCTAAAAGTGTTCCCACTGCCTTGGTAGGCCATTAGATTTATAGCAAAAGACACTGGTGGACAATGGAAAAGAGTATCCCCTTTTCTCATATTCAATTATTTCACATTTACCACAGACATTTGGTGGCAAACTTCTAAAAACAAAATATAATTAGAGGGAAAATGAGGCAATTTCAGTGGCTCTTTCCCAAAACCCCCAACTTTGAGGTATGAGAACCGGTCGAATTAGGTGTAAAAGCTTCCAAATTTCATCACAAGTTTAGCAGAGACATGGAAATACTATAGGCTAGGGTTTCCTTCAAATTTTTTAACTAGGCCCATTGAGAACACGTCATTAACGCATGAAAAATATGTATACCCTTCCGCAAGGTTAGTTGAGGAAATTTTCAGCAAATAGGTGCAAAAATAGGAGAAGGGTGATGCAGCTCTAAACCCGGCCAAGCAGACTCTTGACTAGCTAGGATGTAAACAAGATATGAGCACATATGAAAGACTAGGGACTGGCAAAAATTCTGCAATTGCTCATTCAAATGAAAACTAATGATGGAGGCCTAGATAGTGAAAGTTTTAGGAGCACAGGTAGTAATAATGAAATGACACATTAAGAATTCAAAAAATTCAGTGGAATTATTACCCACAACATGGTGCAAAAGAACTATAATCTCTGCAACTTCATCTTTGAAATGCATTCTTTTAAGATTAGTGGGTAGCTGAGACTAACCACCCTTTTCTGACTTCAACCAATTCTTGGCTATACAATTCATGCAAAAGTCTCCATGCACACAAAAATATTCCTCTCTAGTTGAAATAGACATATTCTCAGCAACTTATTTTTTAGGGAGGTAGAGAGCGCGAGAAACGCTTTCGGGGTTAATTTGTGTGACTAGCTTACCACCTTCCACAAGAATTTCCTAAGTTTCAGAGTTATATCTCTCAAAGAAGGCAACAACCAAAGTTGTGTAGGGAACGACAAATGGAAAATTGGCTACAAAGGCCAAACCAAACTGAATAATTTTCTCTCGTAGTGGAGTTCTTTCTCCCACTTCTAGCTCTTGTAGAAAGGTTTCAAAATTCAATTGCTTTTTCATCATGTCCCGCACAACTGCCCATTGATTTTGTATTATACTTTGCATGAGCACGAGCTAGATGATGCACTTAGAGAATTCAAAAAAATGGAGACTAGTTCAAAAATCATCCGCCACCCCGTTTGTGTACTTAAATGATGTGACATGCCTTAAATGTCGCATTTACTTTGCCTTTTTAAATGGTCCCTTAATTCGACTTGTTCTTGAAAAGGAAAATAACGTTAGTCTGTATAAAACTTGACACAAAGGCAGTGCCTCGAAACCTAGGAAAGATTTGACAAGTCACTCTATCAAGGAAAATATGAACTAATGAACCTATGGTCGGGACTTGTGAGCTTTCTACCACCCACGACAGAGCGACCAAACACAATATGGGAAACATTGGGCGATCAAGGATTTTTAAAACTTTCTAACCCCGCGACTAACTTAGAAAAGGGACGTGACACATGACAACTTCGAGAAATCAACAAGTCCGTGACTAAAGGGTAACGGTTTCAAAATTTAAAATAAGGGTAACAAGACCATGTGATATCCTAATGGGTCATATGGTGTTTTAACACATGTGTGGCCCCTTAGGGCCCCAAATGACCCCTAATGACACCATAACCCCTTAAGACACCATATGACCTCTGACGATACCATATGACCCCTTAGGACACTATATGATCCTTAAGACACCATATGACCCCATAGGACCCCATATGACCCCCAGGATACCATATGACTCCTTAAGACACCATATGACCCCTCAGGACACCATATGATCCATTTTAACATCCTAGTACATGACATGACCCCTTAGGACACCATATGACCATTAGGACATCATATGAACCTTTAGGACCACATGTTGTCCTAAGGGGTCATATGGTGCTCTAACAAATGTGTGGCCCCTTAGGACCCCATATGACCCCTAATGACACCATATGACCCCTTAGGACACCATATGACCCCTTGAAACACCATATGACCCCTTCTAACATCCTAGTACATGACATGACCCCTTAGGACACCATATGATCCATTTAAACATCTCAATGCATGGCATGATTACTTACGACACCATATGACCCCTTAGGATAATATATTGTCCTAAGGGATCATATGGTGTCCTAAAGGGTCATATGGTGTTCTAAGATGTGTGGCCCCTTGGGACCCCAAATGACCCCTAACAACACCATATGACCCCTTAGGACACCATATGACCTCTAACGACACCATATGACCTCTTAGGACACTATATGACCCTTAGGGTACCATATAACCCCTTAGAACCTCATATGACCCCATAGGACACCATATGATCCCTTAGGACATCATGTCGTCCGAAGGGGTCATATGGGATCATATGGTATCCTAAGGGGTCATATGGTGTTCTAACACATGTGTGGCCTCTTAGGACCCTAAACAACCTCTAACAACACCATATGATCCCTTAGGATGTATGACCCCTTAGGACACTATATGACCCTTAGAACACCATAAGACTCCTTAGGACCCCATATGACCCCTTAGGATCCCATATGACCCCTCATGACATCATATGAACCATTTTAGCATCCTAGTACACAACATGACCCCTTAGGACACTATATGACCCCTTAGGACACCATATGATCCTTTAGGACCACATGATGTCCTAAGGGGTCATATGGTGTCATTAGGGTTCATATGGGGTCCTAAGGGGCCACACATGTGTTCAAACACCATATGATCCCTTAGGACATAATGTGGTCCTAAGAGGTCATATGGTGTCCTAAGGGGTCATATGAGGTCCTAAGCGGTCATATGGGGTCGTAAGGGGTCATATCTTGTCCTGACGGTCATATAGTGTCCTAAGGGGTCATATGGTGTCGTTAGGGGTCCTAAGGGGTCATATGTTGTCATTAGGGTTCCTATGGGGACTTAAGGGGCCAGACATGTGTTAGAACACCATATGACCCCTTAGGACATCATGTGGTCCTAAGGAGTCATATGGTCTACTAAACGGTCATTTCATGTACTACAATGATAAAATGGGTCATATGGTGTCCTAATGGGTCATATGGTGTTCTAAGGGGTCATATGGTGTCCTAAGGGGTCATATGTTGTCCTGAGGGTCATATAATGTCCTAAGGGGTCATATAGTGTTGTTAGAGATCAAATGGTGCTCTAAGGGGTCATATGGTGTCGTTAGGGGTCATTTTGGGTCCTAAGGGTCCACACATGTGTTATAACACCATATGACCCCTTAGGACACCATGTGATCCATCAGGACAACATATGGTCCTAAGGGGTCATATGGTGTTGTTAGGAGATATATAGGGTCCTAAGGGTTCATATGGTGTTGTTAGGGGTCACATGGGGTCCTAAGGGGCCACACATGTGTTATAAAATCATATGACCCTTCTGGACATCATATGACCCCTTAGAGCATCATGTGCTCCTAAGGGGTCGTATGGTGTCCTAAGGGGTTATGTCATGTACTAGGATGTTAAAATGTATCATATTGTGTCTTAATGGGTCATAGGGTGTCCTAAGGGGTCATATGGTGTCATAAGGGGTCATATGGGGTTGTAAGGGGTCATATGGTGTCCTGAGGGACATATAGTGTCCTAATGGGCCATATGGTATCATTAGAGGTCATATGGTGTCTTAAGGGGTCATATAGTGTCTTTACAGGTTATTTGGGGTCCTAAGGGGCCACACATGTGTTAGAACATCATATGACCCCTTAGGACACCATATGAACAATTAGGAGATCATATGGTTCTAAGGGGTCATATGGTGTCCTAAGGGTTCATTTCGTGTACTAAGATGTTAAAAGGAGTCATATGGTGTCATTACAGGAAATATGGTGTGTGTCCTAAGGGTTCATATGGTGTCGTTAGGGGTCATATGGGGTCCTAATGGGCTACACATGTGTTAGAACACCGCATGACTCCTTTGGACACCATATGACCCCATAGGACATCATGTGGCTCTAAGGGGTCATATGGTGTCCTAAGAGGTCATGCCATGTACTAGGATGTTTAAATGTATCATATGGTGTCCTAAGGGTCGTAAGGTGTCCTAAGGAGTCATGTGGGGTCCTAAGGGGTCATATTGTGTCATTACAGGTCATATGGTGTCCTAAGGGGTCATATGGTGTTGTTAGGGGTCATTTGGGGTCCTAAGGGGCCACACATGTGTTAGAACAACATATGACCCCTTATGACACCATATGAGCCATTAGGACATCATATGATCCTAAAGGGTCATATAGTATCCTAAGGAGTCATATAGTGTCATTAGGGGTCATATGGGGTCATAAGGTACCACACATGTGAAATAATAAAGAGAGAGAGCTAAGAAGAGAGGGAGAGGTGGGAAGGGAGCGATTTAAATAGAGAGAGAAGAGGTAGATAGGTGAGGGAGAAAGACAAGAAAATAAGAGTGATAAGTTCACAAAGAGAGAAAGAGGGTTAAGGAGGTGGAGATAAAAGAATTAGAGAGGTGAGAGATCTAGAGCCTAGGAAGAGATAGGTGAGAGATCAAGGGTGGAAAGATAGAGGTGAGGGGGATAGAGGAGATAGAGGTGGGTAATGAAGCAAAGAGAGAGTGGTAGAGAGGTAAACATTGAGGGAAGGAGAAAAATAAGGATGGAGAGAAAGGTTGAAAGGGAGAGGTAGTGATAGAGAGAAAAAAGAGAAATTGGAGAGAAACAATAGCAGGATAAGAGAGATGGAGGGAGGTAAGGATATATATTTTAATAAGGATGGAAGGTGAGAGAGAGAGAGAAAGAGAGATTACATAGGAGAGACCTAGAGAGGGGAGAGAGAGGAGAAAGAGAGAAGATAGAGAGAGTGTAATAGGTCTTATTTTAATGGTAGATAAATAGGTGAGGGGAGAGAGAAGCAAAGGAGAGAGTTCATAAACAGAAATTGGTAAGGGGTGATGGAGAGAGAGAGAGAGAGAGAGAGAGAGAGAGAGAGAGAGAGAGAGAGAGAGAGAGAGAGAGGTGAGATACTTAGAGGGAAAGAGAGGGGAGAGATAGATAGAGGGGCATAGAGAGAGGTGCCTAATGAGACATGGATTAAGAGGTATAGAGGTGGATAGGGAGATAAGAGAGAGGGATATAACTAGAGAGGGGACAAATGGATAAGTGAGAGAATTATATGGGGAATGAGAGATGATGAAAAGAGAGAGGATTAAGATAGATAGAGGGGGATAGAGAGAGGTGAGTAATGAGACATGATGCAGAGGTAGATAGGTGGAGAGGAAGGAAGTGAGAAACCTAGAGAGGGGAGAGAGAGTTGATGACATAGAATGTGGAGAAAGAATAAATGAGGAAGAGACAATAAAAAAGTTGGGGAGTGAGATATATATGAGAGTATGTATGGATGGGGAGATAGAGAGGGAGAGGGGAAGAAAGGGAGGGATATATGTAGAGAAGGGAGGGAGATAGAGATGATAGAAAAGAAAAAAGAGAGGAGTAAGAGGGGATGGATGGAGAGGTAGACATAAAGGGAGTGAGAGACCTATGGAAGGAGGAGATAAAGAGGTTAGGGGAGGAAGAGAAGAGGATGGATTTCATAAAGGGATGGGGTTAAGGGCGAGGGAGAGAGAGGTATAGAGGGAGGGAGAGAACTATAGAGGGGACATATAGATAGGTGAGATACCTAGATGGCAAGAGAGGAGTGAGATAGATAGAGGGGGATGAAGAGAGGTGGGTAACAAGACCTATTTGTAGAGGTAGATAGGTGGAGAGGAAGGAAGGGAGAAACCTACAGAGGGGAGAGAGTGTGGGATGGAGAGGTGATGAATTAGACAATGTGGATAGACAATAAGAGAGGAAGAGAGAAAGAAAGAGAGTGGGGGAGGGAGATAGAGAGGGAGAGGGGAAGAAAGGAATGGAGAGACCTAGAGAGGGGAGGGAGGGAGAAGAGAAGATATAGAAGAACAAAGAGATGAGTAAGAGGGGATGGATGGAGAGGTAGACATGGAGGGAGTGAGAGACCTAGTGAGTGAGGATATAGATATATTTGGAGAGAGAGAGAGGGATAGGGGTAAGGGGAAGGGAGAGAAAGGTGGTGAGGGATGGAGAGAAATAGAGGATAGACAATTAGATGGGTGAGAAACCTAGAGGGAGATAGAGAGGTGGGTAATAATATAGCCAGGGAGAGGTAGTGAGGCAAATAGGGAGGGAGAGAGCCCTAGATATGGGGAGAGAGAGGATAGAATGGATAGGTAGTGACCAAGAGAATGGAGAGGTAGGGGAGAGAAACAATAAGAGTGAGAGATAAAAACATGGAGGGAGGGAGTCAAGGATAGAAATGGGGGTAAGGAAGGGTGAAAGGTAGAGAGGGTGGGATATACCTAGAGAGGGGAGAGAGAAGTGAGAGAGACAAGAGAGGGAGAAAGATAGGTCTAGAGTTTGGGGAAGATAAAGAGAGTGAGATACAGAGCTAAAGAATGATAATAGAAGCTTGTTGATTATTAAAATTTGACATGCTGATTACTGAACTTTGACTGTCTAAAATTTTATATGATCCTCTAAAACTAGAATCTACATTATAACTCCTATAGAGTTGAAACCACTCTCAAACATCCCACCAATATATACATGAAATATAACTTAAAGTATATATTTCATGTATATCTTTTTTCTTCGGGGGTGGGTATAACTTGTATTTAAATTGGAAATATGCAAAAATTAATAATCAACTTTCACAAATTTGACAATGCAGAACCTTTGGCGCAAACCAAATTGGGCACTCGCCAAATTCAAAATTTTGAATTTGGCGAGCACCAAATAGGGTGAGCGCCATATTTGGTGCTTGCCAAATGGTTTATATTGGCAGCCACCAACCCTTTGGGTTGGATTGTACTTGGGCATCCAACCCAAAGGGTTGGACAACCATTTCAATTCTAAGATGTGTTTTTATCAGAAGATTTAAAAAATCACATATTTTTGGCCATGCTCTCCATCAAGTTTGCACGTGTTTCAATGAAACTAAAAAAAATACCATAGCAACCTTAAGATCTCTCTTAGGTATCCAAGCATGTAATTTTTTTTCACATTTTGATGTCGTTAAGGCTTTCATCTTTAATTTCTTTTGTTAGTGTGTTTATTTTTGGTTAAAAACCAACATGCACTATTTTGGGTATAGTTTTTTCCACGTTCATCAGATTTCGAAGAAACTTAGATTTTCAGAAACTCGACTCCATTCTACACAATTTAAATTTTTTATTTTGAGTTTTGATTAGTTTTCAATGATTCTAGGGGGAATTTTTAGGATGTGTCCACTTCGAAAATTAGTAAAAAAATAATATTCTCATTAAAAAATTAGCCAAAAAATCCAGCATAAGCTACAAGGTGTTAGCTAATTTCTCACCAAAGTGATTTTAAAAATTAAAAAAAAAAGTTAACATTTTAGGGGGGCCACAATAGACGCTATGTTATGTTTTTTGCATTAAAATAGGACCACTTTTTGTGGCCCCCCCTTTTTAAGCCCTTAATCCCCACCATTTTCAAAACAAATCGGTAGTTTAGAAAGAAGACTCGAAGCATTTTGACTCTTGTTCTTGTTGTATCTTCAAATTTGGAGTGTAACTATGTTCTTGATTTGTCATTGAAATTCAGACATTGATAATTTCAAAAAAAAAAAAGTGGTATCTTAAGACCCCCTTTGGTATCACAACTTGGTGCACACACACACACACATCTCCCTATCCCTTATCCTCTATATCTCTATCTCCGAATATATCTCTTTGTGTTTATCTCTCTCGCTACCTCTATCTCTCTATCTATTTGTCTCCATCTTCCTCTCTTGCTCTATCTTCATATCCACCTCCATTTTCCTCTCCCTCCTCTATATCTAGACATGTTTCTCTCTCTCTGCCCATCTCTCTTAATATGATCCCTCTTCCTATACATGTATTTCTATATCTCTTTGCCTCTTTCTCTCAATCTCTCCATATTTCATCTGTCATCTTTCCCTCTATCTAGAGATCTTGATCTCTCCCTCTCTGTCTTTTTATATATCACTTCTTATTCTTATCTAAATATATTTAAACCAGTGAATGCAACTAGTATCAAGTTACATTACACATTTTCCTCTTTTAGTTGAATAAAAAATCAAATCTAATACTTATTAATTTCAACATATGATACACAAAAAAGTCATTAGAAGGGTGTGAGGTTTTATGGATGCTAGCAAGAATTGACCTCAAATGGTATCAATATTCAAGAGAATATAATCAAAATTGTGTATGCACAATCATAGGCTTGTATGTGAAATGAAGGAAAATCAAGTATAGGTAAAAAGAAAACAATGGCATAGTGTAATTGAAGACTCCCATAGATAAGAAACAAATTCAACCTCTATCCCCAATCCCTCTATCTCTCTCCATATGTTTTCTATCTCTTTCCATATCCCTCCCTATCTTTATATTCCCCCCTCTCTCTCTCTCTCTCTCTCTCTCTCTCTCTCTCTCTCTCTCTCTCTCTCTCTCTCTCTCTCTCTCTCTCTCTCTCTCTCTCTCTCTCTCTATCTATCTATCTATCTTCCCCTATATCTATACATCTCCCTCTATCCATATCTATTTGTTTATCTCTAATTCTCTTTGTTTCTTTATCTCTCTATCTATCTCTTTATCTCTCTCTCTCTCTCTTTCCCTTTCTCTATATATCCTTATATCTCTATATCTCTACCACTCTATTTCAAGTCATCTATACCTCTCTATATCTCTCCCTCTCCCTCTCCCTCTAAATTTCTCTTTTCCTCTCACCCTCTTTATCTTTATCTCTCCCTCTACTTGTCCCATATCTCTATTTCTATCACCCCCCTCTCTCTTCCTAGACTTATATATCTATATCTCTTTGCCTCTCCATCTCTACCTCTCCACATTTCTTCATCCATCTCTCCACCCCTATGTATATCCCTCTTTCAATAGATCTAAGTATATACAAATTCCTAGATCTTTGACTTTATATTTCTATCCTCCATCTCATTCTCTTCCTATCTATATATTGGAATCTTCATATAATTTATTTATCCAGGTCTCTTATCTCTCTATCTTTATCTCTCCCTCTCCTTTCTCTCCATATCATTCTCCTTCTCCATCTCTATATTTATCATCCTCTCTACCTATATCCCCTATCTATATATCTCCTTAACCCCTCTCTCTCTTTCTCCCTTTACTCCTCCATCTCTTTCTATCTGTATTATTATATACCCCTATCTCCCTTTCTCTCCATCTCTTTCCCTATCCTTCTCTATCTCTATATCACCCACTATCTATATTTTTGCCTCTCTCCATATCTCTCTCTCTCTCTCTCTCTCTCTCTCTCTCTCTCTCTCTCTCTCTCTCTCTCTCTCTCTCTCTCTCTCTCTCTCTCTCTCTCTCTCTCTCACACACACACACACACACACACACACACACACACACACACACACACACACACACACACACCTCCTCCCTCTCCCCCTATTTATCTCTTTATCTCTACCACTCTTCCTTTCTCTTTCTATGTGTCTCTTTCTCTCCTTATCTTGTCATATATCTCTATCTCTCAGTTCTATCTTCCTCAATTTATCTCTTCCTCTTTATCTCACTTGATTTCTCACTCCCTCTTTCAATCTTTGTTTGTATATCTCTAATTATTTGTTTATATATATTTGTCTCTTCTCCCTCTTCTCACTTTCTATATCTCCCTATTTATATATCTTTATCACTCTATCTCATAATATATATCTCTCTTTATCTATCCCTATCCCTATCATTCTCCATCTCTATCTCTATCTTTCCCTCTCTATCTTCTCTCTATCTCCATCTCTATATCTACCTTCTTCTCTTCCTCTCTATCTCTAGACATGTCTATAACTCTATATCCATCCTTCTCTCCTCCTCTCCCTCTTGCATATTTAGAGGTTTTTTCCAATCTTCCTATCTATCTCTATCTCCTTAGCCCTCCCCTCTCTATCTCCCCCCTCTATTTCTCCTTTTTTTTATCTATATCTCACACTCACACTCACTCTCACTCTCTCCTTGTTGCAAATATAACATGATCCTATTCATAATGGATCCTAATTATCCTCATAATTTGGAGGTTTTTTCCAATCATGTTTAGATCCTTATAAGTGATTGCATAGTTGATTTAAAACTATCACTTCTCCATGAAGATATTTGTTGAACAAACAACATCAATTTCTAAATGACCTACCGATTGAACTCGTGTACTACACAAATGTATGCAAAAAATAGACCAAAATATGTCGTAATTGAACTTCCACACCTCATCTATGTACCCATTGCAAACCAAGGTGCAATTGCTAGTTTATGTTTGTACCAGCATTTTTTCGTCATTGAAATCTGAGTATATATTATTTTCAATTTCTACGTATAGTTATAATTATACATCAATTAATCCTCATCTTATCATTGAAATAATTATTATACAATACAATTATTTAAAATGAACTTAAAAAATTAATTTAAAAGTAAAACTTGTAAAACTATATTTTAATTTCATAATAACACACTTGAAAATGTTAATCAATTATCTAAATTAATTTTTATTATAATAATTACATTTATTTAAATAAAATAAAAATATATTTTATTTTATAAATTAATACTTGAAAGAGATGTCTAAAATTATTATATTGTGAACTATAACATACACCACTATTGTGATTGTTTCATTCTCCACTTTCATTCTTTACAAGCCTCATTATTTTACAAATAACTGAGATTATATTCTTAAATATAAATATATTATAAATAATAAAAAATTAACATACTTTGTTTTATAAATCAAAACTTGTAAAAATATTGTGTTGTAAATTATGACATACATCATTATTACCATGATTTCATTTTTTGCTTTTTTTTTTTGCTTTTTTTTAATACAAATAATTGAAATTATATTTTAAATTATCTAGATAATACAATATTAATATATTTTATTTTTTATATTAAAAATTGAAAAGAGAAACCTAAAATTCTTGTATGGTGAACTATTAACTATGACATATACCATTTTACACAATTGATTCTGGAAATGGTTGAACAATATCTCATGGATTGTGGAAACCTAATGTCTATGATATACCATTGTTGTATTGGAAATGAGATTATACTCTAAACAAACAAAATAGTCAGCTTTATGGTTTCAAAAGTGACATTTTTATGCTTACATCCCATTATTGATATTGTTAAACCACAATTTTTTTTTTAATTTTATAAATATAATTTTTTTTTGAAATCCCATTTTATGTAGAGATTAGCCTGTACATCCACCATTATTGAACTAGCATCATATGATCACCACTTATGGTGGTTCACCTGCTTTCCTGCACCAGATGGGTTGGTTGTTACGAGGCATGATAATGCAATTTTCATCATTCTGGGAAAAAGCAAGCGAAAACAATGGAAACCAGATGCCCGTGACATGAAAGGGAAAAGTATACGACAAACTTTACTTGACATAAAGTAATATTCAAATGGTTGCCACACCACTTTTGTCTTTTATCTTTTATCTACCACCTCTCAGATGATTCTTCTTTTCTTCGACGCGATTTCATACGTGCAAACCCCCCACTCATTCTACCCATTTAATCATTTCTCATCCACTTCTGAGAATGTTTCACTTCTCACTGCACTGACCCTGCTTTCTTGCATTCATTGTCTTCACTTCTATCCATTTATATGGCATCTACTTCTATGGGTGGTCGTAAATGAAATAATGAAGAAAGTCTTGCTTTTCATGAACTCGCGCCATCTGCATTTACATCCGCCTCAACACTCATACAATATTATGTCTTAAGGGGTCATATGGTGTCCTAAGGGGTCATATGGTTTCCTAAGGGGTCATTAGGTTTCATTAGGGTTCATATTGTGTCCTAAGGGGTCATATGGTGTTATATGACCCCTTAGAATACCACATGACCCCTTAGGGCACCATATAGTATCGTTAGGGGTTGTATGGTGTCCTAAGGGGTCATATGGTATCCTATGACCCCTTAGGTGTCATTAGGGGTGATATTGTGTCCTAAGGGGTTGGATATGGTGTTCTATGACCCCTTAGGACACCATACCATGTCGTTAGGGTTGTAGGGTGTGCTAAGGGGTCATATGGTCTCCTATCACCCCTTAAAACACTATAAGGGGATGCCATATGGTGTCGTTATGGGTCGTATGGTGTCCTAAGGAGTCATATGGTGTTCTATGACCCCTTAGGACACCATATGACCCCTTAGGAGACCATATGGTGTCGTTAGGGGTTGTATGGTGTGCTAAGGGGTCATATGGTATCTTATGACCCCTTAAAACACCATATGAACCCTTATGTGTCGTTAGGGGTCATATTGTGTCCTAAAGGGTCATATGATGTCCTATGATCTCTTAGGACACCATATGACCCCTTTGGACTCCATATGGTGTTGTTAGGGGTTGTATGTTGTCCTATGGGGTCATATGGTGTCTTATGACCCCTTAGGATACCATATGACCCCTTACATGTTGTTACGGGTCATATTATGTCCTAACAGGTCATATGGTGTCCTATGACCCCTTTGGACACCATATGACCCCTTACGTGTTGTTAGGGGTCATATTGTGTCCTAACAAGTCATATGGTGTCCTATGACCCCTTAGGACACAATATGACCCCTTAGCACAACATACAACCCCAAAGCACAACATACAACCCCTAACGACACCATATGGTGTCCTAAGGACAACATATGACCCCTTAGGTGTCGTTAGGGGTCATATTGTGTCCTAAGGGGTCATATGGTGTCCCATGACCCCTTAGGACACCATATGACTCTTTAGGACACCATATTGTGTCATTAGGGGCCTTATTGTGTCCTAAGGGGTAATATGGTGTTCTGTGACCCCTTAGGACACCATATGGTGTTGTTAGGGGTCATAGTGTGTCGTAAAGGGTCATATGGTGTTCTATGACCCCTTAGGACACCATATAACCCCTTAAGACACCATATGGTGTCCTTAGGTGTTAGATGGTGTCCTATGACCCCTTAGGACACCATATGACCCCTTTTAATATCCTAGTGCACGACATGACCCTTTAGGACCATATGATGTCCATATGGTGTCCTAAGGGATCATATGCTCTTCTAATACATGTGTTGCCCCTTACAACCCCATATGACACCTAATGACACCATGTGACCCCTCATAATATCATATGACCCCTTATAATACTATATGACCACTAACAAAAATATTAATAATATATTTTAATATATACATTTATATATTATAGTATTAATATATAACATTTTTATTATATATTAATATATATTGAATATTATTATATTAATATATTATACATATTAATATAATAATATTCAATATAGTAATATACTATATATATTGTATATTATATTGTATATTAGCATATTAATATATTAATATTATATTAATAGATTAATATCATAACTTATTAAAATCAGATATCTGATTATAGCAGATATTTGATATTATCAGATATCTAAGTTCTTTGACATAAATTTCAAATTTTGAAATTTGGCTTGGAAATGCTTTGGGATTTGGCTTGGAAATGACAAGCCTGCAAAGTCACAAAAAAAACGTGTTTTTGCGTATTCTTTGATTTTCTAGACTTTGCACTAGTGGCTGACGACTTTTTTTTTTTAAGCTAAAATTGATAAAACAAAAAGGGGTTTTTAAGGACGTTCTCAGCTTTCCAACAATATAAGGTTTGTCTTATTTTGACTTTAGTAAATTTAATTATTATTTATTTTCTAATTGAATTTTGCCTAAAGTCTCGATTGATAGGCTGATTGAAAAACACCCATAACTTTCAAATAGTATCACATTTTTTGAATTTGAAATATGCGTCACATTCTATGCTTCGTCTACTATAGGAAAAAAAAATGAATTTCATAAAGTTTAGACCAAGTTAAGCTAGTCAAATGTAAGAGTTTTTGAATTCCTAAAAAGTTGTAGTAAAAAAATCATAATTAATTATTTACTTCACAAAAAAATACAAAAAATATGTGTCACATCCGAACATGAGTCTACTACTTATATTATAAATCTTAAAAAAAAATATGATGATTTAATTATGATTAGAGTGGTCAGACATACACCTACTTCTTATCTTTTCTTGAAATTTTAGTATCATTGCATTGAAATTTCATATTTTCATCAAATAGATTTTTTTTCCAAAAAGAATTAGTAGCTTAGAAACTACATTCAATTTTCTATAGATTCTCTTCTTACATATATTTTTAAAATAATGTTAATAACTTATTCAAATTTTCATGTCAAGTCAACTGCATAACTCTGATTTTTTGAAATTTCATTGCCACTTAAGGGCCCGTTTTGACCCACCATGATCTTGCACATACCCATTTTGGGGATTTAATTTATTTAAATGTGAGAGATGAGATTTAATTAAACAAATATGATTTATTTATTTAATTAATGGTTTGAATTTGGTTAAGTGAATAAAATAAAATAAATGAAGTAAATTATTTTATTAAATAGACAAAGAGGGTTGGGGTGAATTAATTAAATACTAATTTAATTAATAGTTGAAAAAAGAAAAAGGATTAATTAAATGTGAATTTAATTAATAGTTGGATGAATGATAATTAAACAAATATAAATATCATTTAATCAATTGGACAGAAATAGGTGTCTACACCAGGAATAGAGCTATAAGCCTTTTTATAACTTAATAGAGCTTGGGGACCATGCTGATCACCGGTTGCATAAGATTAAGTTGGGACTTGCCTCAATTTCTTTATCATGTAACTCTTGTTAGAGGAATAACATGAACATAGTGTTTTAGTCCATACCTAAGGGACTTTTCAGTCAACTAAAAACATTCATGTCATTTTTGTTAATGCTAAAGAAATGGTGCAAGAAATAAAAGAGAAAAGTAATACACTACAATAAAAACTACATTTTATTTTGTGATTTAATTCTTTATTTTTTTAAGCACAATAAAACTCCAAGTGACAATTAAAAGAGGTAAAGTATAATGAGATGATGGGATAATGTCCCCCTTATTGGATTTGGATCATTAATCCCTTAGACCATTACAAAAGTGATAGCTTGATCAAACTCTAGCATGAAACTCTCTAAAGATCCCTTTGGTCTTAGCTTTTATTTTTCTAAGGATAGTAGGGATCATTGGGCGAATATGCGTATAACCATTAACACCATGCAAAATCGTAAAGGTATTCACTATGTGAAAATTACTTATAATAACAAGTAGCACAGACAGAAGTAGAACTTCACCATGGGTATCATCACCAATAGAACTAGGAGAATGATAGATTCTAATAAAATTATTAACTTGGCTTGTCGGTGCATGAATTAACACCATGCAACACCCTATGGGCATTCACTTTGTGAGGAATTACTCATAACAAATAGCAAAGGTAGAAGTAGAATTTCAAGTTATGGATTTTGCTGCATATGTTTAAATTCTTCAGTAACTACCATGCTTATAACCATTAATGTTTTAATAAAAAAAAATTATGTTTGGCTTGCTCTGCCCTCAAACAACTTTTGTTTTATGAACTTTGTGTGAATTTTAGGAGAGAGTATTTTGATTTTGTATCTCATGTATCTTACCCAAGTATGCAAATTGTTTGCTCAGTACTTGTCTTATAACCTAGACATTTGAATATTATAGTAGCTTCCTTGTGATTGGGATGGGAGAAATAGATAAATGGTTTGAAAAAGTCACTTTATGTCGATGCTAAATGATTTTACATTGTTGCATTCCATAAAAATATTCTCAAAACTACTTTATCTATAAGGGCTACTGGTTCTTTTTGGTCGATTTGGGTAGCACTTGACCTTGAAATATTCTATTTCTTGTTTTATTAGTGAAATATGTGTTGAGAGTTGTTTGTTTTTTAGTACTTTCAAAATATTTATTTCCCAATTAAAGTCTTGCTGAAAAAGAATGAAGGTCATGCCTGTCTGTTTTTTAACATTATTATTGTATTGGTCAAATTCCCTAGGGAATGTGCTTAGATTAACTAATTTATTTGTTTTTGGTTCATGTAGCTTAGTGAACATTTATGCCTTTGTGTGGTAAACTAGGTTGTCTTGATACTCTTGTTTTGCAATCAAACTTTCCTATAAAGAGACATCATTTCTATGATAGGCAAGCTCCATGTTTTTCAGTTGAGAACATGATTCCTGGTAGTAATTTTTACACAAAATAGTCATTTTTGTTTTGGTTTTGCAAGTTCTAAAGGAGATTGGAAATTTCTTGAGAAGCAAAAATAAGTTGTCTATGAATGGAGTATCTAATGCTCAATCCAACAATTACAAACACATGAAAAAAATTGTAATTTTGTAATGTACTCCAATAAATCAATTGTATTTTTGGAAGCCTTCCTTTCTCAAGATAAGTAAATGGCATCAATTTTTTTTCCCTTAAACCTTTTATATGTACCTCACATGGGAATCCACCCATCATATAGTGGGGTCTCAAAAAATACATGGTGCATGTGGACCATGTCTTCCCTATTCTTTGGATTCTATATTCCTTTGTATATATTAGTTGAATTTTGATAATAGTTTTTTGAACTTTCCTTTTAGAGTTTGGTTTTCCACTTACAAACAATTGCCAATGAAGGCCTTTTTTGGACATGGCAGTATTGGTGCACTTAGTAAAAAACATTTCTTCCAAAAGCCAATAAATCTTTGCATTTTAAAAGAATGTGAAATCAGTTTAATAAAGATAATATTTTGATAGAGAAGATGGTTTGCGGGTAACAAGCTATATGTAGATGGTTTTAAATGAAAAAGGAAATTTTGTTTACAAGAGTCAAGCACAAACTGTTGAAGTTACTTGACTATAGAATTTTATATACAATGTCTACAAAAGTTTATAACCATGGCATAACAATGCCCAATTATGTTGCCAAAAATGTTTTTTACTACAAAAACATTAGAAGAATTTTGACTAAGATATTTCACAACTAAATAGATCGATGACAATTTTTTTTGAAAACCTATCATAACATTCACAGATATAAACAATTGGGTTAGTAAAGAAACTACTTAAAAATGTACAAATTTTCAAGCGAAACATGCAAGTTATTTCTGACTAGGAATTTTTTGTAATATTACTCTCCAAGTTAATTAATGATATATGTGGAGATAGATGACAATCTAACTAATCATAGAACTTAACATGGATACCCTTAGTAGTTGCATGTTTTTTCGTGCAACTTAATGCTAATAAGGAGATATCTTTTTTTGGCAAGGTGTGAATATCCAAGAGGAGAATGAAGGAAAATTTTCATTATATATAATATTAAAAAAATTGTGAGAATTGTCAATAATGCAGGCATTTCAATATGAAAAAGGGTAGATTTGCTCCAACTTTATACTTTTAGGTCAAGACTAATTATCAATAAAGAAACATTTTCATTCACAGGTCACTCATGTTGAAAGAAGTGTTGCAATGTATAGCATGCAATATGAACAAAATATTGAAAATACATAGTTATCATCAAATGAGCATGAAGCAATTGCTTTAATTACTATAGAGAAGGAAGAATGACTTTTTTTATTTAAAAATGATTATATGGTAACCATAAACATTCCTTATGATATACTTTATCAATCTATTTTGGCAAAATTTGATTTATATCAAGCTTCATGTGAGATGTATGCAACACAAGTTTTTCTTTAGTTTAGATATTCATGAATCCATTCAAAGATGGAGTGTTAGTGTATTCCATGCATTAAATGGAAATATTGTTGATGAAATTTTAGACGTAGTTTAAGAATATACAAAGATGTGTGTTGAGAAAGTCTCACTTACTAACTTTCACATTTCTCTTTGTGATCGTATAATAATTTTTATTTCTATGAATATATATTTCCCCAAAACTATCAATGGTTTTGTATAATTTCCTAATACTACAACTAAAGAATCTCACAATGATGACAATGTCAAAGACTATTAGTGCTATAAGTTCATGCTCACCATCCATCAACATAAATGACAAAATTGACCATTGTTATCACATGAAAATAAAAAATAAAAAATAAAACACAAATGAATTGATAAAAGAAATTATTAATATGAAATAAGATCACTTCCATTTGTATACCCTACTTAAAAAAAATTTAAAAAATCATGCTATATTTATGCTATTTTTATCATTTTTTAAATTAAAAAAGAATGAAAAAAAAGAAAACACTCACCATAATGTTACTATTCTAAGAAACAAGTTTAGGAAAAAAGAACAATTTGACTAGAAATGAATATGAGAGAAAAGTTTTTATTGATTTTGTAAAAGATCAAAATTATTCATCTAGTTCAATAAAAAAACATCTAGAATACAAATTAATCCTCTAAGTTAATATTCTATATAAAAACCTACCATTATAATAAATATAAAACACAAACATTCCTTCCAAGATCGTCCCAAAAAAACTTCCTATCGGCTTACCATTGCATGCAAATAACATGCAACTGCTAGTAAATAATATAGCTTATGGGTTAATAATAAAAAATAACATATTTTATTTTATAAATTAGGATTTCAAAAATTATTGTATTGAACAAAGTATAACTTAAACTAGAAATCATTCTATTTATTTTTTATTTTTTATATAAATAATTAAAATTACATTATTAATTTTAAATAATATAAATTTAATACATTTTATTATTTAAATTAGAATTTAAAAAGAAATCTAAAATTATCTTATTATGAACTATGAATTAGGGGAAGAGCACCAATAGTTGAGCATGTACTAATTGTTGTGAGGGTTGTTGATACTTTTTGTTCCAAAAATTGAACAAATAAAACCTATTGTTTGAAACATAAAATATCAATTTTTGTTAGTAAATGTACCAATAGCTGTAAGGAAATGTACCAATAGTTGTTAGGAAATGTACTAATATTGTAAAAAGTAACCAATGAGGTGATGCAGCTGCACAACTATTGGGGTCTCTTTTGCACGCCTATTGGTCTCGCTTTTTTGGGGGGCCGTTTTGGACACCTTGGCAAAAAGCTTGCCGATGTGGCATCATATTTGATGATGTGGCCCTGAAACCTTAGTTATAAGAAAGAAACTTGCCCAGTAAGCTATTGTAAAAAAATCGGAATGATTTGAAATTTCCACATAAGATTTTAAGAAGCGCAAAATTAGAGTGCACAACCACTAGATCCTTTCCCCTAAGACATATACCATTATTGTGTTAACAGGGCTCCACTATTATGAATCATCACACCCACCATTATTGAAGTGTCACATCGTACCGCCACTTCTTGTCTTTCAACTACTTTCCTGCACGAGATAGGGTCCACCTTTCACACCGACTCTACGATATTGCATGATTATGCAATTTTCATCATTCAACCTTTACTTTGTAAAAAAACAAGGCCAAAACAATGGAAATGAGATGCCCGTGACTTGACATAAAGCAATATTCACATGGTTGCCATACCACTTTTGTCTGCCACTTGTCAAATGATTCTGCTTTTCTTCCACGCGGTTTCATACGTGCAAACCCCTCACTCAATCTACGCGTTTAATAATTTCTCATTTACTTCTGAAAATAATTCACCTCCCAGAGCACTGACCCTGCTTTCCTGCGTTCATCGTCTTCACTTCTATCCAATTCTATGGCGTCTACTTCTACAGGTGCTCGTAAACGAAAGAATGAAGTCTTGCTTTTCATGAAGTCGCGCCATCTGCGTCTACATCTGCCTCAACACTCCAGGGAAAGCCCCGCTACGATGTGTTCATCAATCATCGTGGACCAGATGTCAAACACACGCTAGCTACCAGGATCTATAACGTCCTAAAGGATATGAATGTCACAGCCTTTTTAGATTCCGAGGAGTTGGAATATGGCGATTTCTCGCCTACAACATTACAATTAGCAATGCGTAGTGCTTCCATTCATATAGCAATTTTTTCTGAGAACTATGCAAAATCTCAATAAATCTCAATAAAAAGCACATTAATTTGGCATTACAATTGAAGATGTTGACTTCAAACATTAACTAATGAAATTGGGAATGGAATATAAAAAATGTTGGAATAAACAATAAAATAGTGAAGAGGATGCAATAGGAAATTCAAAAAGTAGGTTAGAAGCTCACTAACCTAGATGCTAGCATGGTCTTGTTGTTTAGTGTGTGCATAGTATTGCAAATATGATTTTGTGTTCTCATTGATG
This sequence comes from Cryptomeria japonica, assembly GCF_030272615.1. Lineage (NCBI taxonomy): Eukaryota > Viridiplantae > Streptophyta > Pinopsida > Cupressales > Cupressaceae > Cryptomeria > Cryptomeria japonica. Next base: position 827,100,506 of record NC_081411.1, read on the forward strand.
TCAAACTTATTGATATAAGCTAGTGCATTGATAGAGGATTGATTTATGCTCATGTGCATGTGTGGAAATTGATTGTGATGACTTAGATTGTATATCCAATATTATATGTTTTTTTCAAAGCTTTGTAGAAGATCTTAGTTGTTTGCAGTTGGTATTGACTAAGTGTGATTGTCCTAATGAACATTTTGTTCGAGTATTCTTAGAATTTTGGTTCATATTTGGCGCAAAGCTTCATAAGTTATTGTGGTTGTAATATGATGTTGGTGGATGGAAATGCTACATATATCTCAATTTCTAGGTTCTCATATGTTCTACAATTAAAGTTATGTTGGTCTTTGAATTGGCTTGTGCAATGAAAAAGTGATATTTTGATGTGATAGAAACACATCAAACTCATAAAAGTAGTAGTCATTTTGAGGAAAGAGTTGAAAGAAGAAAAAAATTAAATTGATAGGATCTTGAAGCTTAAAGGCAATAGTGAAATGCTTGGTGTGATGCCAAGTGCTCAAAAGAAATCCAAAGACAAAGGCCCACTTGGTTTCAAAAAAACTAAATGTTTTAAAACTCCCAACAAAGAGAATAAAATAAAGGAAATGTCAAGGATGAATTGAAAAAGACTAATGGAGATAAAATAGGATTCACTCTAGTCTAGAACAAGAAGATTTTTAGGAATCCTCATCTTGCTTAAACAAGGTATTCCTCATCCTTCAATGGTAACTAGTTTTCATGCAATAAGTTTGTACATAGAGCCAGTGAATGTAGATGTCAAATTAGATCCAGTCATTTAATCTTCAATGCTACTCTTGCAATAAGTTTGGACATAAAGAAAATGAATGCAGAAGTAGGATGGTGTGGAATGGATATGTGAATACAAACTATGGTAGATATGTTCAATCTTTCAATGGATATTGTTATGCATGCAACAAATATGAGCACAAAGCTATTGAGTGCAGGTATAATGTCAAGAAAATAAAAATGGTCCACAACAAGGTCTAGATTGTTATAACTACAATAATTTAGGACATATTTCTAGATTATGTAGAGGAAAGAATGAGAAGACCTCTGCTCCAAAAAAGAAGGTTGGCATTAAAGCCATAAAGGAGAAGATGAAGAATACACGGGTGAAGAAATCTAATGAGAATGTAGAAGGAAAAGTAGTAGATAGATCTGTACCTAAGTTGATGGTGTAGATACTTCATCCAAAAACTAGATAATATGCATTGCCTGAAGGGGAGAACTAATTGAAGACCTTATGCCTTATTGTAGTTGTGATGTTGAATTGTAATGGTAAAATGCGTTTATGTTCAAAACCCTAACTAGGAGGATGTAATAGATAAATTGGTTTTTTAAATTCATTTTGATCACTTGTGACCTTGTGGATTTGAGAGCTATTCAATGTGAAATATTTTTTTGGTGTGATAGTGTGATTCAAGTCTTTTTTTATAAACCCTAGATTACTAGTTTAAGTTTGTGAGGTGCAAAATGGATACATCAATTGTTGCCAATGTGTCTTTGAAGCCATGATCGGTATTTAAACCTTATCCATTTGTGGCTATGGTAAGTGACAAGGAAGTATCCTTTTTGAGGGTCCCACCAAACATAGTTTACACTAAAGATGTTGGGCTTATATCCATGCATCCTTGATAGACGCAAGTCCTGTTAAGTTTAGCGATCTGTGGAAGTAGTTAGTAGAGGATGATTTGATGACATTCATGCCCTATTACAAAAATATTCAAAGTTAGGTTTAAATATTTGGAAAGAAATCCCCAACTTCAGCTACGAGTATGCATGTATTCTTATTATCCCGAGTTGAATTCATAATGATGGGATGTTTCTTGATTGACCTCACAAAATCATGAAGGATGCCATTAGGGCCTTGACTAGATTGTGTTCCTTTGGTAGCATTTTAGCGATCAAGATGGTGAAGAACAACAGAATAGCACAATTGAATAGTTCAATATCTGATAAGAGATTAATGACACTGGAAGATATGGTTGACCCAATGTCAATTATGTTACCAAGGGTGTGGAATATAAGAATTAATTTTATAATTGGAAGGGTTTTGCTACCGCCCTTGCAATCTATGCAACATATTAGATGGCAGTTTAGGGTGAGAAGTTTGATCTATGTGAACTTTTTAGACTATGGTTGCTAGATTACCTTGAGAAAACCACTTGAGTGCAAAGTATCCATTCAAGTATGGGTCTTAGATAATGTGTTTTACTTTCATGCTTATAAATGAGTTTCCCAAAATAGGGAATAAGGTGTGGGACAAGTTTTTACCCTATTGGGTGAACTCACAATAATGGTTCCCACTTTTTTGCAACTTTTGACACTGAGATGAACATTTTTAAAATAATCTTCAACTTCCGAGAACTATAACTTTTAAAATATTAAAAATTTGAAGATGATGTAAATTAGTGATTTGTAGCATTTTGTCTATAGATTCTATATTTATTTTTTTTCAATTTTTTTTGAAGTTTTTTAAAAAAAATTTCCATCTCCCTCAAAAAGTAGTTTTTTACAACAAACTACATTTTTTAAGAGTGATGTGCCTCCCGAAACACATAAATTTTTTTTTATAAATGATAAAAACTCAATTCTTTTTAATTTTGGTTTGTAACATCAATATCCAGGGCTTGTAGTTGGTTTGATATTGATATGTTCAATATTTTTCATTTTATTAAGTTTTGAAGTCTGACTAGTCATAATTTAGACATAGGTTTAAGTTTGAACACATAAATTGTTCTATATATATATATATATATATATATATATATATATATATATATATATATGTATATGTATATGTATATATCAAAATTCAATTTTATTTTTTTTGTTTGAAAGAAGACATCAATACCTAGGGCATAGATATTTTTCAGAATTTTTTTGAATTAGTTTCCTATTTTTCCCAATGCATTGAACAGAGAAGTTCATGTTCGATGAAAAACCAATATTCCATAAAACTAAAAAAATGAGAACATAATAAATTCACAATGTAAAAAAATTGTGCTCGTTGGAAAGCTTGCTCCAAGTAGTCCCATCTAATATTTTTGGGTTATCAATATTATTTCATTTGTGCCTTGAACCAAAGGTCTGAAGTCAAAAATTCCTTAGAACTCTGAATTTTTTTGCGAGAAACCTCTAACAAGAGGGTTCAAATGAACACAGGTTCGCGCGAAGGGGGGTCCGCTCGAACCATAAGGGATTCGAGCAGACCCCCATTCGCTTGAACCCACATGCTAAATTATGACACACACTTTTTCGTAATGACCGGGTTCGAAAGAACTCAACCTTTTCTAACTGTCGGTGTTTGTTCAAACCCTAGCCAACTCAATTTTTTTTTGTACATTTAAGTAGAGTCGTATAAATATACATAATTTTTTTCATTTTTTAACACACAAATGATTAAAACAGTTCACATTTTTGGATGAAAGAAGACATTTGAAAATTATTTTGAGGGCAATAATTTGAAGATATTTGAAGGGTTTTTTAAAAGCACGGGGAACAAGAAGAGAAGGTGAAATAAGACTTCAAGGAATTGTTCTCCTAAAACGGAACAAAGATATCGAGAACAAAGAAGACAAAGATATCATGATGCAAGTATGTATTTTTATTTTTATTTCTAATTAATTTGAGATGTATTACGTACCAAAAATAGTGTTTATTTGTTAGTATTAATTAGTTCAATATTTTTTATCTAATATTTTTAATGAAAATTAATTTAAAAAATATTAATTTAATTTATATAATAATTCTATCTTAATTAATTCTAAATGATGTTATTTTTATTAAATTAATTGGAAATAGTAGGATTTAAAATAACATCTTTTTAATTGGAAAACGAAATTAATTTGAAATAATATGTGTATTTGCAAATTTCAAATTGCATTAACTTGCTTGCTGTGTAATTGACTTTTTCTCCTATATAATTAAGTCCATTTATAATAGATAAGACCTATTAAGTCATAAAATTAATAAGACCTATTATGTCATAATTTAGGTTCTAACTTATATCATACTTAAGATATGTACTTAATTTCATGTGATAGGTCCTTTAATATCACATAATATATCTATCTTAAGGGGAGTCAAGTATATAAATGTGAAATGTTTTTGCACACGTGGTCATATTAATTAATAATAAGGCCTATTGTGTGATATTAGGACTTATTACATTGATTATAGGTCTTAAATGTTACATAAACTTAGAACCTATTATGTCATAATAGGTTCTATTTATATGACTTCACGTATGCAAAAACATTTCACATTATACTCAAGAGTCCCCTTAAGATGGGTATATTATGCAGATCATATTAGGACAAGTATTACATGTGATATTAGGAGGTCTATTATGCAATAATAGGTCTTAAATACATATGACATTATAGTCCACCTGTTATGACATAATTTATAAATGTCTTACTAAATGTCTTGAAAATTTAGTTTCAAATTAAACTTGGAATTTCATTGCATTAAAAATATTCTCTGTCATCTTAAATTATGTGCAGAACGAGCCTGAGAAGAAGGGAGTTCGGAAGCGGGAGTCAACACAAACAAACTTGTTGAAGAACACAATATGGTTGATGAACATAGGGAGGATCTTGTCCAAGTTGAACCAATGGATGTTGAAGGAGAGGGGTCAGGATCCTTACCTCCTACCACTGATATGGATGAGCATATTGTGGATCTAGCTAAACAGGTGAAGAGAAATATTTCTTATAAAAATTTAGATCATTTACTTGAAATGGATGTGGATGAGTTGAAACGTCTCAGTGAAGAACCTAAAAATACTAAAAGGTGGTCAAAGAATAAAAGTGCAAAAGAAATAATGTCTCATTTCAACAATCTTGATACTACACTAGAAAAAGCTCAATTGTTATTAATTGTAATTACTCGTAAAGACTTAATAGATCCACTAAAATTGTTGGGTATAGATACAACAAGTCAAAAGAGGAAAACTTTTCAGCTGCAAAAATCTATTGTTGATAATGTTAAGAAAGGTTTGGTGAACATTGGTAAAAAATCTCGAACAGTAGATAAGACCATTTCAAGAAGAGTGATGTTGACATTTCTAGTAAATGAAAAATTGCCTCAAAAAAGACAAATCTCTTCACTGTCATCTGAGTTTGGTTTTAGTAGAAGGACAATATCAAAATATGTTAAAAGGAGAAAGAGTTTGGATGATACTACCTCATAAGGGAATTGGCCAATTATGTGTAGAGCTCCTCATTTTGATAGAATTGAAGACGTTGTTAGGAACTTTGTGACAAGTTTTTGGAATGATAATACTCGTCCTTCATCAAACAGTAGAGATGTACATGTACAAGAGAACATGTACATGTGTCAAAAACATCTAGTGGCACCAATTTCCATTCACTAACATATCCAAGCTCTTGGTTCTTGCAATCAACATAGTTTTCCAAAATGCAATTAGAACAAAAACATGAATAATCCCTAGTCTATAATGTCCATGGGTGATTATCTGTACTCATAACACAATGCAAAGATCTTGTCCTCTCCACACTTTTGCATCCATGCATTGATCTTCTATCCACATCTGCAAAATGTACATGTGTACATGAACATACATGTAGATCAAGTTGTTAAATTGAAACATTTGAACTAGGAACATTTAAAAAAAATTAAATAAAACACTAAAAGAGAGCATGTACATGTACATGCAGGTTCAGTTGTAGTGCAAGGGACATATTTCAAACAAGTTAAAATTGTTCAACATGGGATTCATTTCACTAAATACCAAATTGACAACAAGGTATATCAGTATAGCCACTTGGTCATTGTTGTTGGCCTAATTCTTCAACCAGTTCCACGTCGCGAGTGGTTTCAAAAGTGGAGACTAGATAGTGAAGATCATGACAAAATATTAAGTGTTATTGAAGAGAGTTTTGAACCACTTGATGTGGTATGAACTATATATTTAGTAATCCAAAGTACATGTGGTTCAACCCATGAATTGAATTAATACTTGATAAATTAGAACTTAACTTGTTTTTGAAACTTGGATAAATATTTGATATATATCTATATATATATGGCTTGTGTGGACCATATATTTTTTAAGTTTAAATACATGAAATTTTCAATTATATCAAATTAGGATGTATGAAGTTAGTTTGTATATATATTAAATAATATCTGCGTGCATGTATGTAAAGTAAATTGGGACATGTGGATGAGTTGAAAATGTGTTAGAAGGCAAATGATGTATGTTGTTGATTAAGATGTATATAGTAGACATCTAATTCTAAATGCATGTATATAGTACAAATCTAATTATAAATGCATGTAATTTGTAAGTTGTTAAAATAATTTTAAAGCATGTACATGTAAAGTAATTTAAGACGTGTATTTATTTAATTAAAGATGCACATGCACATAAAGTTAATTAAAAATGCATATTTAAATTAGAATGTACATGTGTAAAATTGATATATTAAATTAGGACATGCATGTGTAATAATTGAAGAGCAGTCTAAACCACTAAGTGATGTGGTGTGAACTATTTAACTTGTATACATACCTAGAAGTACATACCATGTGAGCTATTTAGTACATGGTATTAAGTTTAGTTTGTTCATTTGATATTAATTAACAAGTGTGATTTTTAATATATTGTTCATGGCTTGCACAGTGGAGTGGATATACTCTTTTGTTTGAACATATTCTTTTAAATTAATGGATATCTATTGTATACATGTTACATGTAGTAAGATTTAAAATTTTAATTATAAACATATCAATCTTTTTTTAATCTATCTATATGTACACATGTAAATTCAGTCACAGATATATATAAATTTGAAAGTTTTAGAGAACATGTGCATTCTTGATCATGTATATTTAAAGTGTGGAAGTAATCTAGCATGCACATGCATTCAATCATATATATAATTATCTGAATACAAATGATGTGATATATTTAATCCAGGATCAAATGCACAAACTATACATCTATATATAAACTATAATCTAACCATACATGCACATGATATATATAATCCAGTCCATCGAACATAAACTGTATAAAGTACATATAATCTAGCATGTACATGTGCATGAAATATATAATCTGATCAAACACAAATTATATAAAGTATAATCTAGTCTAAACTTCATACATGGATGAAATATATAATCCGATCAAACACAAACCAGGTATAAAGTATAATCTAGTCTAAACTTCATACATGCATGAATACATATAATATGAAAGTCTATAAAAAGATAAACAAATGAGCTATAAAGTCCAACAAATCAACAGGGATCATGTTAGCCATGAACAAAGCAACCATCTGAGGGAGAGTCTTGGTGAGAGTTTGGATGTCCAATAGACCCCTACAAAAGTAGAATTTATTTAAATATTAAATATAGATCTCTCTAGACACATGTACATCAAATCTGACTACAGTTAAATTAAAATTAAAATATAAACTGTAACGCACATACATACATGTACATATATACAAAAAACCATAACTAGCATGTCCACTAACAGCATCAAAATAATCTCTCCTATGCACACGCTCAGAGCTCAAGCTAGGAGTGACATGAGCTAACTGTCATATATATATGTATATGTATATGTATATATATATATATATATGTATATGTATATGTATATACATACATATATATATATATGTATGTATGTATGTATATATATGTATATATATGTATGTATATATATACATACATACATACATACATACATATATATACATATATATACATACATACATACATACATATATATACATACATACATACATACATACATACATACATACATACATACATACATATATGTATCTATGTATGTATGTATATGTATGTGTGTATATATATGTATGTATACATATATATATATATATATATATATATATATATATATATATGTATGTGTGTGTGTGTGTGTATATATATATATATATGTATGTATTTAAGGATTAGTCCAGGATTAATTTAAATGATACAAATTAACTTAGAACTAGATTATTTATTAAATGATCTATATATAGATTTATCGTACATTACAACATGTATACATATCTTGAAAAAATTAAATGCACATGTATGTACATACCTGTGTATTAGGAGGAGGTTGTATAGTCTGATCATGTCCTGTGATCATATTAACCACATCATTCATGCTTGTATATCTCTCTCTAGTTGTACGTATGACTGAGGAGTGTAAGGGGCTAACTAGATGACTAGGCATCGTGGATGGAGTGTCTGAATTTAGTAGCATATTCATAAACCCAGTATGACTCAAACCTCATAGCTGCTCCTCAAATGAATCCAAGCCCTCATCTATGATATGGACCTAATCAGCTCGTATCTCCTCCTCAAATGAATCCAATCCCTCATCTGTGATATGGACCTGATCAACTTGTATCTCCTCCTTTGCAGCAACAAAGTGATCAGTAGGTGGGTCAGTGCCCAAAGCATGCGTAGAGTGATTAGAATGTTGTGACTGCCTCAGGGTATGCATCGATGCAGTGGTAGCCTACCTATCTTTGAGAATCTCCTCTCTAACATCAGCCAATGGTATCCCACATTAAGATGAAATAAAATGATAAGAATGTAGTAGGTCCTCGTCTAAATACAATGACATCTATACATGTCTACTACCTCTTACTATAGCTGCTAACTCATGTGGGGAGGGGATGCCAGCAGTAATATACTAATCATCTAAATTTGAAGCCACCCCATGACTAGAAGATGCATGATCTGTGGATGATCTTGAACGTGGTCAACTCATCATATATTTGCCCAGCCTGTCAGATGATATGGTGGCTATTGCTAATGCAATTTGTCCAATCCTATCAATTGCTTCTCTCTGAGAAGCAACCACAATGTGATCCGCTATGGGCCAAGGTTGAGACTACTACAGGAATTCTCTGGCCAACAAGGTCCCTGTGTCTAGCACACACACACACACGTGCACACACACACGCACACACACACACACACACACACAAACACACACACACACACATATGTATGTATGTGTGTATATATATGTATGTATATATATGTATGCATGTATATATATATATATATATATGTATGTATTTAATGATTAGTCCAAGATTAATTTAAATGATACAAATTAACTTAGAACTAGATTATTTATTAAATGATCTATATATAGATTTATCGTACATTACAACATGTATACATATCTTGAAAAAATTAAATGCACATGTATGTACATACCTATGTATCAGGAGTAGGTTGTATAGTCTGATCATGTCCTGTGATCATATTAACCACATAATACATGCCTGCATATCTCTCTCTAGTTGTATGTATGACTGAGGAGTGTAAGGGGCTAACTAGATGACTAGGCATCGTGGATGAAGTGTCTGAATTTAGTAGCATATCCATAAACCTAGTATGGCTCAAACCTCATAGTTGCTCCTCAAATGAATCAAAGCCCTCATCTATGATATGGACCTGATCAAGTCGTATCTCCTCCTCAAATGAATCCAATCCCTCATCTGTGATAAGGACCTGATCAGCTTGTATCTCCTCCTTTGCAGCAACAAAGTGATCTGTAGGTGGGTCAGTGCTCGAAGCATGCATAGAGTGATGAGAATGTTGTGACTGCCTTGGGGTATGCATCAATGTAGCGGTAGCCTGCCTATCTCTGAGAATATCCTCTCTAACATCAGCCAATGGTATCCCAAGTCGAGATGAAATAAAACGATAAGAATGTAGTAGGTCCTCGGCTAAATACAACGACATCTATACATGTCTACTACCTCTGACTATAGCTGCTACCTCATGTGGGGAGGGGATGCCAGTAGTAATATACTGATCATCTAAATTTGAAGCCACCCCATGACTAGAAGATGCATGATCTGTAGATGATCTTGAACATGGTCAGCTAATCATATATCTGCCTAGCCTGTCAGATCATATGGTGGTTGTTGTTGATGCAATTTGTCCAATCCTATCAATTGCTTCTCTCTAAGAAGCAATCACAATGTGATCCGCTATGGGCCAAGGCTGAGACTACTACAGGAAATCTCTGGCCAACAAGGTCCCTATGTCTAGCTGGAGCTCTATCACACCTATGATATGCATCTTTATCAGCAATCATGCCCCTCCCCTATCCATAATATGCTAGAATATCAAGGTAGTTTGGTTTCATCTAACAATGAACCTCAACAAATACCTGTTGTGCAAAGTATAATGGTATTTGTTCATTATTAGGATAACGAACATGTGCATCTAGGAAGTGTGGGTAAATCAATGATGCAACATGTGGGTCGTTACATCTTGTGACCTGATATCCTCTCACCTTACTCTTCTCTTGATACTGTGGAAAGCATCTCTCCTTGATGGTCTCCTTCGAGACCATCCTCACCACATCAACAAAAGAATCAGGACCCCTCACCTCACTCCTCAACTATCTATAAATATCCTCTATAACCTCAGGTGAGAATGAGGTGTGAGAAACTAAGTGGTCCCTCGATGTGTGCAAACTATCAAAAATGGATGTGCATGTACTCTTGTACACGCCATCAGTATGGGGGTCATCTAATATGACCCTCAACCTATACATCTCACGATCACTATACTGGAAAATGGTAGCAATGTCGGGCGATGGGGGATCCTAATGTGGAGGATCGATATCATCAATGTGTGGCTCTTTATCAGGAGCTTGTGCAGGTGGATCCTGATCAAGACCCTGTGAAGGTATATCCTGGGATGCCATTTCTCTAGTTATATCATAAAGTTAAAATAAATATGTAAGCACACACACACATGAACTGCATTCAATTTAAAACATTAACAATTAAAATCATTTAAATTGCAGAGAGAGAGATCATTTTTATGAGAGAGAGAGAGAGATAACACATATTTCAGAGAGAGAGATATATATAATCAAAAATTTAAATCTTTGAATACATCAAAAATTCAAATATTTTAGAGAGAGAGAAATAACATATATTTCAGAGAGAGATAACATATATTTAAATCTTGAATACATAAAAAATTCAAGAACATGATATATATAATTTTTTTGTAAGGACCAATAACAAAAAAATTAGACCTATATTTTATTGTAACGTATAAATAACTGTAGAGAGAGAGAGAGAGAGAGAGAGAGATTATTTTAATGCATGCATGACCCCTTAGGACCACATATGACCCCTTAGGACACTATGTGATGGACTAATGGGTATGTCATTCACACTAGGATTTTATAAGGGGTCATATGCGGTTCTAAGGGGTCATGCATGTGTTATAACACATGTGTGACCCCTTAGGACACTATATGATCTTAAGGGGAATGTCATATGTAGTCCTAAGAGGTCACGCATGTGTTAACACATGTGTGACCCCTTAGGACCACATATGACCCCTTATGACACTATGAGATGGACTAAGGGGTCATATACGATTCTAAGGGGTCACGTGCATGTGTTAGAAAACATGTGTGACCCCTTAGGACCACATATATGTTATCCTAAGGGGAATGTTATATGTACAATAGGATGTTATAAGGGGTCATATGTGGTCCTAAGGGGTCACTCATGTGTTAATGCATGCGTGACCCCTTAGGACCACATATGAACCCTTAGGACACTATGTGATGGAGTAAGGGGTATGTCATTCACACTAGGATTTTATAAAGGGTCATATACGGTTCTAAGGGGTCCTGCATGTGTTATAACACATGTGTGACCACTTAGGACACTATGACCTTAGGACACTATGTGATCCTAAGGGGGATGTCATATGTACACATGATGTTATAGGGGGTCATATGTGGTCCTAAGGGGTCACACATGTGTTAACACATGAGTGACCCCTTAGGAGCACATATGACCCCTTAGGACACTATGTCATGGACTCAGGGGTCATATACGGTTCTAAGGGGTCACACATGTGTTAGAACACATGTGTGACCCCTTGGGACCACATATATGTGATCCTAAGGGGAATGTTGTATGTTCTCTAGGATGTTATAAGGGGTCATATGTGGCCCTAAGGGGTCACACATGTGTGACCCCTTAGGACCACATATGACCCCTTAGGACACTATGTGATGGACTAAGGGGTATTTCGTTCACACTAGGATTTTATAAGAGGTCATATGTTGTTCTAAGGGGTCGCGCATGTGTTAAAACACATGTGTAAGCCCTAGGACTACATATGACCCCTTAGGACACTATGTGATCCTAAGGGGAATGTCGTATGTACACTAGGATGTTATAAGGGGTCATATGTGGTCCTAAGGGGTCACACATGTGTCCTAAGAGGTCATATGTGGTCCTAAGGGGTCACACATGTACGTGACCCCTTAGGACCACATATGACCTCTTAGGACACTATGTAATGGACTAAGGGGTATGTTGTACACACTATGCTTTTATAAGGGGTCACATGTGGTCATAAGGGTCACACATGTGTTAACACATGTGTGACACCTTAGGACCATGTGTGACCCCTTAGGGTCCACTATGTGATCCTCTATGGTCCTAAGGGAACATATAGTGTCATTGGGGGCATATGTGGTCTTAAGGAGTCATAAGGGTTCATGTTGTGTGTGTAATAGGATGTAAAAAGGGGTGACATTGTAGAGGATTTATTTTGTCTAATTTGTTTAAATTTGTTATCTAAATTTTCTAATGTTTGTTTAAATTAAAATTTATTAATTTTTCTAACGTTTTAATTTATTATATTTAGATTTCTAACATATTTATAATTTTCTTTTTTTTGCTAATGTTTTTCTAAGTTCTAATTTACTACCTTAGTTTTCTAAGTTTTTCATAACATTTTTTTAAAATGTTGAAAAAAAAAATACATATACAGTTATGTAATTTTAAAAACAAATTGATAAATTTCAATAAAAATATTAAATTATCAAACATTTTTCTAAAATATTGAAAAACAATAAATTATCAAACATTTTTCTAAAATGCTGAAAAATAATAAATATATAATTATTTAATTAAAAAAATAAATTAACAAACAAATTATTTAATAATTATTTAATAAATTTAATAAAAAAAGACATTATTAAACAAAAGAGGCTTATTTTGTGCACCTGATATAATGTAGGTTGAAAGATGAAATGTGAGATGCGTTGGCTACTGCAGATAGGGCACAGTGACGTGATGCTGACGACGGGTTCAATCTAACCCCCACTAGATAGAAAAAAATAAGTTGGAAAATGACAGTTTAATTGTCGTAGTCAAAATTTATAGAAGTTTGAAAAAACCAATTGTAAATAGGGTTTGAGCGAAGAGGGGGGGTTAGATCAAACCCCTTAAAATATTAATTTTTAAGGGGTTCGAACAAACCCAAAATCCACCCGAGGTTCAAGTGAACCCACGTTCGATGGCAGGTTTGCTTGAACCCGAAGGGAGGGCTCGTTCAAACCACCCTACTTCGTTCAAACCGCCCCCAAACATAATTTCCCACTTTCGCCAATTTCCTTAATTGGTGAAAGGAGGAACCATTAATGATATGTTAAGGGACCCATTTTAAAACAGGTTTGAAGGGACCTAAAACCCCCCAAAACCACATGGATTTGGAACCAACAAAGGGATATTGCAAGAAAATAGATCTAAGACACCCAACAACCAACACTAAACAGACACTAGAAAGATTACAAAGATAGAACAATACAAGTCATGATGGTAGTACCAATGGATCTAAAATAACCAGTAGATCTTGAAGATAGAGAACAAGGTTTTGTATGACACCCTTAGCCACTAAGAAGGGTTTTCCCAGACACACTTAACCTGAATTAAAATCATCAGCAAATCATCAACAAAATTTGATCCTAACAAAGAACAAAGACTAGATAGACTAGGCCCTTGAACTGTTAGCATCCAGCCTAGCCCTAAAAAGAGAACAATAAATAGGATTTTCTAGGCTTCCTCAACCTTAAGAGTGGGTTTTATAGGACTCCCACAACCAAAATAAATGGGGTTTTGTCAGGCTCCCCCAACCTTGATGGGTTTTGACATGTTCCCACAACTAGCAATAGGGATTTTCCAAGCTTCCACAATCTTGAATGAGGGTTTTCCCAGGTTCCCATAACCTGACAGTTGATTCGCCAAAAACCACCTACAACTCCTATAAACAGACACAACACATGTCTTCACCTCTATAGAAGAAGATCCAACCTCAGAACACAGCATCTCCACTTTAATAGAAGAAGGAGCCACCTCAATAGACCGAACCAAGGAAACCCAAAGGGGCTGAGAATAAAATGAGAGAGAGAGAGACTGAGACCAAACCAAGGAAACCCAGAGGGGCTAAGACTGAAATGAGAGAGAGAGAGAGAGAGAGAGGGGGGGGGGTTCAAGAAATAGGTAAAAAAAAAACTAGACCCCATCAACAACAATAACCAGGGTTTTAAAATGGGTCCCTTAACCTTCCTCTGGAACAAGAAAATAAGGGTATACATAAAAATAACCCAGATTCAAAAAAAACCACCCCAAGGGGATTAACAAGCTCCCCAAATCACCAGGGTTGGGATTTAGAGTGGCTCCCATAACCATAACAGACATGGCAATGCCAATCACCAGAGAATAGAGGACAACCAAAAACCCTTGAACCAAAGGGAAAAAACATGCTATCCAGGAAAAAAACCCAAAGCAACCCTGTACACCCAGATAAAAGAAGAACAACCAAACCCACCTCCACCTCAGTAGGGGATGGGGTCACCTCAAAAGACTTGGCTAAGTAGAACCCTTGAAAAATATGACAAAGAAGGAACCTGAGAAATAAAATGTCAATGAGGGCCAACACCCATTGGCTGTGAAGGAAGAAAAATTCCACCACAAACACAACAAAAAGCCCACCTAAAAAGGCCAAGGAGGCCGACATGGACATGCAAAACACCATGAACTAAAAAGATTTGAAAATTTAGCCACCAAATAAGGGAGGCAACCATGGATCACCCAGCTTCTGCAGATCCTAAACATCCACATGACACCCATTGAAGAGCACACTCCATTGGGCAGGGAAAGAAACCATGAGCAACATCTGGGGGGAGAGTACATGACCTCTCTCACCACCACCACAACAGCCACTTCAGGCAATAAACACCAACCTTTGCCTTCATCCACTTCCTCTGCATCCTCAGAACCGCCTACATCCTCATCTGATGCATAAACCCTAGCACCCAACTCACGACCATCGCTTCTCCTACTATTTTGGTCCCGTTCAATACATTATGTTAATAGTAGATTTATTTGAATAATATAATTTAATGGGTAATAATTTATTAATAAAATATTCAATTAAATAATCTAGGTTTTATATATGTGATATATTACATTAAATTTAATGTATATCATAGTTCATTTTTAAAAAATAATTAGTACTAATCAAATAAAATATATTCTTTAAATCTAAAATGTAACAAATCATGTGATTTTACATTGGCACATCAATATGACTTTAGCTTTGTGCATCACATTGTTCTAATTTTTTTTGTGGATCTTTTTAAACATTTCAATAAAAAGCATTATAATGTGAAATTATATATGAAAATGAAAAATTGAAACATTAGGTTTAAATGACTACATTAATGAAGTTGGGAATGGAAAATAAGAAATGTTGGAATTATTAAAAAATATATATACAAATTAACTACAAAGTAGTAAAAAGGTGCAATAGGAAATTTAGAAACTAGGTCTAGAAGCTCATTGACCTAAGTACTAGCATGGTTTTGTTTTTCGGTATGTGTGTATCACTCTAGATTTTGTATTGTCATTCTAGGAATACATGAAGAGCATCCACATGTATAGGGCAATCCCGCATCACCCAAATATATTGTTATTTTAATTTTGTGATAAGAATAAGTGAATAAAAATAAATGCAAGTATCTATGGGTCTCCAAGTAATTAGGAAAGTGTCCAAGGGGGCATAAACGGTTATAATATTTTAATATTCATGGTCTATGTTTATGGAAATTGTAATTTTCAAAAAGGGACACCTTTTCTAATCATAAAAACACCCTTTTGAATGTGGGATAAAGGAAGAAAAAGAGTCATACACTCATATTTATTGAATAATTATAGAAAACTAGGAAAATGCACCTTTTTAGGTACCCACTTGGGAAAATTGAAAAGATACCTCTTTTGGTGGCCAAACGGGGAAGTTGAAGGTCATTTATTGGCTGTGTGGTGTATTTCTTAATTTCTATGAGTTTCTCTCTTAGAGTGAGTGTGAGAATTGCTAGAGACATAAGAAAACTATAAATACAGGCATGTGATAGAGATTTAAGAATTCAAAGTTAAGTTCTCCTCTTCAAATATAAACAGGAGTAATGGCTAAGAGGAGTAGAAGAGTATCTTGTAGCTCTAGCTTGCATAGTTGTAATGCCTAAGTGGCTAATATTTTGTGATTGAAGAATTTGTATTTGATTCTATTAAAATAGAAGGCTAGTTATTTCTTGCAATAATATAAGTTATTCTCTTTGTTATGCTATGTATGAATATTGGGTGGAGTAAACTTTGGTAGAGTAACTCTCCATCTAGTGCAAAAGATCACACATTTTGGGTGTGTATGGAGAGTCTTTGCCATCTACATACACATAGAGAGGTAGAAGTTATAGAAATACAAAGCTAGAAATATATAGATGTAGCATCATAAATTGCAATTCATGAAATTCCTCATCACATAAGTGCCTTTGCTTTAAGCAAATTCAAAGATATCTCTTGACTTCCATTTTTCTGCCTACTTGGCTTGCCTTGTCATCCCTTTTTGTCCTCTTTCTCAGCTATGTCGACTATTTGACTCAAAGACATCTATGAGTTGCACAAACATTTGTGTGTCACACTAACATTCCACATAAATGCAATTCTAAGGTGGTTATTGGAGCACTACACCTATTTTTTTTGGTAGTATAACACCTCCTTCGAGATTCTTCCTCGGGTTGTTTATCTTGCCTTTTTTGCTTCATTCTTGCTCTCTAACCACTGTGATCACTTGGGGAAACCTTTTCTTGGCTCTCTCAATCATTTTCACTTATTTTTTGGTACATTGGCTCTTACGATTGTTGCACTTGTTGTTACAACTTCATGTATCCAAAGGTTTTGTGGTCATATTCACTCCAATAGAATTCCATTTTCTAGGTGTTGAAGGGGAGTTTCTCCCCTCTTATTTGATGCATCTTTTTGTTGGATATTGTTAATGCTTGGATATGTTGTTGTCATTGATGTCAACATATTCATGTGTCTTGGTGTTCCGGTGATTGCAAAGTAATAATTCTGGTTTGGTATGTTGTTTTGGATTTATGGTTTAGATATGGAGTATATCTACTTCATTCTTTATTGGTTTTAGTGATTTGGAAATCTATTTGATCATATCATTTGATCAGGTTTGAGGTTTGGTGTTTCAGTATTCAGTGTTGAAGAGTTTGGTATTTTCTCTGGTATGCTCCGATGTGATCAGATCTTGAGTTGCAATTTTCAGAGATTGTTTGGAATGTTTATATGTATCTTCATTTCAGATGGTTCTTTATTTGGTGCTTCGCAGGTTTTCTTTTCATGTGATCGTTGTTGATGTTTGAGTGTTCTTTATTTTTAGATGTTCATAGATCAAGATTTGATAAGTGGTGTTATTGTAACTGTTGCAGATGATTTTAACATTCTTGCTGGTGTTTCCTAATTGTGTCCTATTTGATTTTATGGTCTTCATTGATCATTGTGCACGATATTGGTGATTTTGTTGATCTGGCGGTGTTCTTCATGATATGTGACCTATTTGGTGGTGTAGCATAATCTTGGAGATTTTTTCAATGGTGTTGCATGTTTGGATATTTGATTTGGGTCCATACTATGTCATTTATGTCATAATATTGGTTTGGTGGTTGATCTTTGTATTGTGTGGTGATTTTTTGTAATTTAAGTCTTATTGGGTTGAAGCAACCTTGTTACCAAGCTTGATGATCAATATAAATAGGTGTGTTATTTATTTAATTTAAGTATTGGTGAAGTGTCTGCATTATTAGAGAGTTGTGTATGTGCAAACAAGTAAAAAAAATCCAATGTTGTGATTGAGAAGAGATTGAAGTGGTACAAATCAGACAAATGTGCTTAATTGAAACTATCATCTAGCATTAGAAGATGATATTATTTCAGTTCATGTAATTCTGGATTGTTGTCTGAATGTTTTTGTAAGTTAGTAAGACTTCTTTTAAGGTAGTGAACCTTCCCTAAGGGTTGTGGCCTTCAGAGTTATTGTATTTTGAGCAGTGACTTCTAAGTAGTGTGCTTGAATGCATGTGCATTCCCATTGTAATATTTTTATATACTACTGCAAAGTCTCATCTTATTGTGGGTAGGTTCCCACCATGGTTTTTCTCTTAAACAAGTTTTCCACATCAAAATCTTGGTGTTATGTGTTGTGTTGTCATTGTGTTCATCTTTATTGTTGCTACAATTGATAATATTTGCATTTAAGATTAAATTGTTCAATCTAGTGAAAATTGATCCCCTCCCCCTCCCCACTTAGTTTTCCTTCATTTTTGTTGCCAACAATTGGTATCAGAGCTAGATCCCCTGGAAGAAGCTTGAATGCTTGAGGAGATCCAGGATGGAAACTGGACCTGTTGTTTTTAAGAAGGATAGTCTGAGATTTGATAAAAGTAACTATACTATATGGAAGGACCAGATGGAAGTGCACTTTAAATGTCTTGGAGAAGATTACTAGAAGATTACAAAGAAATTTTAAAATGTTCCTCAAAATGGATCAGTTACTACTGCTGAAATCAAGTATGTTGAACATAACATCAGAGCGAAGGAAGCATTGTTGAGTGCCTTGACCGATTCAGAGATGACTAATGTAATGGGACTTCAGACTGCACATGAGATTTGGGTAAAGCTAGAGACCTTGTATGAAGGAGATAAAAAAGTGAAAGTTGCTAAGTTGCAGAGCTTAAGAGGGAAGTATGAGACACTAAAGATGGGAGAAGATAAAAACATAACATCCTTTATAGTTAAAGTGAATGAGCTTGTCCTAGGTACTAGATGTGTCGATGGAACCCTTGAAGAATATGAGATTGTTGCTAAGATGTTGAGATCATTGTCTCTTTCTTACAAACATAAGGTATTTGCTATTGATGAGATCCAAAGTGTGACTATTGTGACAAGAGATATGCTAGTTTGTAAGATTGTTGCATTTGAGTTGAGCGAATTTGGAGAATCGCATGGAAAGTCTGAAACTACATTTAGAGAATCTGTATCTGGGAAGCAAAAGTATGATCTAGGAGAAAGTTCATGTAGGATTTCAAGATATGAAAAAGAAAAAAGAAAGATGGAAGAGAAAGAAAGAAAATTGGAAGAGCTTGAAACATTGATTTCTCAGAGATTGCCTAAGGGAGCTGATAAGTATTATGGAAAATTGCATTTGAAATGTTTCTCTTGCAATAAGATAGGACATTTTGCTTCTAAGTTCCTTGAGAGAATGTCTATGTATGATAAGCATGACAAGTTTGACAAGTATGATAGATATGAGAAGAATGAGAAGTATGATAAGCCTTACAAGCCTAATCAGAAGTATAAATGTCATAAGAATTGTTATTATGTTGATGATGAAGGTGTTTCAAATGAAGAATCTAAGAATGGGAATTCTGAAGATGAAATAGTATTCATTTCTATCAAGGAAGATAATTCGGTATCCACTGATTCTACAAGCTTCATTATTGAAGAGAAAGCTTTGGCTGCTAAGACTGAAGAAAAAGATGAATGGGTAATTGATAGTGGATGTTCACATCATATGATAGGTGATAAAAACAATTTTTCGAATATGGAGAAGTATTATGGTGGAATAGTAAGATTTGGAGATAACAAAGCTTGTGTGACCCGTGGTAACACCCTCATCAATGACTATTGTGCCCTAAGGGGTCATATGGTGTTCTATGACTCCTTAGGACACCAAATGGTGTCATTAGGGGTTGCGTGGTATCCTAAGGGGTCATATGTTGTTCTATGACCCCTTAGGATACAATATGACCACTTAGGACACCATATTATGTCATTAGGGGTCATATGGTGTCCTAAGGGGTCATATAGTTTCTTATGACTCCTTAGGACACTATATGACCCCTTAGGACATCATATGGTGTTGTTAGGGGTCTTATTGTGTCCTAAGGGGTCATATAGTGTTCTATGGGGTCATATAGTGTTCTATGACCCCTTATGACCCCTTAGGACACCATATGACCCCTTAGGACACCATATGGTGCTGTTAGGGGTCTTACTATGTCCTAAGAGGTCATATGGTGTTTTATGACCTTTTAGGTCCTAAAGGGTCATAGGTGTCCTATGACCCCTTAGGACACCATATGACCCCTTAAGTGTTGTTTGGGGCCATATTGTGTCCAAATGGGTTGAATATGGTGTTCTATGGACCCCTTAGGATACCATATGGTGATGTTAGGGGTTGTATGGTGTCCTAAGGGGTCATATGGTGTCCTATGACCCCTCAAGACACCATATGAACCCTTAGAAAACCATATGGTGTCATTATGGGTCATATGGTGTCCTAAGGGGTCATATGATGGTCTATGGTCCCTTAAGACATCATATGACCCCTTAGGACACTATATGGTTCTGTTAGGGATCATATGCTGTCCTAAAGGGTCATATGGTGTCCTATGACTCCTTAGGACACCATATGGTGTCGTTAGGGGTCATATTGTTTCGTAATGGGTTATATAGTTTCCTATGGCCCCTTAAGACACTATATGTTATTAGGGGTCATATTGTTAGGATTCCCAAAGATACTGAGAGGGGGGGTGAATCAGTATCTAACCAGTATAGCAATTTTCTTATCTTATAACATGAAAAACATATTAAAATTGTGTACCGGTAAACCAGAAATAATGCAGCAAATAAGAATAACAACCACAACATGAAAAGAACACCATAATACAATATTTTAATGAGGAAACCTGGTGTGAGAAAAACCTCAGTGGGATTTGTGACCCACAATATTCAGTTACTGGCTAATAAGAGAATATTACTGCTACAATAGGGGCCTGCACATGTAGGAAGGCCAAGTGCCTAGAGCTCACTGCCAAATTACAAAAGAAGTCACACTAAATTACAAAAGTGGATTATACAAATCCAATGTCTTTTACTTCTTCAGATTAGCATCTGCTATGCCAGATTCAATACCGGTTTAAGATCTACTACATACATAAACCCTTAACCTATAATACGCATACTAGGTTTGCTACCTTTTATTTATGTTTCGCATCATATCATATCATAAATGATCTACAATGATGTCATACACATATGAGTCATGTTACAATCCATCATGTCAGCTTACAAAAGATTTTACAATTAATTACAAAATACATTTATACAGAATTGTTGTCGGCCAGGGTGTCGGTATTCTTCCTTTTCGATGTCGATGTTCTATATGCCGGTGTAGAGTCTTTCGGTGCCGGTGCCTACTGGTATCACATGATTGTAAGGTTGCCATCAATGACAATACCTTCAATCACCTACAATTTCTCTTTGGAGTGTGCATTTTCCAACACATATTGTGTCCTAAGGGGTCATATGTTGTTTTATGACCCCTTAGGGAACCATATGACCCCTTTGGACACCATATGATTCTTTAGGACACCATACGATGTCGTCAAGGATTGTATGGTGTCTTATGACCCCTTATGACACCATATGGTATCATTATGGGTTGTATGGTGTCCTAAGGGGTCATATGGTTCTCTATGACCCATTAGGACAACATATGATGTTGTTAGGGGTCGTATGGTGTGCTAAGAGGTCTAGTGGTATCCTATGACTCCTTAAAACACCCTATGAATACTTAGGTGTTGTTAGGGGTCATATTGTATCCTATGACCCCTTAAGACATCATATGGTGTCATTAGGGGTCATTGTTAGGATAACCAGTGAAAAATTGAGAGAGGGGGGGGGTGAATCAATTGTTAACAAATTATAACTTTTAATCCACAATACAACCTAAAAAAATCAAGTATTGGTAAAGAACATACAAATGCCGATAGAAAAAGATTCTAGTAAATAATACAACTTAACAATTAACCGGATAATCAATGCAAAGCAACCATACCACATAACACCATGATTTGTATGTGGAAAACCCAAAAAGGGAAAAACTACGGTGGGAAACTTACCCACAGTCAAATGATACTTCTGCAGAAAGTATGTGTTACAATGAGGGGCCTGCACTTGCAGGAAGGCACACTTCCTAGAGCGTACTGCTCATTACAAAAGAGTCTCACTGACTAAAGAGAGGCTACAACCTTCTCAAGATAAATGGACAAAAATATAATAGAGTGAAATGCTGGAAATAGCATGTACCATGCCTGATTACAATCCTAGTTAAACTCAATGCTGGAGGACTAAATCCTCTTTTGAATCCAATTCAATCACCAATGATCAATCAACTCCTCTACCTGAATGATCTTAAAATATTCACACATTACATTCCCTGACCATGACCTTTTCAATAACCATGATACTTTACAAAGAGTTTCTACCTCTTATTTATACAAACCCTAAGGCCTAAACCGATTAGGTCGGCCACCTAAAGATATTACAATAATATCATTACATAATTCCTTATTACAATGATATTCCATGTCGGCTTAAGACCAAAACAATAATAAAAAATCCATAAATCATCTCAAATCATCTGGTAATGTGTAGAGTACATGTTAGCATGATACCGACTCATAACCAAGATAGGTACCAAACCTTTTATGGGTCCACCATGCCAAAGCAATGTCTTCAAGCAATTGAAGCACAATCAACAAACATCTTCAGCATCCTAAAATCCTCATAGAAGCTACACCAACACCAATTACACATTATGTCATGATTCCTCAATGAAATCTCTGTTAGTAAAGCCTTAAACCAGTGTCGGTAAGGATTTACCAAAGTGTATGATAACATCCAATTACCAAGCCAATACCAACTGACCAAAACATTCTCATGGAGCATATAACACATGAAATCTGATATACTTCACTGATCCAAACATGTCGAAAGTGTCCCACAAATAGTCTCTTCTGCCAGTAACACTAGAACTTCTACCGGTAACCAAAACTTGTCTGTCAATAATCGTCCATATCAACTAGGGTTGACATCAATGACAAAACATCAATGCAACACATAATCAGTTCATCCATAATGCCAACAATCTCCCCCTTTGGCATTGATGGCAACACTAGATGTGAAAAACATCTAAGTACCAAGAGATGCCAAACAAGTCTCCCCCTATGGAAGAAAATGAACAATCAATAGCTCTCCCCCCCTTGTGAAATATATCTTTGTAAGGTTCAGAATGATTTTTTCACATTACTATTAGTCTCCCTTTGACTTCAATGCCAGAAATCTAACAAAAATATCAAAGCAATGATATAAACCTCTGAATCTCAAAGCTGACTACTCCCCCTAAGTAGTAGCACCACTCATCAGTGCCAGAATGAATAATATTTCTGATAATACATGTCATACTGAAGACAAACTTCATCAATACAGTCTCTGTTGGAGGGGTAGAAACCCCTAACCTGTCTCTCAAATATTCAAATGGTTCTTTAGACAACAATTTAGTGAATATGTCTGCAATCTATTATTTAGTGTCCACATAAACCAATTTGACTTCCTTTGCTTCTACCTTGTCCTTCAGAAATTTAAACTTTATTGAAATATGCTTATTCTTAGAGTAAAATACCTAATTCTTATACATGTTATTAGTTGTAGAGTTATCATAGTAGATAACTACCAATTCACTACAATTTACCCTGATATCCTTGAACATTTGGTTCATCCACAAAAATTGAGTGCAATTAGTTGTTGTTGCAACATATTCATCTTCTGCAGTAGATAAAGAAATGCATGCCTATTTTTTTCTTATCCTTGAAACTAGTTTCTTTCCAAGAAAGAAAGCTCCATCAGAAGTTCTCTTCTTGTCATCAGTGTCACCTGCCTAATCTGAGTCACTATATGTACATAAAGTGAAATCATCATTTCTGGAATACCATAAACCATATTCCATTGTTCCTTGCAAATACTAGAATATCCTCTTTACTGCACATTCATGATTTTCTTTAGGATTACTTTGATATCTTGAAATAATACTTACTGCATTCATAATATTAGATCTAGTATGAGTTAGATATAATAGGCCACCAATCATAGATTTATACCTTGTCGGATCTACCGGTGTAGAAGTATCCTTGATAGATAATTTCTCACTTGTAGCCATAGGAGCACTTACCAGTTCGGAGTTGTCCATACCAAAAAATTACAACAATTCCCTCAGATACTTAGTTTGACAGATAAAAATGCCTTTGTCAATTTGATTAATATGCAAACCTATGAAAATTTTCATCTCACCAATCACGGACATTTCAAATTCATTCTTCATGTTGTTAGCAAATTGTATGCATAGTTTATCTTCTCCTCCAAAAATGATATCATCAACAAAAACTTTAATAATCAAAATATCATTATCAGTGATCTTTTAATATAGATTACTATCAACACTGCCTTTAGTAAAACCAAGCTTCAAAAGATATTTATCCAACCTTGCATACCAAGCTCTAGGAGCCCGTTTCAAACCATATAAAGCTTTCTTCAATCTGAAAACCATATCTTTGTCATCTATCAGTCAAAATCCATCAAGTTGCTCAATTTAAACTTCTTCCTCAAGCTCACCATTCAGAAATACATATTTAACATCCATTTGATAAACCTTATAGATCTTATAAGCTGCATAGGCAAGAAATAGTCTAACAACTTCAATTCTAGCTATAGGTCCAAATGTCTCACCATAATCACTTCCTTTCATTTGAGAATATTCTTTACAAACCAATCTAGCCTTGTTTCTTATAACTTGACCATTCTCATTCAGTTTATTCCTAAAAACCCGTTTAGTTCCAATAACATTCTTATTTTTAGACCGAGAAACTAAAGACCAAGTTTCATTCTTCTCTATTTGATCTAATTCATCTTCCATAGCCTTTAACCAATGTTTATCCTTACAAGCTTCAATAATAGTTGCCAATTCAACTTGAGAAATAACACACACCTCTTCATTTGCTAGTTTTATTTTTTTCATAACTCCCTTGTTTCTATCTCAAATATTTTGATCTTCAGAATGATTTAATCTTACATACCTTGGTGTCTTTTGAAATTCAGGTTCACTACTCTGATCATCAGTTATAGTTGAATGTTCGGATTGTGCCGGTGTAACTATCTTAGCTTCCTGTACCGGTTGAGGCACTGTCGGTTCAATTATGATCATTTCCACTGTCGGTTCCCTGTCATATGATATAGAATGATTTTTGTACTATTCATCCACTTTTACATTAGCACTTTTCACAATTTTCTGCAATCTTTTGTTATAAAATCTATATGCTTTTCTCTGAATTGAATAGCCAATAAATATCCCTTCATCACATCTAGGATCAAACTTTCCAATTGAATCATCTCTTTTGATATAGCATTTACTTCCAAAAATTGTGAAATATTTAACAGTAGGTGTATGTCCAAACCATAGTTCATAAGGGGTCTTATCGGTTTTACCTTTGATGTGAACTCTATTCAATGTATAGATTGTTGTACTCACCGCTTCTCTCCAGTAGATATGAGGCAATTTGGCTTCCATCATCATAGATCTAGATGCATCCAAAATGGTTATGTTCTTTCTTTCAACTACTCCATTTTGCTGAGGAGTCCTAGGAGAAGATAGTTGTCTCCTGATTCCATTTGTCTCACAATAACTGTTAATTTCATGAGGAGTGAGCTCACCACCATGATCTGATCTTAGACATTTGATTTTCAATCCATATTTTGTTTCAACCTTCGATTTAAAGATCTTGAATTTCTCAAAAGCTTCAGACTTCTCCCTTAGAAAAGTCGCCCACATCATTCTAGAATAGTCATCAATAATCAACATGAAATGCCTATCATCTTGAAAGCTTCTAGTCCTTGTTGGACCACATAAGTTAGTGTGAATCAAATCAAGTACATTATTAGATTTATCATGAATTCTCTTAAAATAACTTCTAATTTTCTTACCCAATTGACATTCCTTACATACCGGATTATGAGGCTTCATAATCTTTGGTATATCTCTAACTACCTCAATTGAATTGATCTTAACAATACAATCAAAATTAACATGACACAACCTCTTATGCCATAGCCAACTCTCATCAATATGAGAAATCAAACATGTCTTATTACCAGTGTTCAAGTGAAAGATATTATTTTCAGTCTGAATACCGGTTGCAATTTCCAAACCAGTCTTGTTAATGATTTTGCATTTTCTATCTTTAAACTGAAGTTGAAAACCCTTATCAACTAATTGACCAAAACTCAAAGGATTATGCCTTAAACCTTCTACATAATATACATTATCCGTATTATGCTTGTCATCCAAAGAAATAATACCTCTACCTTTGATCATACATGCCTTGTCATCTCCAAATTTGACTTGACCACCATTGTATTCTTGCAGGGACAAAAATTTCCCTTTATCTCCTGTCATATGGTGTGAGCATCCACTATCAATTACCCATTCATCCTTATCTTCAACTTTTACTGCCAACGCCTTTTCTTCATTTTTGATAGTCAGTTTTGGTTCATCTTCCTTCAAAGCATAGAACACCCATTACTTTCCATTGTCGGATCCACTAGAAGAGTCTTTTGTCGGTTCATCTCCAGAGTCATCAGTTACTCCTTCCTCAATTTCTATGTAGTGATGTTTATTTTTCTTGAATCTATATCTATTTGGGTTAGGCTTAAAAGCATTCATAACTCTTTCCTCAAACCTTGCATTCCTTCAGGACATCTAGATGAAAAATGACCAATCTTATTACATGAAAAACATTTAAAAGGTTCTTTTACTTCATACTTACTTCCAATTGGACCTTTAGGTACTCTTTTAGCAAATAAGGCTTCAATTTTCTCAAGCTCTTCATCTTCTTTCCTCATGTATTCCAGTTCTTTTGCATATAGGGCTCTCCAATCACTTTTGTCGGTAGATGTTGATGATGATGCATGAAAAGAAGGTTCAGGCTTTACAACTCCAGAAGATCCAAATTATTCAAGCTCAAAAGAAGATAATTTCCCAATCAGAATGTCTCTATTGACTGAAGTGTTTGCCATTATTCTTAACTCATTAATGGTAGTTACCTTCTTCTTGTAAGTCAGTGGAAGGGCTCTCAAGACTTTGGAAACTATTTCATCTTCACTTAGAAATCCTTCACAACATTGAATTCCCATAACAATCTCATTTACTCTTTCCATAAACACAACAATTCTTTCATTATCTTCCATCTTCAAGTTTTCATATCTTACTCAATAACCAACAAGTTTAGCAATTTTGATAGTAGGGCCACCTTCATTCAGAGTTTGCAATTTATCCCATATAACCTTATCTGATGATTTGTCATTCAATCCCATAATTTGCTGGTCAGTAAGTGCACACAAGAGGGCTTCTCTAGCTCTGCAATTATTTTCAATCTTCTTATCTAGGTTTGCAAGAGCAGGATTGCCAGATGCCAGATCATAAGGAGTGTATCATTTCTCATTGATCTCCCAAATATCCTTGCCAAGACATCTAATATGAGTCTCCATTCCAATTTTCCATATCTCATAATTTGTTCCATCAAGCTTAGGGATTTCTCTTTTGAAAATAGTTGTCAGTGGATTAGAAGTGTTAGTCACCATAGGATCTACCTCAAGAAATTAAGCTTCTGCAAAAGAGGAGCAAAGCTCTGATACCAATTGTTAGGATAACTGGTGAACAACAGAGGCGGAGGGGGGGTGAATCAGTTGTTAACATATTATAACTTTTAATCCACAATATGACCTTAAACAAATCAAGTACTAGTAAAGCACATACAGATGCCGATAGGAAAAGATACTGGTAAACAATACAAATTAAAAATTAACTAGATAATCAATGCAAAGAAACCATACCACATAACACCATGATTTGTATATGGAAAACCCAGAAAGGGAAAAAACCACGGTGGGAAACCTACCCACAGTTAGATGATACTTCTGTAGAAAGTATGTGTTACAATGAGGGGCATGCACTTACAGGAAGACATACCTCCTAGAGGGTACTTCTCATTACAAAAGAGTCTCACTAACTACAAAGTGGCTACAACCTTCTCAAGATAAATGGGGAACAATTCAATAGAGTGAACTGTTGTAAATAGCATCTACCATGCCTGATTACAGTCTCGGTTAAGCTCAATGTCAGAGAACTAAATCCTCTTCTAAATCAAATTAGATCACCAATGATCGATCAATTCCTCTACCTGAATGATGTTGCAATATTCTCACATTACATTCCTTGACCATGACCTTTTCAATAACCATGATACTTACAAAGAGTTTCTAGCTCTTATTTATACAAACCCTAAGGCCTAAACTGATTAGGTCGGCCACCTAAAGATATTACAATAATATCATTACATAATTCCTTATTACAATGATATGTCATGTCATCTTAAGACCAAAACAATAATAAAAAATATATAAATCATCTTGAATCATCAGGTAACATGTAGAGTACACACTAGCATGATATCAGTCCATAACCTAGATTGGTACTGGACCTATTCTAGGTCCACCGTGCCAAAGCAATGTCTTCAAGCAATTGAAGCACAATCAACAAACATCTTTAGCATCCTAAAATCCTTGAATAAGCTACACCTACACCAATTGTGCATCTTGTCATGATTCCTCAATGAAAGCTCTACTGGTAAAGCCTTAAACGAGTTTCGGTAAGGGTTTACCAGAGTGTAAGATAACAACCAATTACCAAGCCAATACCAATTGACCAGAACATGTTCATGGAGTATATAACACATGAAATCCAATATACTTCACTGATCCAAGCATGCTAGAAGTGTCCAACATATAGTCTCTTCTGCTGGTAACACTAGATCTTCTACCAGTAACCAAAACTTGTCTGTCGGTAACCGTCCATATCATCTAGTGTTGACATCAATGACAAAACATAAATGCAACACATAATCAATTCATCCATAATGCCAACGGTCATATGGTGTGGTAAGGGGTGATATGGTGTCCTATGACCCTTCAAAACACCATATGAACCCTTAGGTGTCATTAGGGGTCATATGGTGTCCTAAGGGTTATATGATGTGTCCTAAGGGGTCATAGGATGTTTCCTAAGGTCTTATGACCCCTTAAGACACCATATGACCCCTTAAGTTTCATATTGTGTCCTAAAGGATCATATGGTGTCCTATGAGCCCTTAGGTTTCATGTTGCAGGAACACCCTTCGAAACTCTTTCTCTTTTTGTGTCTTGTTGGTGTTATGCTTCTTTATAAGCCATTGTACATAAAATAATGAGCCTTGTGCTCATAGGTCCTAGGTAGGGTCCTAGTGGAGATCTTAGGGGTCATGAGTCAAGATTGTGATTTTCTTGTAAATAGAGGGTAGGTGTGTCTTGGAGGTGTTTAGGGGTCCTTTATATCATGGTGGTGTCTTTAGGTTTGCCCATTGTGGGTCTAGGAGTCAAGAAGAGCAACATTGGGAAAGTTGCTCAAAAGTTACATGACAACTTTTAAAAGTTGTCAAACAACTTTTACCACCATGTTGTCAAAATCCTTAGGTTGGCATGTACAACCCTAAATGTGGCACACCGACTAAGGTATGGGTAGTATAAGATGTTGCAAACCCTAAGCTAAAGGGTTGGATGTCAAAGATTGTACGGCTCAAAAAAACTGAATTGACTGTGACTGTTTTTGGGTTACCAGACAGTTTGAATGCAGTTACGAAGAAAAATAATGGATTGATTTGCAAGAAAACCTATGTTGAATGTCTTCTTTGGTGTATATATCTTCATTGTGAGTGATTAGGTTATCTTTTTGGTTACCGGTTGAGTGTGTTTGTAAATAATTTGTAAGTTGCAGTCTTACTATCCAGTTTTGGACCGGTTTGAGAAAATGAAGTCTTAACTCCATTCCCCGTTGTGGAACCACCATGAAACCATGGGAATCGATGTGAAGACCCTGTACTATAGTCCCAAGTAAGCAGGGCCCTTGAAAATGCAAGGAGGCCAAGCAAAGACCTATTCCTAGGCGAGACTAGACAGTGCCCAGTTAGGAATGGTTGTTGGTGCAAAGGTCTTGGAGAGAAAGGTTGATTAGTGGAGAGTGCATCCTTTAGAGGAAGTGTAGAGGAATGAGTGAAGCATCATTAGTGTGAAGGAGGAGCCCCCACCAATCCAAACAAGGTGGCTAAAACTCAAAACACTCACTGTGACCCAGGAAGACCCTAAAAACCCTTAAAATCCACCTAGGATAGTGTACGGACACTTGGAGGCCTAAAACCTAGAAAATCCTTAAGTCCTTGCCACATGAATGGCAGTCCTTTTTTGGAGTTTGGGTTGTTTGTGCATCATTTGTGAGAGGGAGCCCTAGAAGACCGGTTAGGAGGCCTAATTGGTCCTAATCCTTGTAGCCCTATTTGAAGGCAAAAACCCAAATTTGTAAAATCGGTAAGGGGTTAGAATCTTGAAACCTCTTGGGGGATCATGAATGGGTGGAAAGACCATGAAATAGACCTAAAACAACCTTGCTAAGACCTTGGAAGGTGTGGAACAAAATTATCCCTTATTAGCCATAGTAAGGGGTTTTGAGTCTCATGAGTAGGTGAGACCTTAGGAGCAGTTTTGCAACTCATTGGTGGGTGGATTGGACATGGTCAGGGGATTCCTTAAGAAAAGGGAAGTCCTAGAGACCCTAGGGTGTGTAGAGAACACCAGGTGATCCAAGCAAAGGATCCAGGAGCATAGACTAGGCTAGTCTATCCCAAACCCCATCCCATCATTTCATTAGGGTTCATATTATGTCCTAAGGGGTCATATGGTCTTATATGACCCCTTAGGACACTATACGGTGTTGTTAGGGATTGTATGATGTCTTAAGGGGTCATATGGTGTCCTCTGACCCCTTAGGTGTCTTTAGGGATGATATTGTGTCCTAAGGGGTTGAAGATGGTGTTCTATGACCCCTTAGGACACCATATCACCCCTTAGGATGCCATACCATGTCATTAGGGGTTTTATGGTGTACTAAGGGGTCATATGGTCTCTTATGACCCCTTAGGACACTATAAGGGGACACCATATGGTGTCGTTATGGGTCGTATGGTGTCCTAAGGGGTCATATGGTGTTCTATGACCCCTTTGGACACCATATGACCCCTTAGGAGACTATATGGTGTCGTTAAGGGTTGTATAGTGTGGTAAGGGGTCATATGGTGTCTTATGACCCCTTTAAAGACCATATGAACCCTTATGTGTTGTTAGGGGTCATATTGTGTCCTAAGGGGTCATATGGTGTGTTATGACCCCTTAGGACAGCATATGACCCCTTAGGAATCCACATGGTGTCATTAGGGGTTGTATATTATCCTATGGGATCATATGGTGTCCTATGACCCCTTAGGACACTATATGACCCCTTACATGTCATTAGGGATCATATTGTGTCCTTACATGTCTTATGGTTTCCTATGACCCCCTAGGACATAATATGAACCCTCAGCACAACATAGGACCCCTAAGAACAATGTACAACCCCTGACGACACCATATCATGTCCTAAGGAGTCATAGGATGTCATATGACCCTTTAGGACAATATATGACCCCTTAGGTGTCGTTAGGGATCATATGGTGTCCCGTGACCCCTTACGACACCATATGACCCATTAGGACACCATATGGTATTGTTAGGGGCCTTATTGTGCCCTAAGGGGTAATATGGTGTTCTATGACCCCTTAGGACACCATATGATGTCATTAGGAGTCATATTGTGTTGTAAGGGGTCATATGGTGTTATATGATCCCTTAGGACACCATATAACCCCTTAAGACACTATATGGTGTCCTTAAGTGTTAGATGGTGTATTATGACCCCTTAAGACACCATATGACCCCTTTTAACATCCTTGTGCATGGCATGACCTGTTAGGACCATATGATGTCCATATGGTGTTCTAAGGGGTCATATGCTCTTCTAACACGTGTTACCCCTTAGAATACCATATGACCCATTATGGTACTATACAACCACCAACAAAAATATTAATAACATATTTTAATATATACATTTATATATTATAGTATTAATATATAATATTTTTATTATATATTAATATATATTGAATATTATTATATTAATACATTGTACATATTTTAATATATTGTATATTAATATAATAATATTCAATATATTAATATACTATACATATTTTGTATTAAGTATCATAGAATCACAAAGCTCATTTTTGCTCATTCGAGCATCAATGTTACAAACATATTACAAATACCAGCTCCTTTTGAGCAAACTTACTACAAATACTAGCTCCTCTCGAGCACCAAACTAGAAACAATAATTGGAAGACCAAGGGTCACAACTTAGAAATCCACTTTAAACAATGAGACAAATACAACCAATGGAAGACCAAGAGTCACAACTTAGAATTCTACACAATGGTGTCCCTCATGGGAGTTGAACTTGGGTCTCCACATTAAGAACTCAATGCTTTAACCAACTAAGCTCAACCCCTTAGAAATATACTATACATATTGTATATTAACATATTAATATATTAATATTGTATTATATATTAATATATTAATATATTAATATTCATATAATATATTAATATTATATTAATATATTAACATATTAATATATTAATATATTAATATTAATATCATAACTTATTAAAATTAGATATCTGATTATAGCAGATATTTGATATTATCGGATATCCAATTTCTCTGACATAAATTTCAAATTTTGAAATTTGGCTTGAGAATACTTTGGGTATTGGCTTGGAAATGACAAGCCTGCAAAGTCAATAGAAAAACGTGTTTTTGAGTATTCTTTAATTTTCTAGACTTCACACTAATGCTTGACGAATTTTTTTAGCTAAAATTGATAAAACAAAAAGAGGGTTTTAAGGACATTCTCAACTTTCCAACAATATAAGGTTTGTCTTATTTTGACTTTAATAACTAATTAATATTTATTTTCTAATTGAATCATGACTAAAGTCTTGATTGATAGGATGATTGAAAAACACCCATAACTTTCAAACGATATAAAAACTTTTGAATTAGAAACATGCGTCACATTCTATGCCTTGTCTACTATAGGAAAAAAATTGAATTTCATAAAGTTTAGATCAAGTTAAGGTGGTCAGATGTAAGAGTTTTTGAATTTTTGAAAAGTTGTAGTAAAAAAATCATAATTAATTATTTACTTAACAAAAATTTACAAAAAATATTTGTCACATCCAAACATGAGTCCACTACTTACATTATAAATCTTATAAAAAAATATGATGATTTAATTGTGATTAGGGTGGTCATACATACACCTACTTCTTATCTTTTTCTTGAAATTTTAGTATCATTACATTGAAATTTTAAATTTTCATCAAATAGTTTTTTTTCAGAAAAAAAATAGTAGCTTAGAAACTACATTCAATTTGCGACAAATTCTCTTCTTGCGTATTTTTAAAATAATGTTCATAACTTATTTAAATTTTCATGTCAAGTTGCATAACTCTGATTTTCTGAAATTTCATTGCCACTTAAGGGCCTGTTTTGGCCCACCATGATCGTGCATAGATCCATTTTGGGGATTTAAATAAATATTAATTTATTTAAATGTGAGAGATGAGATTTAATTAAACAAATATGATTTATTTATTTAATTAATGGTTTGAATTTGGTTAAGTGAATAAAATAAAATTAATAAAGTAGATTATTTTATTAAATAGATGAAGAGGGTTGGGATTAATTAAATGTGAATTTAATTAATATTTGGATGAATGATAATTAAACAAATATAAAATTCATTTAATCAATTGGACACAAATAGGTGTCTACACTAGGAATAGAGCTATAGGCCTTTTTATAACTTAATAGAGCTTGGGGAACATGCTGATCACCCTTTGCATAAGATTGAGTTGGAACTTGCCTCGAAGTCTTTATCATGTAACTCTTGTTAGAGGAATAATATGAGCATATTGTTTTAGTCCATACCTAAGGGACTTTTTAGTCAGCTGAAAACATTCATGTCATTTTTGTTAATGCTAAAGAAATGGTGCATGAAATAAAAGAGAAAAGCAATACACTACAATATGTTGGCATTTGCATGAAGATTGCATTAATGATATGTTATATTGTCATTGATGTCAATTAATTGGTAATGACATTGTTGATATTGTCTTGTAACAGATAGGATGAGCTTTGTGAAGGAAATTGTAAACCGGTATGTAAGTTTGTGAGTTTAATCGATAACTGGTTAAAGGTTAAACCCTATCTATTTGATGTAACCAATAAACCCTACCAGTTGTTTTTGTTAAACTCTCACCAATTAAGGTTGTTGAATTGGTTGGGTTGGTTTATGATCTAATGATGAGGGTTAATGATGGTGACACATATGGTCATTGTATGGAGGCAGTTTTAAAGTGTTTTTGGCACATTGTTGTAATTGTTTTTTGTCTAGAGAATGAGAAAAGTGTATTGCATCTAATGCAAAGTGTGTGATGACTTACAAAGATAAAAGAGGTGATCAAAGAGCGGTCAAGGCTTTCTTGATTAATGTGCAAACATTGCTATGTAATCCAATGGTCATACTTGAACTGACTTGTTTGAAATATCTACAAGCTTTTTGACTTATGTTGCTAACCTAATTGATTTTCTTATAAGGTCGGTGAAGTTGTTTTATTTAAGGTGTTGGTAGAGATCAGTTGAGTGTGTGGTTGTCAAACTAGATGTTCTACTGTCTACAGTTTGAGTAAAGGCATATAGGAGCTTAAAAAGGATCTAATCAAGCAAGTGTAGTGTTATTCAAACAGACCAAGAAAACCCCTAACAATTACAGCAGAATTGGAATCCCCTAACTGGATAAGCTCTAACAAGCTTGGTTACTTTTCAAATCCTCTAACAAGGTGATCCATTAGCTTGGATTCTCAAATCCTCTACTGAGGTTACTCCTAACATGGTATTGCTACTAACAAGGCATTTGTAGTCAATCCCTTAACTAGGTGGTTCTTAACAAGATCAGTTCTTAACAAGACTTTTGTAAAGCTTTAACAGGCTTGGCTCCTAATAGGGCGAACTTCAGAAGAGTTTAGATAGTTATCTTGTGAGTCTCATCTCACCATGGTTTCTCCCATTTGGGTTTCCACGTCAAAAATATTTGTGTCATGTGGTGAATGTTTTTGTAGTTATGATCTTATGGTTGGTTTGATTGACTACTTAACTATTATGATAAGTCATGATAACCATAAGCATTGAGAAATGAAGTTTGTTGCAGACATATGATAAAGCATTTGGATGTTTATAAGTTTGATGTTGTTTACTATTAACTTACTGTAACAATCAAATGGTCTATCTTATGAGTTTTTATCTTGACAGTGGTATTTCATTGATAAGTTTACTTTGAGTTATTGAAATTGAGATTGGGAAAGTTTGTATCAGTTTTTCTATTTATTGATTCACCCCCCCCCCTCTTAGTAATCTATTGGATACTTATTCTTTCATCATACCAATAATTTTTATTAGAGCATCTCAGGGTCCTCTAAGATCTAAGCCTAACAACTTGGCATAAAGATCTTGCAGATCACAATGAAGAAGGAAGGTTTGAAGTTTAACAGAGAGAACTATAGGATATGGAGGGACATAATGAATATTTACATCAAGAGTCTGAGAATTTAGTATTGGGAACATGTCAATACTAAATATGTTACACCCACTAGAATTTTGGCTGATGATCAGAAGAAAGAACTACAAGAAAATCATCAAGCATTAGAGGCCATTATCAGTTCCCTGTCTGATGATGAATATGTAGATGTTCATGGTCTAGAGACTACACATGAGGTATGGAAAAAAATTTAAGAGATTTATAGCAGAGATGAACATGTTAAGATTGATAAAGAGGAGAGTCTAAGAGGAAAGTTTGATGACATGAAGATGGCTAGATGTGAGAATATCTGGTAGTATGGTCAAAGGATAAAAGAAATAGTTGGTGAAATTAAGAGTGCAAGAGGGAAAGAAGAAGATGCCACTTAGATCTATAAGGTACTGAGAACCCTACTACCGGTCTATGCTATCCAAGTTGTAGTTATTCAAGAGTTGAAGTCCATAGACAAAACTAAGGTAACTCTTGACTCCATCATTGGCAAACTTACTACTTTTGAATTGAACAGTTATAATGGTAGTGTACAGAAATCTAATTATGCATTTAGAGATTCTATTTCTAACCCATATGTGAGAAAAAGTGGAGATACTAGTCATGGTTATGAATCCAGATCCAACAAAGATGTTGATGATGAAGACAGTTTAGTAGAGCTTGAAGCATTGTTGGCAAAGCGGTTGCCTAGAGGCACTAGTAAATATAGAGATAAATTACCTTTAAAATGTTTTGCATGCAACAAATTGGCCACATAGCTACTAACTATCCTAATGGTGAAAATGAACACAAGTGAGCGAAATTCAAGAAGTATAAGGGTAAAGGCAAGATATATTGTCTTATTGTTGTTGATGGTGGTATCACTGATGAATAATCGGGTGGTGATGATAATGAAGATATTGTGTTTGTAGCTATTAAGGAAGAGATGTCAGAGTAGAAGGCATTAGTGTCTAGGATGGATAACTCAAATGATTGGATCATTGATAGTGGTTGTTCACATCATATTACTAGTGATCGAAGCAAATTTCTTTCTTTGAAGGAATTTGATGGCAAAGTTGTAAGATTTGGCAATGAATCACCTTGCATGGTTAAAGGTAAGGGAATTGTTTCTCTTAATGGGAAGAGCATTACAGTTGATGTCTACTGGGTTGAAGGTCTAAAGCACAATATTTTGAGTGTGGCACAACTCAATGACAGAGGATGCCCATTGGAGTTTAAAAATGGTATGTGCAAAATATTTGACAACAAAGGTGAATTGATTGCAACCGGTAAGCAAACTAAAGGTAAACTGTTTCACCTTAATCCTAAAGTTAGCAACTATTTAATTGAAAAAATAGATGATAGTTAGCTTTGGCATAGGATATTTTGTCATATAAACTTTGATAACATTGTTAAATTGAGTAATGTTGGCATATGTGCAAGAGTATGATGACATGATGATATTGTATGTTGCCATTGATGTCAATATGCTGAGAAGTGAACCGGTATATTGAAGCTAAGCAACTGGCAAAGAGAACCGGTATGGTGTTGTGAAGTGGTATGTCAATATGATGAGAAGTGAACTGGTATATTGAAGCTAAGCAACTGGCAAAGAGAACTGATATGGTGTTGTAAACTGGTATATGAGCAATAGGTGAAGTGGTATGTTTGTCCAAGTGAACCGGTATGTTGAAATGTGAATCAGTATATGGAATGTGGTAGGACTACCAGTTGGTAGTCTTAGCTTCAGGGTTTCCGGTTGAAGTGTTCCAACCCTGTGTGATTCAATTGATGACATCGTGTGATGAGTTAGCATTTTAATGAAAATCAGATCATGTTGCCACATCAGCCTTGTGCGCGTGAAGGATATTGCATGAAGGAGATTGATCCTATCTACCTTAGGAATGTGCAAAGTCCCTATAAACGTTGGAGAACATGTGATGGGTTATCGCCTCCATGAAGCAGTGAAGAACGAATGATGGAGAATGTCTTGAGATCTGTTCAAGACCGTTGTATTCAAATGCAAAGTGTTCAATGATCAAGATCAAACCGATCAATTGCTTAACCTAAATGTTTAGGGTTTAGAGTTTATGCTGTAGACCTATCTGTTTCCTATAAGGTCGATGTTGTGTTTCATGTTGAGTTTGTTGGCAAATGTTGTGTGTGTATCTAAGTGCAGAGATATGTGATTCTTGCTAGACCAGATAAGAGGATTGATACTTGCATAGTGTGTGTGCAGAAGGAAGGAACTAAAGCAGATATGTATTGGCATTGTGTGCTATTACCAAATCATTGTTATACCTATTGATCTTTAACCACTTCAACAGTTGGAAAATCCCTTAACAAGGTAGCTTTAACTAGCTTGTTGTAAATCCTTTAACAAGGTGACTCAAAGCCATTGAGTTTTGAAAATCCTCTAATAAGGTAACCTCTAACAAGTTTTAACCCTTAACCGGGTATTCTAGCCATCCCTTAAGTGGGTGATCTCTAACAGGATCGGTTCCTAACAGAACCTGTTGTAATGGTCTTCAACCGGACTAGGCTCCTAACAGAGCGGACTTCTAAAGAGTTCAAAAATAGCTTATGGGTATTCATCCCCACCGTGGTTTTTCCCAGTTGGGTTTCCACGTGAAAAATATGTGTGTGATGTGTGATGCCTCTTTCATGTGATGCTTTGTTATTTTCTATCAAGCAGTGAATCATGTTATGCTAGTAAATTATTCTATCTTTGATGATAGATTATCTGTTTATGCATAAGGATAAAGTGGAAATGAGGGAGTAGGTTGTATGGAAAGCTAAGTGTTGCCAGTTTATGTCTTTCCCTGTAACATTGTGTTTAATCGGTAGTGATCTGTTTTAGACCAGTGTTAGTGATTGCCAGTCAAGTTCACTGTTTGTAGTCAAATCGATTCCGGAAAAGTTTTTGTTCCTGTACTGATTCACCCCCCCCTCTCAGTACCAGTTTGGTACTTACCATTCATAATTGAGTTATCAATTGGTATTAGAGCATCCTCCAGGTCCTCTGTGTTGTAAGCTTAACCACTTGAGGGAAAGATCCTATTGTAATGATGAAGAGGGAAGGTCCAAAGTTAAACAAAGATAGCTTTAAAATATGGAAGGACAAAATGAAGATATACATCAGAAGCATGGGTGCTCAACACTGGAGCTATGTTGAGAATGCTTATGTTATCCCTACTGGTATTCTCACCAATGATCAAAAGAAAGAGATTCAGGAGAATGGGCAAGTCATGGAAGCCCTAATCAACAGTTTATCTGACATTGAGTTTATTGATGTTCAGGATAAAAAAAATCCCAAAGAAGTATGGGATACCCTTGATAATATCTATGGCGGTGATGAGCATGTAAAACAAGCTAAGGAAGAAAGCCTTAGAGGGAAGTTTGAAGACATGCGGATGGTTGAAGGTGAGACCATTCAACAATATGGAATAAGAATCAATACTATTTTCGGAGACATCAAGAGTGCGGGAGGAAAAATGGAAGATTCTACTGTTATTAGTAAAGTCTTGAGGTCCTTATTACCGGTCTATGCAATAAGGGTTGCTGCTATTCAGGAGTTGAGGTCAATAGACAAGACTAAGGTATCCCTAGACTCCATCATTGCAAAATTAACAGCCTATGAGCTAAATAGTTTTGATGGCTATGTTCAAAAGACTGAATCAACTTTTAGAGCTTCTGTTGTACCATCCAGAAAAGGAAAAGAAGCAAGCACCAATGGTTAACCAAGATAGAGTAGAGAAATGGATGATGAGGAGATTCTAATGGAATTTGAAGCTCTTCTTTCCAAGAGACTTCCTAAGGGAACCGGTAAATACAGAGGTAAGCTCCCTTTGAAATGCTTTTCTTGTAACCGGATAGGACATATTGCTGTAAACTGTCCTAATGGTGACAACAAGGACAAACGAGAAAGGCTTAAGAAATTCAAAGGAGGAAACCAAAGAAACTGTTTTGTAGTAGTTGATGAAGGTGTCACAGATGAGGAATTGGAAGATGAAGAAAATGAAGATATTGTGTTTGTTGTAGTAAAGGAAGATGTGTTAGACAAGAAGGCTCTTGTCTCCCACTTTGATAATTCCAATGAGTGGATTATTGACAGTTGCTGCTCTCATCATATGACTGGTGACCAAAGTAAGTTTCTATCTTTGGAAGAGTATGATGGTGGTGCTGTTTGTTTTAGTAATGATGTACCTTGTATGGTCAAAGGCAGAGGGTCTATCTCTCTGAATGGAAAGAGTAGTGCTGACAATGTGTATTGGGTGGAAGGTCTCAGACACAATCTATTGAGTGTTGCCCAGCTGAATGATAGTGGACTAACTCTGGAATTCAAAAATGGAGTGTGCAAAATCAAAGGAAAGAATGGTGAATTGATGGCCACCGATATGCAGACCAAAGGTAACTTATTTCTGCTAAATGCAAATATAAGTACATGTCTTATGGCTAAGTTTGATGATAGCTGGATATGGCATAGGAGACTCTGCCATGTAAACTTTGATAACATAATAAAGGCCAGTAAGATCAAGGTAGTTAGAGGAGTGTCGATGCTAAGAAAACTAGAAAATCCTTTGTGCAGAGAATGTCAACTGGGGAAAATGTCTTCCTCAACTTTCGAAGGTAAATCTTTCACTACTGACAACTTACTTGATCTTGTGCATACTGATTTGTGTGGTCCTATGAAAACTAGGAGTGTGTAGGGAGATAGGTATTTTATGATTCTTACAAATGATTGCTCAAGAATTATGTGGGTCACATTCTTGAAGGACAAGTCTGAAGCCTTTGGAAATTTCAAAGCTTTCAAAGGACTGGTAGAAAAGGAAAGTGGTAGAAGAATCAAATGCCTTAGAACTGATCAAGGAGGGGAATTCACTTCCGATGAATTCAACAAATATTGTGAAGAGAATGGCATCAAGAGGCAACTATCTGCCCCCCAGACTCCACAGTAGAATGGCCTAGCAAAGAGAAACAACCGAACTGTGGTTGAAGCGGCTAGAACTATGTTGATCCAAGGAAAGGTCACTCACACCTTTTGGAAAGAAGCGGTGAGCACTGCAGTCTACACAATGAACCGGGTACTCATCAAAAAGGGAAAGGATAAGACTCCTTATGAGTACTAGACTGGTAAGAAATGAATGGTAAGCTACTTTAGAGTGTTTGGTAGTAAATGTTACATCAAGAGGAGTGAACATTATAGCAAATTTGATGCAAAATGTGATGAGGGAATATTACAAGGATATTCCACCAAGAGTAAAGCTCTCAAATTCTTCAACAATAGGACTCAGAGAATTGTTGAAAGCATCAATGTTAGGGTTGATGAAAACTCTGGGAAACCCGAGAAAACTGGTAGTGAGCAAGTAGGAGATGAATCGGTTGTAACCTTCTAGGAACCGGTTGCAAATCAGCCCAGTACCAGTAATTGTGCTCCTACACCAGTGGATGCAGATGCTGATGAAGATGAGGATGAAGAAGAAAAGCAAGAGGAATCCTTTAAGAACATACCTAGGTATGTCAAATTCAATCATGATCCAAAGCAGATCATAGGAGACAAAGATGCAGGAATTCTTACAAGAAGAAAGGTCAGAGAAACCTCATGTATGATCTCTGAATTTGAGCCTAAATCATTCAAAGAGGCACATAAAGATGAAGACTGGATCAAGGCAATGGAGGAGGAACTTGACCAGATAGAAAAGAATGGTACATGGTCTTTGGTACCTAGACTGGACCATAAAAATGTCATTGGAACCAAATGGGTTTTTAGAAACAAGCTAAATGAGGATGGCACAGTGGTAAGGAACAAAGCCAGACTAGTGTGTAAAGGATACACCCAAGAAGAAGGAGAAGACTATGGAGAAACCTTTGCTCCAGTAGAAAGATTGGAAGGAGTGCGTATGCTTCTTGCATATGCTGCTTTTAAAGGATTCAAGGTACACCAAATGGATGTAAAATTTGCATTCCTAAATGGAATACTTGAAGAGGAAGTGTATATAGAGCAACCAGATGGGTTTTCCCTATCAGAAGACAGTGACATGGTGTGTAGGCTACATAAAGCCTTGTATGGACTAAAGTAGGCACCGAGAGCATGGTATGAACACTTGCATTCCCATCTTGTGAAGATTGGATTTGAAAGAACAAGTGAAGATAGCAATATCTACTTGAAATTAGAAAGAGATTAGATTCTGATCTACGAAGTTAAGTTCTTCATTGGACTGTAGATTCAGCAAATGAAAAATGGAATCTTTATTACTCAGTCCAAGTATGTCAAAGAGGTGTTGAAGACCTTTGCCATGGAAGACAGTAAACCGGTTGGTACACCAATGGTGACCAGTTGTAAGCTATCAAAAGAGGATGACTCGACATTGCTAAATGAAAAGGATTACCGATCAATGATTCGTAAGTTGAATTATGTAGTGCATAAGAGACTAGACATTGCACATGTAGTGAGTATTACCACTCGATTTTAGCAAAGCCTAAGAGAATCCCACTTGGTAGCAGTCAAGAAGATTCTTAGATATCTGAAGGGAACTATTGACTATGGGTTATGGTATCCATACAATAATTATTTCAACCTGAAAGTGTTCACAGATGCTGATTGGGCTGGTAATGTAGATGACTGGAAGAGCACAACCGGTGGTGCATTCTTTCTCGGTGGTAGACTGGTCTCATGGATGAGTAAAAGGCAAAGTTGTATCTCTCAGTATACAGCAGAAGCAGAGTATGTTGTAGCTTTTATGAACTACACCCAGAATATTTGGATAAAGCATGTATTGAATGGCTTCAAAGTTCCTATATCTGAATTGGTAAGAATATTGTATGACAATACAAGTGCAATTAACATTTCCAAGAATCCAGTTTTACATGCTAGAACCAAGCACTTTGAACTCAAGTATCATTTCTTAAGAGAAAAGGTTCATAACAAAGAGGTGGTATTGGAACATGTTTCGAGTAAGGAGCAGTTAGCAGATATATTAACCAAGCCTCTACCAAAGGCTTCATTTACCTATTTGAGAGGTGAATTAGGGGTGTTGCCCCTTCAAGAGGTGAACTAAAAGTATGTGCTCCACATTAGTCAAGTATTACAGTGTCCAATCTTTTTCAGGATTGATGTGTTGAAGGATGCTACTCCTTAGGGGGAGCAGCATAGTGGAATAGGAAAGCTTGTGCCTTCACTTTGGCATTGTTGTCAAAGGGGGAGAAGATGTGAAGCGGAGAAGATATCTATAGCAATAGGGAGAAGATGTGATGTTGAGTGATATCTTTGTATATTGCCATCAATGCCAAAAGGGGAGATTGTTGGCATATGTGCAAGAGTATGATGACATGATGATATTCTATGTTGTCATTGATGTCAATATGCTGAAAAGTGAACTGGTATATTGAAGCTAAGCAACTGGCAAAGAGAACCGGTATGGTGTTGTGAAGCGATATGTTAATATGCTGGGAAGTGAACCAGTATATTGAAGCTAAGAAAATGGCAAAGAGAACCGGTATATGAGTGATAGGTGAAGTAGTATGTTTTTCCAAGTGAACCGGTATATTGAAATGTGAACTGGTACATGGAATGTCGTAGGACTACCGGTTGGTAGTCTTAGCTTCAGGGTTTCCGGTTGAAGTGTTCCAAGCCTATGTGATTCAACCGATAACATCGTGTTATGAGTTAGCATTGTAATGAAAATCAGATTGTGTTGCCACGTCAACCTTCTGCACGTGAAGGATCTTGCATGAAGGAGATTGATCCTATCTACCTTGAGAATGTGCAAAGTCCCTGTAAATGGTGGAGAACGCGTGACAGGTTATCGCCTCCATGAAGTGGTGAAGAATAAATGATGGAGAATGTCTTGAGATATGTTCAAGGCTATTGTATTCAAATGCAAAGTGTTCAATGATCAGGATCGAACCGATCAATTACTTAACCTAAATGTTTAGGGTTTAGGGTTTATGCTTCTGACCTATCTGTTTCCTATAAGGTCAAAGTTGTGTTTCATGTTGAG
The DNA here is from genome assembly GCF_030272615.1 of Cryptomeria japonica. NCBI lineage: Eukaryota > Viridiplantae > Streptophyta > Pinopsida > Cupressales > Cupressaceae > Cryptomeria > Cryptomeria japonica. Next base: position 827,144,269 of record NC_081411.1, read on the forward strand.
TTTGTTGGCAAATGTTGTGTGTGTATCTAAGTGCAGAGATACATGATTCTTGACAAACCAGATAAGAGGATTGATACCTACATAGTGTGTGTGCAGAAGGAAAGAACTAATGAAGATCTGCATTGGCATTGTGTGCTATTACCAGATCATTGTTATACCTGTTGATCTTTAACCACTTCAACAGTTGGAAAATCCCTTAACAGGGTAGCTTTAACCAGCTTCCTATAAATCCTTTAACATGGTGACTCAAAGCCATTGAGTTCTGAAAATCCTCTAATAAGGTAACCTCTAACAAGGTTTAACCCTTAGCTGGGTATTCTAGCCATCCCTTAACCGGGTGATCTCTAACAGAATCGGTTCCTAACGAAACCTGTTGTAACAGTCTTTAACTGGACTAGGCTCCTAACAGAGCGGACTTCTAAAGGGTTCAAAAATAGCTTGTGGGTATTCATCCCCACCGTGGTTTTTCCTAGTTGGGTTTCCACGTGAAAAATGTGTGTCATGTGTGATGCCTCTTTCATGTGATGCTTTGTTATTTTATGTCAAGCGGTGAATCATGTTATGCTAGTAAATTATTGTATCTCTGATGATAGATTATATGTTTATCCATAAGGATAAAGTGGAAATGAGGGAGTAGGTTGTATGGAAAGCTAAGTGTTGCCAGTTTATGTCTTTCCCTATAACATTGTGTTTAACGGGTAGTGATCTGGTTCAGACCGGTGTTAGTGATTGCCAGTCAAGTTCACTATTTGTAGTCAAACCGGTTCCAAAAAAGTTTTTGTGCCTATACTAATTCAACCCCCCCTCTCAGTACCGGTTTGGTACTTACCGTTCATCATTGAGTTATCAAATAAGTCCAAGATAGTGAGAGGTTTGCCTCATTTGGATAAACCGATTAATGCTCTTTGCAAAGAATGTCAAATAGGAAAGATGACTTCTTCAACATTCAAGAGAAAATCCTTTTCAGCAGAGCATTTGTTAGACTTGGTTCATACAGATCTTTGAGGACCAATAAGAACAAAAAGTATTCAAGGTGATAGATATTTCATGATCCTTACTGATGATTGCTCAAGGATGATGTGGGTCACATTCTTGAAGGATAAGACTGAAGATTTTGGTAAGTTCAAGGCATTCAGGGCCTTAGTTGAGAAGGAGAGCGGTAAGAAGATAAAATGTCTAAGGACATATCAAGGCGGTGAATTTACTTCTAAGGAATTCACCAGGTATTGTGAAGAGAATAATATCAAATGACAACTTTCTGCTCCAAGGACACCACAACAGAATGGTATTGCGGAGAGGAACAACCGGTCAGTTGTTGAAGCTGGTAGGACAATGTTGATACAAGGAGGTGTAGCGAAAACCTTTTGGAGAGAAGCTGTCAGCACAACTATCTACACTATGAATAGAGTTCTGGTAAAAAGAGGTAAGGACAAGACTCCTTATGAATACGGGTATGGAAGATCACCCGATGTTAGTTATTTTAAGATATTTGGAAGCAAATGTTTTATTAAGAGAGGTTATTATATTAGCAAACTTGAGGATAAGAGCGATGAAGGTATATTTCTTGGCTATTCCACCAAGAGTAAGGCCTACAAGTGTTTTAACAACCAAACACAGAGAATTATTAAGAGTGTTGATGTTCAAGTGGATGAATATCCTGAAGTCTCAAAGGAAACTAGTTTGGAGAAGAAGGATGAATATCCTTGCATTTTATTTTTGGAACCAGAAACTGTGAAATCTGAAACTGACAAAGTAAATTTTGATGCACTTGTTCAACCGGAACAGATAAATTCTAAAAATTATGATAATGATGAAGTTGAACCTAAAGACAATGATCATGTTATTCCAAGATATGTGATTTTGAATCACAATCCTGAATAGATTATTGGGGATAAGGATGCTAGAGTACTAACCATAAGGAGAATAAGAGAAAACTCTTGCATGATCTCCATCATTGAACAAAGAAATTCTAAGGAAGCATTTGGTGATGATCATTGACATAAAGCTATGGAGGAGGAATTGGATCAAATTAAGAAGAACAACACTTGCACCCTAGTACCCCGACCGGTAAATAAAAATGTAATAGGTACTAAATGGGTATTCAAGAATAAGTTGAATGAAGATGGTGTTGTAGTTCACAACAAGGCTAGGTTGGTTTGCAAAGGTTATGCACAAGAAGAAGGAGAAGATTATGGTGAAACTTTTGCACTAGTAGAAAGACTGGAAGGTACCAGAACTTTACTTGCATTTGTAGCCCATAAGAAATTCAAGGTATACCAGATGGATGTTAAGTCTTCATTTTTTAATGGGACACTAGAAGAAGAAGTATACATAGAGCAACCATATGGTTATGCTTTGACTGATGAGAAATACATGGTATGCATATTACATAAGGCTTTATATGGATTAAAGAAGGCACCCAAAGTATGGTATGAAAGGTTGTTAGGAAGCGGAAGGACAACTAAGAGGGGGGGTGAATTATTTGTCAATGAATTTCAACCCAACTTTAAATTAATCCAACTTAAACTTAATACTAGTAAACCAATCTTTAATATCAGTGAAATAGATTACCAATGTATATCAATATCGATGAAGCTTAATACATGAAACTTAAAGAGAAACACCATCCACAACATATAACATAGAGATTTTTGACATGGAAACCCTGTAAGGGGAAAAACCACGGTGGAAAACCTTACACACAATCAGATGATACTACTATAGATAGTAAGTGTATACAAATGGGGTCTGCAAATGCAGAAAGGCCAACCACCTAGAGCACATTGCTCAAGAATGGGAGTCACACTGACTATAGTAGGATGGTTAAATCCTAGAACAATGTACTGCTTCAAAGTGCATCTACAATGCTAGATTCAGTACTGGTTTAAGCTCTGATAAACACCTTCAAACCTTCCTTCAACCTTCAGATGATGTATGCTTGATTCAATCTATGATCTGCTCATGGGTCAGTGCAAGAAGATAAGTCCACTTTTTGGCCAAAAAGTGGAAGTGTTTTCCCTGATTTTTAGGTTTTGTCTCATTTGAGCTTAAATTTTGAAACACTTGGAGATTGAATCTTGGAAAAAGTCAGTAAAATAAAAGATAGCCCTTTGAGTCTACTTTCCAAATATGTAATTTATTTTAATACCCACATAATAAAAAATAACTTTTTGAATGGATTTCTAAAAACTATGTTTTAAAAATGGTTGTTTCAGGACCATACCATGCATGTGTACAACCCACATTTTTTGACACAATTAAAATTATTTTCTCAAACCATTTTGGGAAACAATTTGTAACACATTAAAGATTGATGAGCATATTTTTTGTATATTTTTTAAAATATTTTTTAACTTAATTTTTTAATGACTGTAATTATCTTTTTAAAAATTTGGCGTGTATGACCCACATAATTCGACATAAACTTAACATTTTCTGAATTTTTTTTAAAATAGAATTTGTTTTTGTGTAGATTGCTGACATATAATTTTTTTCAAAATTTATTAAAATAAAAAAGTTATTAAATTAACAAAATGAGTTCATATTTCAAGTTTATGGACCCGATTTAGTATAAATTAAATGAAAATAGTTAAAATAATCATTTTTAAATTTTTTTACATATTTAAAATCTAGAGAGCATAATCTGAAATGGGTTTTAATTTTGTATTAAACTTCTCTAATTAGAGGCACATAAACTATTTCAGAAGTTCATATTTGTGCTTTCGCTCATGGAGATTTGAGTTTGCAGATCCATGTCTTAGGTTTGGCCATCTCAAGCCTAGCTCGGACCTAATCTCAAGGCAAGTGGTGGGTTGTGGAATCAACTTCCACAAAACGGGCCCCTATTTTGAAAATGGGGGCCCGTTTCCATTTTAAAAACGTGGGCCCATTCGTAAAATTACCATTATTGTCCAAAAATGACAAAATAGGCCCAAAAAAATGGGTAAAATCAGATTTAAAAATGGGGGCCCATTTTTTAAAAATGGGACCTCGTTTTGTTTTCAAGCGAGCCCCCGTTTGAAAATAAAACGAGGGCCCATTTAGTTTTACCTCGAGCCCATGTTTCTTTTTGCCTCAGGGGCCCGAAGAAAAAAGGAGCCCCCTATTTTTTGAAAACGGCCCCCCGTTTCTAAGAGTGCATTTTCCAATGCACAGACTTTCACCAATTTGTGACCCAATACCTTGAACTTACCCTCATATGATCTTAAATATTCTCACATATACTCATACCATATCGAGTTACAATACCCTCATACATCTCACAAATGAGATCTTACATTTATACAAAACCTAAGACCAAATATTAAGGTCAGCTCACTAAGAATATTATATTTAGATCAATTACAAAATAAGTCTTGATGCGATACAAGATGTCAACCTTAATACAATAACCAACAATAAATCATCTCCATAACATGTCGTGCTGATCTAGAATAGATAACGTATATCGGTCCATAACCTAGACCTATCTGCCGGTAATAGCAAATATGTTAACCTGATTAGACCAATAACCAAAACACCAAGACAAAATATCCAAACCATGTCTTTGACATAATCAAGTGATCTCCAAATGATAACAAGTCATCATCTTTTCTAGTGAACATATACCAGTGACTGTGCATAAGTCACTAACCTTGTCGGTGAACACAATGTGTTGGTTCAACAGTAAACCAATATAACCATAGTGCCAAATCAACAATGTAGACCTCCATAAGGATAACTGTTGACATTAATGAAAAAACCAATGCAACACATCCATAATACCAACAATCTCCCCCTTTGGTATTGATGGAAACACTAGATAGAAAAATATCTACGTGCCAAAGCAAAATGCCAAAAACCAATAAACCAACAATCTCCCAAAATAGATCAATACTAAAAATCAAAATACATATCTCCAAGAATATATCTCTCCCCAATCTATATCTCAAAAGTACAATGTTTTTCCATACATATCTCTCCCCCCTTTGACATGAAATGCCAAAGTAGTTAAGAATAAATACTAGAACATACAACTAACTACTCCCCCTGAGAAGTAGCTCTCCTCCATCAATGCCAGAAAAAGATTTCTTTGTTAGTGTCTATCAGTTTGATGCCAATCTTCAATCATCTAAGTCTCTGTTCGTGGGGGAAATACCCCAAGCCTCTCTTTGAGATATTCAAAATTTTCCTTAGGCAAAGGCTTTGTAAAGATATCTGCAATCTGCTCTTTAGTATTCACATAAACCAAATTCACTTCATTTGCTTCAACATTCTCTTTCAGAAAATTATACTTGATAGAAACATGCTTAGTCTAAGAGTGAAATAACAAATTCTTTGATATATCAATTGTTGTTGAATTATCACAATAAATGATTACCGATTATTTGCATTTTACCTTTATATCCTTCAACATTTGCTTAATCCATAATACCTGAGTACAATTAGTTGTTGTTGCAACATATTCTGCTTATGTTGTAGATAATGATGTGCAACTCTACTTCTTTCTTATCCATGAAGTCATCTGCTGCCAAGAAAAAATGCACCTCCAGTGCTACTCTTTCTGTCATCTATATCATCTTCCCAGTTAAAATTCATATATACACATAACTCAAAATTGCCATTCTTAGGATACCATAAACCAAGATTTGTTGTGCCTTGTAGATACTGGAAAATCCTTTTTACTACTGATTCATGATTTTCTTTAGGATTACTATGAAATCTTGAAACAATACATATTGCATTCATTATATTAGGTATGGTTTGTGTCAAATACAGTAAACCTCCAATCATAGATTTGTATCTTGTCAGATTAACAAGAGCTGAATCATCCTTCAATGTCAATTTATTAGTTGTAGTCATAGGAGTACTTACCAGTTTAGATTTTTCCATACCAAATTTCTTCAGAAGTTTCATCAAGTATTTTGTTTGACATATGAATATACCTTTATCTGTTTGTGAAATCTACAAACCTAAAAGGAATTTTATCCCTCCAATCATAGACATTTCAAATTATTCCTGCATCTTGTTAGCAAAGTCCTTACACAATCCATCTTCAACTCCAAAAATGATATCATCAACAAAAACTTCAATAACCAAGATGTCATCATTAGTCACTTTGTAATATAAGTTGTTGTTAGCATTACCTTTAGTGTATCCAAGCTTCAAAATATATTTGTCCAATCTAGCATACCAAGCTCTAGGAGCTTGCTTCAATCCATACAAAGCTTTCCTTAATCTGCAAACCATATTTTTATAATTTGTCAATGAAAATCCATTAGGTTGTTAAATGTAAACTTCCTCTTCAAGATCAGCATTCAGAAATGCACATTTTACATCCATCTAATACACTTTGTACTTTTTATGAGTTGCAAATGCAAGAAATAATCTAACTACCTCAATTCTAGCTATCGGTGCAAAGGTTTCATTATAGTCAATTTCCTCTTTCTATGAATAACCTTTACAAACTAATCTTGCTTTATTCCTGATTACTTTACCATCTTCATTAAGTTTATTTCCAAATACCCATTTAGTTCCAATTACATTCTTGTCTTTAGATCAGGGAACTAGTGTCCATGTATTGTTCTTTTCAATTTGTTCTAATTCATCTTCCATTGCTTTTATCCAATGTTTATCTTGACATGCTTCAATAACGGATGCTGGTTCAACTTGAGAAATTAAGCATACCTCTTCATTTTCTAGTCTTCCTCTTGTCATAACACCTTGATATTTATTTCCAATTATCTGATTTTTTGAGTGATTTAGTCTTACATACCTGGGTTTATTCACATGTTGTTGTTCTTTAGTCACAGTGGAATTTTCTGATAATGCTGGTATGACTAGATCCACAATTTGTACTAGTGCAATCTGTATTGGTTCATTTATGATCATCTCAACTGCCGGTTCAGAATCTACAGACCTTGAATTTCCTCTAAAGTGTTCATCTATCTTCACATTAGCACTTTCAATGATTTTCTGCAATCTTTTATTCAAACATCTATATGCCTTGCTCTTAGATGAATAACCAAGAAATATTCCTTCATCACTTCTAGGATCAAATTTACCAACATACTCATCTCTCCTAATATAGCATTTGCTTCCAAATATTCTAAAGTATTTAAGAGTAGGAGTATCACCAAACCATAGTTCATAAGGGGTCTTACCGGTTTCACCTTTGATGTGAACTCTATTGAAAGTGTAAACCATTGTATTCACTACTTCTCTCCAGTACACATGAGATAGATTTGCTTCCATTATCATACTTCTTGTTGCTTCCAGAATAGTTTTGTTCTTCCTTTCCACAATTCCATTATGTTGAGGTGTCTGAGGTACTGATAGTTGTCTTTTGATTCCATTCACTTCACAGAATGTATTAAATTCCCTAGATGTAAATTCCCCTCCTTGATCAGATATCAAACATTTGATTTTCTTACTGGTTTCATTCTCTACCATTGCCTTGTATAACTTGAATTTTCCAAAATCTTCTGATTTCTCCTTGAGAAAACTAACCCAACACATTCTAGAATAATCATCAATTATTAACATAAAATATCTATCTCCCTAAAGACTTCTTGTTCTTGCTGGACCACACAAATCAGTATGAATTAAATCAAGAATATTATTGGATTTCTCATAAATTCTCTTAAAAGTTGTTCTAACTTTATTTCCCATTTGACATTCCTTACATACTGGATTATGAGGTTTCACAATTTTAGGTAAATCCCTTACTGCCTTAGTTGTTTTGATCTTTACAATGCAATCAAAATTTACATGATAGAGTCTCTTATGCCATAGCCAACTTTCATCAATATGTGCAATTGAACATGTCTTATTAATGTTATTCAAATGAAAGATATTACCTTTAGTCTGATTACCGGTTGTAATCTCCAATCCAGTTCTATTTCTGATTTTGCATTTTTCATTCTTGAATTGTAACTGAAATCCCTTTTCAACTAATTGAACAACACTCAAAAGATTATGCTTCAAACCTTCAACATAATAAACATTGTCAATATTTTGCTTACCATCCAAAGATTTAGTGCCTCTTCCTTTGATTAAACAAGCTTTATCATTGCCAAATCTTACTAGATGTCCATTACATTCTTGAAATGACAAGAATTTGCTTATATCACCAGTCATATGATGTGAACATCCACTATCAATGATCCATTCATCCTTTTCCTTCAATTTTAGCTACCAGAAGTTGTTCTATCGGTGTGATGATAGGTGTCCATTGATCTTCTTTTATTGCAACAATTGCACATCCATTGTCTGTCAGATCTTCATCAAACTCATTTGTAACTCCTTCATCAGCATAGTAACATGATTTATCTATGTTCTTCTTAAATCTATATCTCTAATATTTAGGGTTAGGCTTATATGTTATTTATCTTCCTCTCTCAATCTTGCATGTCTATCAGGACATCTAGATGCTATGTGACCAACTCTATTGCAATTAAAATAATTAAACGGTTATTTACCTTCATACTTACTTCCTACTGGAGCTTTAGGCATCTTTCTTGGAAATAGTGCTTCAAGTTCTTCCAGTTCTTCATTTCCCTCCTGATATCTTCAAGTGCTTTTGCATAAATTGCTTTCAAATCAGATTTGTTAGATGATGATGATGCTTTGAAGGCTAAATTAGTCTTAACTGTAGCAGTAGGACCAAATTCCTCAAGCTCAAATGTTGAAAGTTTTCCAACCAAGGTATCTCTAGATACTAATGTATTAGGCATTGTTCTCAACTCATTAATAGTAGTTACTTTCATTTTGTAAGCATGTGAAAAAGATCTTAAAACTTTTGAAACAATTTCATCTTCACTTAAGGATCTGTTGGCAAATGCACACTCCAATGAGAAATTGTAGGTGATTGAAGGTATTGTCATTGATGGCAACCTTACAATCATATGTCACCAGCAGGCACTGGCACCAGCAGACTCAACACTGGCACATAGTTCACCGGCACCAAAAAAGATTGATCACCGGCACCATGGTTGATAGGAATTTTGTGTAAATATATTTTGTAATTAATTATAAAATATTTTTGTAAGCCGACTTGGTGGATTGTAATATGACTCATATAATTATGAGATCATTGTAGATCATTTAGGAGAGTGAGATATAGAAGGATTAATGTAGATCTAATATGCGAATTGTAAGGCAGATATTGAATAAGGGTTTATGTAAATTGTAGAGCTTAAAACGGTACTGAATCTGGCATAGTAGATGCTCATCTGAAGCAGTACAAGACATTGGATTTGTATAATCCAATTTTGTAAGTCAATGTGACTTCTTTTGTAACTAAGCAATGAGCTCTAAGCACTTGGGCTTCCTGCATGTGTAGGCCCCTATTGTAAATAGTAATATTACCTTATTGGCCAGTAAGTGAATATTGTGGGTCACAAATCCCACCGAGGTTTTTCCCACACTGGGTTTCCTCATTAAAAAATATTGTGTTATGGTGTATCTCTTATGTTGTGGTTGTTATTCTTATTTACTGCATTATTTTTGGTTTACTGATACATAGTTTTGATATGCTTTTCATGTTATGATTTAAGTAAATTCTTATATCAGTCAAATATCGATTCACCCTACCCCCCCCCCCCCCGCCCCGCTCTCAATATCTTTGGGAATCCTAGCACTTGGTATCAAAGCCTGGTCCTTATTTTCAAAAGCCTAACAAGTTGAGGAAGATCTTGACACCGGTAGAGATGGAAAACTTGAGAAAGCAATTGAAAATAGCTCTTTCAGACTATGATGTAGAAAAAGTAAAGAATATCAAACTTGAAGATGATTTGAAGGCTGCACAGGATATTATTCGAGGACTTCAAGAAAATTTCACTAAAGCAAGAAACAAAAGAAGAAGAACTTACAATAGGATATTGCTCCATTGGAAAAACTCCTAAGTGAAATAACTGAGGATGGTAAACTGAAAAATATTAGCAAACTATATAACACACTTTCCACTGATGATAAAGAAAGTGTAGAGAATAGTGTAATTTTACACTTGGACATATACAAGAAATGTTTGATGGAGATTGTTGATGATATACCCACTAATTTATACAGAAGACTAGAAGCTAGAAGGGTAGCTATTGTTGAGCTAGACAAGAAGATAAAAATTGAAAAATTACTTGCAGTGCATCTAGTAAACTCACCTGAAGAGATAGATCAATTAATCAATGAGGCCAACTGGACAGTATTTTCAACCAGTCACTAACATGTTGCACTTATAGCAGGAAGAGTGAATGAAATTTCAGAAGAGACTGCGGATCAACGGGATATATTCCTTGTTGTAAAAGAGGAATAAGAAGAACTTAAAAGACTTAAGACGATCAAAGTCTATCAAAAGGACAAGGATAAGGGAAAAGGTAAGGTAGGTGGACCTCCAAGCCCAAAAATAACTGATAACTTACCCCCACATCCTTCTGATACTCCACTGGCACATACTATTTACAATCAACTGACAACTGAGAGTATGGAGACTCCTTGAGAGGATACAAATCCTAAGTCTGAAATATTGTATACTATGAATATAGACACCCAAGAGGTAAATAAAGAGACCGTTGAGGATAAGAAGAAAGATATGGCTACTGAGCCACCGGCTGTAGACGCTAAGATTAAGGTTAGCATAGAAAAACCCACTTAGATAGAGAAACCAATAGAGGACACCACTGAGAAACCATCAGATGCACTGGTAGATGAAACTGAGAAATAATCAGGAAAACCGGAAATGGACAATGCAGAAGTGCATACTGAGAAACCGACAGTACATACTAAGACTTTATCAGAAAAACCGGCAGTAGAGAGCACAGAGAAACCCTCAGAGACAAGAACACAAACAGGTTGAGGTATAGGTTCAAACCAAGACAGTGCCACTGGCAACAGCTGAAAAGCCTAAACCTTTGCTAGTAGAAATGTAAACACAAACTAACCTACTAGAGGTCAAAACAAGAAAAGCTATTACTACAACCGGCAACATGGAAATTGTGAAAATAGTTGGAGAGACATCTAGTACTTCAATGGTAGAATTCAAACCAATAAATGTAACAGCTTAATGGATTCTATTAAGAAAATCACTGAGTGTAATGCACAAGCCTTGATGACACAATTCCTATTCTTAAATTGATAGCACCCAAGTGCATTGTGGACAATAAAGATTCTTTAGGTCAAATAGACACATTGTCTAAATACATCACTGGTAACATTTTGACAATTGATCAAATAAATGAGGAGACATTTAAAGAGAAAATGAATAAGGAGAAAGAAAAATTATTTGAGGAAATAGTGAAGAAGAATAAGGAACAAATGGAAACCTTATTACTGGCACTAGGAGAAACAATTTTGGATTTCAAGAAACTGTACAAGGATACCTACAAAACTAATATTTTGACAGAAGACATCGATTCGGAGATCAGCAAAGCTCAAGAAGAAATTAACAATATTGCTGACAATTTAATAGAAGCATCAGATTCATTTTTGGAAATTGAAAAGAACCTTGTAGATCTTGATGAGAAAATTGAGAACTTAGAAAAAGATAAAGAAAAGATAAAGCATAAGGCAAAGGATTTAAAATGCAAACTAGGTCCTAAACTAGATTACCTCATTTCTTTGAGAAAATAATTTTTTGAGGCTCTGGTTCCCAAACTTAAGACACTGGAAGAGAAAATGCAACACCTCACTGTTACAATTCAGAGAACCGAAGTGGCATTAAAATACAGCAAAAGGTTCAGCGACAGTCAAAATTTTACATTGGTAGACATCTATCAGATTGTAACCCACTGATTACAAAGATCTAGGCAGGAACCACACTCCACTAACAGTGAATGACAACCTTTGTGATTGATGTCAAAGAGGGAGTAGTGGAGATGAGAAAAATGATCAGAAGAAAGACATCATCAGCTCAGGGGGAGCACACTTTTGATAACACAGTTTTCTTAAGACAATTTTGGCAAAAGCTTTTTGGATAACTTTTTGGTTTTTTTCTCATGAGTATTTCCATCAATACCAAAGGGGGAGATTCTTGGAAAATGCACACTCCAATGAGAAATTGTAGGTGATTGAAGGTATTGTCATTGATGGCAACCTTACAATCATATGTCACCAGCAGGCACCGACATCGGCAGACTCAACACCGACACACAGTTCACCAGCACCGAAAAGATTGATCATCGATACCATGGCCGACAGGAATTTTGTGTAAATGTATTTTGTAATTAATTATAAAATATTTTTGTAAGCTGACTTGGCGAATTGTAATATGACTCATATAAGTATGAGATCATTGTAGATCATTTAGGAGAGTGAGATATGGAAGGATTAATGTAGACCTAATATGCGAATTGTAAGGCAGATATTGGATAAGGGTTTATGTAAATTGCAGAGCTTAAACCGGTACTGAATCTGGCATAGTAGATGCTGATATAAAGTAGTACAAGGCATTGGATTTGTATAATCCAATTTTGTAAGTCAGTGTGACTTCTTTTGTAACTGAGTAATGAGCTCTAGGCACTTGGCCTTCCTGCATGTGCAGGCCCCTATTGTAAACAGTAATATTCCCTTATTGGCCAGTAAGTGAATATTGTGGATCAAAAATCCCACCGAGGTTTTTCCCACAATGGGTTTCCTCGTTAAAAAAATATTGTGTTATGGTCTGTCTCTTTTCTTTTCAATAAAAATGGATTATTCCACTAAACATTTTTATTAATATTTTTTATTTTTTACACATGATTCAAAGAGCATACCAGAGGAAAGAACCCTGGGAAGAAAACCTCCAGTCACAACTCATAAAATAAACCTATAGTATCTAACGGATCAATTTATACACCCTACCCAAAACCACATACAAAATACAGTCACAACACATATAATATCAATTTTGCATAGAGCCCATATGACAACTTGCCAAAAAAATCCAATCGGATAATTTTCAAATGTAGACTCCATAGCTGCTATCAATGGAAGAAGACAAAATTTTCCAAAGACCTGTGCCAAATCCCATGAGCCAAAATCCTTCCTGCCAAAAAAGAAAGTATCAAAAAACCTTTGGAAAAACACTATTATATCAAATACCATGACCTTGAACTCTTCTCCAGACAATGAACATGAATACTTGAAATGAAAGGGGAAAGCATGAATAATTATCATCATAAAATTTTACATCGACGTTACTCAAGAAAATCATATGACTATTACTGCAAACCTTCCCATACCCTAGAAGGAATTTCCTCAAAACCCACCTCTCGCTGATTAGCATTGCTATCAATGGCTAAATTTGCCAAATAATCTGCAATCTTATTAACTTCTCTGTAACAATGGGATACCAAGAAAGATTCAAACAATTCTAATTTTTGTAAAATGGGATCAACTATATACTGCAAATTCCAACAATTCGATTTCTTTTTCATAACACATTGAATAATCACCATAGAATCACCTTCAATTATTAAGTCCTTAATTCCTAAAGAGATTGCCATATCCAATCCAAAAGACAAAGCATGAAATTCTGCATAATTGTTATTTTTAAAACCAATAGCATGACACTTAGCTTGAATAAAATTTACATTGTGATCATAAATTACCATGCCTACCCTAGTCGGCCCAGGGTTACCATGAGAGGCCCCACCAAAATTTAGTTTAAAGTGCCCTTGCAGAGGAGGTTTCCATCTAGCAGAGCATCTCTTACCTATTGCAACATTCTTTTTTAAAATTGAACCATGAGAGGGTAAAACTAATAGCAACTTCCAAACTCTAGTAACTCTACTATCACAGTGTGAAAAAGAAGTAAGATTTTCCAAATTCTTATAAATAAATATCCTGTTATTTCTCTCTAGCCAAACATTCCAAATCACAATAGATGGAGATATGATCAAAAGGCATGCATAAAAAAGATGAGGCAAACATAAAAGGCCAAGATCTAAAATGGGAAATGAGATCTTTACCAATAAAAAAGGATATATCTACCTTCTCAAACAACCACTGCCAACATTCATAAGCATAATCACAATGTAGGAACAAGTGTGAAGAAGATTCCAACTTTTTGTTACAAAGGACACAAGGGAAAACAACAGTAATACCAAGCCTGTCTAGTCTCATACTTGTAAGGACTCTATCATGAACTGCCAACCAAGCAAAGGCTCCTGCTTTGGGAAGACAAACCGAATGCCAAAACAACTTATAAGGCCAAGAAGATAAATCTTTAGCAACCATAAGAGAGTTGTAACCATCTTTAACAGCGTACTTACCAGAAATATTATTTGTCCAAATAAGTTCATCCTCAAAATCAAAAAGAAATACAATTCTATCCCCCAAAATCTTTTCAAAATCTAATTTCATGCTTTGATCAACATCTAAGAAATCAATCGACTTCCATCTAGCTAGCTTAAGGGGTCCACTAGTCACAATTTCAAAATAAACTGCTACAAAAACACCCCAAAGGGAGGAAAGAACAGTGATCAAAGGAGACCCATCCCTAATATTCACCAAAGGTGTGTGTCCATTCCATACTTCATCCCAGAATTTGACCTTTCTACCATTATGAACAATCCATGAGAGATGAGGCAAAATAACTAATCTACATTTACAAAGGAAATTCCAAATAGCAGAATCCAAAGGCAAATTTGAGACTTTAAAAATGTACTCTCTCAGTCCATTATTTAAATATTTGGCAAACATAATCTATTCCCATAAGGAGCTAGGCTTGTCATATAATTTCCAAACCAACTTAGTACCTAAGGCTAAATTCTGATTCTCTAGACTCCGAATTCTTCTTCCCCCAAGTTCCTTAGGCAAACATACCTTATCCCATGCAACTAAAGAGAGTGTCTTCTTGCCATCTTTATTATTGTTCCAAAGAAAATCTCTAAGAGTATCCTGTAAACTAACAATGCCTGCTTTTGGAGACTTCAAAATAGACATGAGATATATGGGAACAACATTCAAAATAGACTTGATGAGAACAATTTTGATAACTCAATGATGAATGAATAGTACCAAACCGGTACTGAGAGGGGGGGGTGAATCAGTATAGACAAAAACATAGTCTTAAACTGGTTTGACAACAGACACTTCAAATGATTGGTAAATAGTGATACCGGTTTGAAACAGAGTGCAACCAGTAAAGCCAAGAGAGACTGAGACAAGCATTAACCAGTTGATCACTTAGCTTTCCACTCAACTCAAAACTACACTACCATTTCACCCTTATGCATGAATAGGTAATCTATCATTGAAACATAATAATCAGCTAGTTCAACATGTTTTATTGACAAGGATAAAACACAGAACCATCACATGCTTGACAGACAATAACAAAGTATCACAAGATAAGAGCATCACACATGACACACATATTTTTCACGTGGAAACCCAACTAGGAAAAACCACGGTGGGGATGAATACCCACAAGCTTATTTTTGAACTCTTTGGAAGTTCGCTCTATTAGGAGCCTTGTCCAGTTAGAGACATTACAATAGGTTCTGCTAGGAACCGATCCTGTTAGGGATCACTTGGTTAAGGGATGGCTAAAATACCCGATTAAGGGTTAAACCTTGTTAAAGGTTACCTTGTTAGAAGATTTCAAGAACTCAATAGCTAAAGGATTTCACTAACTCAGTAGCTTTGAGTTACCCTATTAGAGGATTTCAAGAACTCAATGGCTAAAGGATTTCACTAACTCGGTAGCTTCGAGTTACCCTGTTAGAGGATTTACAGAACTTAATAGCTAAAGGATTTCACTAACTCAATAGCTTCGAGTTACCCTGTTAGAGGATTTATAGCAAGCCGGTTAAGGCTACCCTAATAAGGGATTTTATAACTGTTGAAGTGGTTAAAGATCAACAGGTATAACAATGATTTGATGATACCACTCAATGCCAATGCAGATCCGCTTAAGCTCCTCTTCACCTTCTGCACTTACACTCTTGCAGGTATCACTTCTCTCCTCTGGTCTGGCAAGAAACGCGTATCATTTCTCTTGGATACACACACACAACTTTTGCCAACAACTTTAGAAAGAAACACAACATCAACCTTATAGGAAACAGATAGGTCGGTAGTATAAACCTTAAACCCTAAACCTGTTAGGTTAAGAAATTCAAACGGTTCAATCCTAACCATTGAACATATTGCATTAAATGCAACAGATCTTGAATAAATCTCAAGACATTCTCCATCATTCATTATCCACTAATTTCATGGCGGCTAATAATCCATCATGCATTTTCACCGTTTACAAACTTTGCACATTCCCGAGGTAGATAGGGATAGTCTTCTTCATGAAAGATCCTTCACGCACACAAGGCTGACATGGCAACATGATCTATTCTTTGTTATATTGCTAACTCACCACACAAAGATCACCGATTGAGTCACACGGGCTT
Organism: Cryptomeria japonica; assembly: GCF_030272615.1. NCBI lineage: Eukaryota > Viridiplantae > Streptophyta > Pinopsida > Cupressales > Cupressaceae > Cryptomeria > Cryptomeria japonica. The sequence continues at coordinate 827,160,627 of NC_081411.1, forward strand.
AAGGTACTTCAACCAGAAATCCTGAAGTGGAAACTACCTACCAATCGGTAGTCATACAATGCTTCCATGTGTCGATTCCCATGACTACATGCTGGTTCACTTTGACATGTCGGTTCACCTTGAACAAATATGCCACTTCACTTTGGCATATATACCGGTTCTCACATATGTCGGTTCTCTCTTCATATCACATATTGACATCAATGACAACATACAATATCATTATGTCCTCATACTGGTTCAAATAATGCCAACAATCTCCCCCTTTGGCATTGATGGCAATATACAAAGATATCTCTCCGCTAACTCATCTTCTCCCCCAATTTTTGCAGATATCTTCTCTACTTCACTTCTTCTTCCCCTTTGACAACAATGCCAAAGTGGAGGCACAAACATCCCTGTTCCATTATGCTGCTCCCCCTGAGGAGTAACATCCTTCAACACATCAATCAACAAAAAATTTGACTATGCAATACCTGACTGATGTGGAACAAATACTTTTAGTTCACCTCCTGAAGGGGCAGTACCCCCAATTCACCTCTTAAATACACAAATGTAGTCTTTGGGAGAGGCTTGGTGAATATGTCTACTAACTGCTCCTTACTGGAAACATGTTCCAGTGCAATCTCTTTATTCTGAACCTTTTCCCTCAAGAAATGATACTTAAGCTCAAAATGATTGGTTCTAGAATGTAAAATCGAATTCTTTGAAATATTGATAGAACTTGTGTTATCATAGAATATACTTACCGGTTCAGATACAGGGATTTTGAAGCCATCTAATACATGCTTCATCCAGATTGTCTGAGTGCAATTCATCAAAGCTGCAACATACTCTGCTTCCACTATAGACTAAGAGATATAGCTCTTCTTCTTACTCATCCATGAGACCAGTCTACCACCGAGAAAGAATGCACCACCGGTTGTGCTTTTCCGACCATCCACATTACCTGCCCAATCAACATCTATGAATACTTTCAGGTTGAAATCATTGTTGTATGGGTACCACAATCCATAGTCAACTGTTCCCTTCAGATACCTAAGAATATGCTTGACTGCAACCAAGTGGGATTCTCTTGGATGTTTTTGGAACCTTGTAGTAATGCCAACTGCATGTGCAATATCTAGTCTGCTATGCACTACATAATGTAACTTACCAATCATTGATCGGTATTCCTTCTCATCAACCAATGCGGAATCATCCTCTTTTGATAATTTGCAACCAGTCACCATCAGTATACCAACCGGTTTGCTATCTTCCATGCCAAAGGTCTTCAACACCTCTTTGACATATTTGGATTGAGTGATAAAGATTCCATCTTCCATTTGCTGCATCTGCAGTCCAATGAAGAACTTAATCTCCCCTATGAATGATATCTCAAACTCTTCCTTCATCTCATCAACAAACTCATGACTTATCTTTTCATCTCCACCAAAGATAATGTCATCAACAAAAACCTCACAAATCAGGATCTGATCTCCTTCGGACTTCAAGTAGATATTGCTATCTTCACTTGTTCTCTCAAATCCAATCTTCACAAGATGGGAATGTAGACATTCATACCATGTTCTAGGTGCCTGCTTTAGACCATATAGGGCTTTATGTAGCCTTCATACCATATCCCTATCTTCAGATAGGTAAAACCCATCTAGTTGCTCTATATATACCTCCTCTTCAAGTACACCATTTAGGAATGTAGATTTTACATCCATTTGATATACCTTGAATCCTTTAAAAGCTGCATATGCAAGAAGCATACGAACTCCTTCCAATCTGGCTACAAGAGCAAAGGTTTCTCCATAGTCTTCTCCTTCTTCTTGAGCATATCCTCTGCACACCAATCTGGCTTTGTTCCTAATCACTATGCCATCCTCATTCAGCTTGTTTCTGAACACCCATTTGGTGCCAATGACATGTTTATGCTCCAGTATGGGTACCAAGGACCATGTACCATTTTTCTCTATCTAGTCAAGTTCCTCTTCCATTGCCTTGATCCATTCATCATCTTTATGAGCCTCTTTGAATGATTTAGGCTCAAATTCAGAGATCATACATGAGTTTTCTCTGATCTTTCTTCTTGTAAGGATTCCTTCATCCTTATCTCCTATGATCTTCTTAGGATCATGATTTAGCTTGATATACCGAGGAATAGTCTTGACTGGTTCTTCTTGCTTTTCCTCTTCATCCTCATCTTCATCAGTATCAACATTCACCAGTTCAGGAACACTGTTATTGGTACTTGGTTGACTGACAACCGGTTCATTTATAGCTTGCTCACTGTCAATTTCCTCTGATTTCTCAGAGGTTTCATCAACTCTCACATTGATACTTTCCATAATTCTCTGAGTCCTATTGCTGAAACACTTGAGAGATTTACTCTTCATGGAATATCCTAGGAATATTCCCTCATCACATTTAGCTTCAAACTTGCCCTGATGTTCACTCCTCTTGATGTAACATTTGCTACCAAATACCCTAAAGTAGCTAACCACAAGTGTCTTACCGGTCCAATACTCATAAGGAGTTTTGTCCTTACCTTTTTTGATGTGTACCCGATTCATTGTGTAGACTACAGTGCTTACTGCTTCTCTCCAAAAGGTGTGTGTGCAACCTTTCCTTGAATCAACATGGTTCTAGCTGCTTCAACCATAGTTCAGTTATTCCTCTTTGCTAGGCCATTCTACTGTGGAGTCTCGGGGGCAAACAGTTGCCTCTTGATGCCAAATTCTTCACAATACTTGTTGAATTCACCAGAAGTGAACTCCCCTCCTTGATCAGTTCTAAGGCACTTGATCCTTTTACCACTTTCCTTCTCCACTAATGCTCTGAAAGCTTTGAACTTCACAAAGGCTTCAGACTTGTCTTTCAAGAATGTGACCCACATCATTCTTGAGCAGTCATCGATGAGAATCATGAAGTACCTATCACCCTGCACACTTCTAGTTTTCATAGGACCACACAAATCAGTATGCACAAGATCCAGCAAGTTGTCAGCAGTGAAAGATTTACCTTTAAAGGTTGAGGAAGACATTTTCCCTAATTGACACTCTTTGCACAAGGTATTATCTGGTTTTCTTAGCACTGACAACCCTCTAACTGCCTTGATCTTACTAGCCTTCAAAATGTTATCAAAGTTTACATGGCAGAGTCTCCTATGCCATATCCAGCTATCATCAAATTTAGCCATAAGACATGTACTTATATTTGCATTCAGCTGAAATAGGTTACCTTTGGTCTGCATACCGATAACCACAATTTTGCCATTCTTTCCTTTGATTCTGCACACTCCATTCTTGAATTCCAGAGTGAGACCACTGTCATTTAGCTGGGCAACACTCAGAAGGTTGTGTCTGAGACCATCAACCCAATACACATTGTCAGCACTACTCTTTCCATTCAGAGAGATGGACCCTTTTCCTTTAACCATACATGGTGCATCATTGCCAAAATGAACCACACCACCATCATATGGTGAGAGCAACCACTATCAATAACCCACTCATTTGAATTATCAAAGTGGGAGACAAGAGCCTTCTTGTCTGACACATCTTCCTTTACATCAACAAACACAATGTCTTCATTCTATTCATCTTCTAATTCCTCATCTGTGACACCTTCATCAACTGCAACAAAATAGTTTCTCTAATTTCCTCCTTTGAATTTCTTGAATCTTTCCGATTTATCCTTATTGTCACTGTTAAGACAGTTCATAGCAATATGTCCTATCTGGTTACAAGAAAAACATTTCAAAGGGAGCTTACCTCTATATTTACCAGTTCCTTTTGGAAGTTTCTTGGCAAGAAGAGCTTCAAATTCCATCAGAAACTCCTCATCATCCATTACTCTACTCTGTCTTGGTTCACCACTAGTGCTTGCTTCTTTTCCTTTCCTGGATGGTATAGCAGAAGCTCTAAAAGTTGATTCAGTCTTTTGAACACTGCCATCAAAACTATTTAGCTCATAGGATTTCAACTTTGCAATGATGGAATCCAGGGATACCTTAGTCTTGTCTATTGATCTCATCTCCTGAATAGCCACAACTCTTATTGCATAGACCGGCAATAGGGATCTCAGGACTTTGCTTACCACAATGGAATCTTCCATTTTACCACCTGCACTCTTGATATCTCCGACAACAATTTTGATTCTAATACCATACTGTTGAATGGTTTCACCTTCAACCATTCGCATGTCTTCAAACATTCCTCTAAGGCTTTCTTCCTTAGCTTGTTTTACATGCTCATCACCTCCATAGATATTTTCAAGAGCATCCCATACCTCTTTGGGATTTACCTTATCTTAAACATCAAAGAACTCAATATCAGATAAACTACTGATTAGGGCTTCCATGACTTGCCCATTCTCCTATATCTCTCTCTTTTGATCATCAGTGAGAGTACCGGTAGGGGCAACATAGGGATTTTCAACATAGCTCCAGTGTTGAGCACCCATGCTTCTGATGTATATCTTCATTCTGTCTTTCCATATATTGAAATTTTCTTTATTAAACATTGGACCTTCCCTCTTCATCATTACAACAGGATCTTTCCCTCAAGTGGTTAAACTTACAACATAGAGGACCTGGAGGATTCTCTAATACCAATTGATAACTCAATGATGAATAAATAGTACCAAACCGGTACTGACAGGGCGGGGTGAATCAGTATACACAAAAACACAGTCTTAAACCAGTTTGACAACAGACACTTCAAATGACTGGTAAACAGTGATACCAGTTTGAAACAAAGTGCAACCGATAAAGCTAAGAGAGATTGAGACAAGCATTAACCACACTACCATTTCACCCTTATGCATGAACAGGTAATCTATCATTGAAACATAATAATCGACTAGTTCAACATGTTTTCTTGATAGGCATAAAACACAAAACCATCACATGCTTGATAGACAATAACAAAGTATCACAAGATAAGAGCATCACACATGACACACATATTTTTCACATGGAAATCCAATTGGGAAAAACCACGGTGGGGATGAATACCCACAAGCTTGTTTTTGAACTCTTTGGAAGTCTGCTCTATTAGGAGCCTTGTCCGGTTAGAGACATTACAATAGGTTCTGCTAGGAACCGATCCTGTTAGGGATCACCCGGTTAAGGGATGGCTAGAATACCCTGTTAAGGGTTAAACCTTGTTAGGTTACCTTGTTAGAGGATTTCAAGAACTCAATAGCTAAAGGATTTCACTAACTCAGTATCTTCGAGTTACCCTGTTAGAGGATTTCAAGAACTCAATAGCTAAATGATTTCACTAACTTAGTAGCTTCGAGTTACCCTGTTAGAGGATTTACAGAACTCAATAGCTAAAGGATTTCACTAACTGAGTAGCTTCGAGTTACCCTATTAGAGGATTTACAGCAAGCGGGTTAAGGCTACCCTATTAAGGGATTTCACAACTATTGAAGTGGTTAAAGATCAATAGGTATAACAATGATCTGATGATACCACTCAATGCCAATGCAGATCCGCTTAAGCTCCTCTTCACCTTCTATAGTTACACTCTTGCAGGTATCACTTCTCTCCTCTGGTCTGGCAAGAAACACGTATCCTTTCTCTTGGATACACACACACAACTTTAGAAAGAAACACAACATCGACCTTATAGGAAATAAACAAGTCGGTAGCATAAACCTTAAACCCTAAACCTGTTAGGTTAAGTAATTCAAATGGTTCAATCCTGACCATTGAACATACTGCATTAAATGTAATAGATCTTGAATAAATCTCAAGACATTCTCCATCATTCATTATCCACTGATTTTATGGCAGCTGATAATCCATCACGCATTTTCACCATTTACAAACTTCACTCATTCCTGAGGTAGATAGGGATAGTCTTCTTCATGCAAGATCCTTCACGCACACAAGGCTGACGTGGCAACATGATCTGTTCTTTGTTATACTTCTAACTCATCACACAAAGATCACCAATTGAGTCACATAGGCTTGAGGTACTTCAACCAGAAATCCTGAAGTGGAAACTACCTACCAACCGGTAGTCATGCAATGCTTCCATGTGCTAGTTCCCATGACTACATGTCAGTTCACCTTGACATGCTGGTTCACCTTGAACAAATATGCCACTTCACTTTGGCATATATACCGGTTCTCACATATGTCGGTTCTCTCTTCATATCACATATTGACATCAATGACAACATACAATATCATTATGTCCTCATACCGGTTCACATAATGCCAACAAATTTTACCCACCAAAGTTAACCATCTTTGATTCCATGAGAGAATTCTTTTATAAATGATCGAAATAATCTTATCCCAAAAACCAATCTTATCTTGTTTAACAAAGAAAGGAATCACAAGGTAAGTACATGGAAGATATCTAGTCTCAAATCCCCAAACGGATTGCAACCTATGCTGAACTAGTTGTGATGTATTAAGGAAAAAAATCTTTGATTTATCACCATTCACTTTCTAACCAGAAAATGATACATAATTTTGTATTATTCCTTTAATCACTTTTTCCTCAACTAACGAAGCATGTCCAAATAATAGAGTATCATCTACAAAGAGACAATGAGAAATACTTTGGGGAATATTCTGAATCCTTATCCCTTTCCAAATCCCCCCAACTTTAGCAGCCCTAATAGCCCAACTAAAGGTTTCAGCTAGGAGAATAAACAAAAAGGGAGAAAGGGGATCTCCCTGTCTCAAACCCCTACAAGAAGTGAAAAAACCACAAGGAGAACCATTAATTAAAACTGAAAATCTTGCAGAAGAAATACATGCACGAATCCATTTGACCCAAGCCTTGGAAAAACCTAACTTGTCAAGAACAACACATAAAGCCCCCCACTCTACTCTATCATAAGCCTTCATCATGTCTAGTTTAAGTATCATGGTTGGGGTTCTTTGGGTGGAAATAGAATGCAACACCTCATGTGCTACAATTGCACCCTCTGTCGTCTCCCTTCCGGGAACAAAACCACCTTTCTCCAATGAAATGATCCTAGGTAGAATTTTTACCAACCTAAGGGAAATTGCCTTCGTAAATATCTTATACAAAGTGTTACATAAAGTAATGGGGCAGAAGTCAGCAAAAGTCTTAGTATCCTCTTTTTTAGGAATAATTGCAATCATTGTAGTATTAAGTTCTTTTAAAATGGACCTATTTCTCCTAGATTCCTCGAGAGCCAATAAAACATCATTTTCCACAAAATCCCAACATTTCTGAAAAAATAAAGGAGTAAAACCATCTAGTCCCAGGGCTTTATCTGGATTCATGGCAAAAATGATACTCTTGACTTCTTCTAAGGAAAAGGGAGACATCAACATCTTATTGTCTTCCAAAGATACTAAAGGAGGAATATTAGATATAATATCATTGTTGAGATTTCCATTTTCCGAAGATAATAATGACTTAAAAAACCTAACTGCCTCTGAAGCAATGTTCTTTGGCTCTGTGTTATGGTGTGTCTCTTATGTTGCGGTTGTTGTTCTTATTTACTGCATTATTTTTGGTTTATCAGTACACAGTTTTGATATGCTTTTCATGTTATAATTCAAGTAAATTCTTATACCAGTCAGATACTGGTTCACCCCCCCCCCCCTCTTAGTATCTTTGGGAATCCTAATAGGATCCTCCACAACATTGTATTCCCAAAACAATTTCATTAGTTCCCTTTCCATAAAAGCAGAAATTCTTTCATCTTCTTCCATTTTCAAATTTTCATACCTGACCCGGTAACATTCCCATTTTGCAATTTTGACAGTGGCATATCCTTCATTCAATGTTTCTAGTTTATCCCAAATAGCTTTAGCAGTAGATCGGTCTAATAATCTCATGATTTATTGATCTCATAATGTTCTCAGAAGTGCTTCTCTTGATTTGCAATCATTCTCCAATTCCTTATCCAATGTTGGTGGATGAGGTTGATTCAAAGCAAGAGCAACATAACCATTATATGTAACTTCCCATACATCTCTTCCAATGTAGTTCAGATGTGTCTCCATTCTAATATTCCATATACCATAATTAGTTCCATCAAGTTTAGGATTGCCCTTCCTAAAAATATTTGTAGCCATAGGATCTCCTCAAGTTGTTAGACTTCTGCAAAAAGAGGACTAGGATCTGATACTAATTGTTAGGAACCGGAAAGACAACTGAGAGGGGGGGGTGAATCAATTGTCAATAAATTTGAACCCAGCTTTAAATTAATCCAACTTAAACTTAATACCAGTAAACCAATCTTTAATACCGATGAAACATATTAGCAGTGTATATCAATACCAATGAAACTTAATGCATGAAATAGAAAGAGAAACAACATCCACAACATACAACACATAGATTTTTGATGTGGAAACCTTGTAAGGGGAAAGACCACAATGGGAAACCTTACCCACAATTAGATGATACTACTGCAAATAGTAAGTGTATACAAATGGGGTGCAGGCAAACTGTCTAGAGCACACTGCTCAAGAATGGGAGTCACACTGACTACAACAGGATGGTTAAATCCTAGAACAATGTACTGCTTCCAAGTCTACAATGTTGGATTCAGTACCAATTTAAGCTTTGATAAACACCTTCAAAGCTTCCTTCAACCTTCAGATGATGTATGTTTGGTTCGCTCTATGGTCTGCTCATATGATCTTTTTGATTTTGTCAAACAATTTTAATTTTGCTTCTTGATCTTCATTCTTCTTTTTAACCTTCCGCAATTTTTTTCAAGATTCTTAATTTCAAACAAATACTCACATCTTTCTTTTCCAAATTATTTTAAATTTTCTATCAACTATGAATTACACTCTTTCAATTTCACCAATTTATCTTTCAAACAATCTTTTTCACATACCAAAGTTTCATTATCTTTCTTTATTCTTTTACCAGACTTTCCCATTGAAACAAAATAAAATTTAACTCACCTTTTATTGAATCATACCTTTCTATGAATTGAGAGCTTTATTGACTATATTCTCCACCTCTTCAATCTTCTTATTCAAAATCTACACCTCTAAATAGATGAGCCATACTACTTTCTGCAACAATTATTTTCTTTCAGCTACAACTTTGATCTCAGCTCCTTTGGCTCCCCCGTAATAATTGGACTTGGCTTTGAGTTATATAGGTTTCCTCTTTGCCATCAATAACTGCAATTTTCTATAGCTTGACACAAAACTAACAATTTTCCTCAGTGATATCTTCCTTAGTGGTTCGTCTTCCTACCTTCTTTTGCGTGTCCTACACAAAATATTCTACTCCTTTATCACTACACACTTCTTAGCAGCGCGGCTCAATCAAACTATGGTAGGCTTCAAACTTTTTTCTTTTTACACGATCCAGATCCGGAAAGACTGGAAATACACAACAATGATTATCTTCCCCTCCTTGGCAACAATGGCTCTGATAAACCCTAGCTTTGATTATTCCCAGCAAACCCAACCAGCTCTGATACCAATCTGAAGGAATAGATAAAGAAATAACAAACAGAGAACACAAATATTACACACATAAACAAATGATAAACATACTACTGCACAGTACAGACTTTTATTTATTCCTCATCAAAATACATTCTACTTAAATATAGAGATCTTTTTCTATTTAATGCAACTCATAATACGACATCCCTATATAGAGAATACAATCTCAAAAATAAAGATTAAAACTATAGTTATACTGCAATTATTCATTTCATTCATTATTCACGACATGCAACCTGCAATGAAAACTAAAGTGTTTGGGAACGGTGGAACTCGGTGTTCACAGTGGATCATGCATGCTCACGAGGAAGTGGAACTAACTGAAGTTTAACATTGGCATGCATGTGATGGTTGCATGGTATTGCATGAGGGAGAAATTATCTCATTCCAACACATGTAAGATCTTCCCTTTCAACTCTACTAGATTTAGTTTTATTTTTTTTAATAATTATTGAATGTTGTTTACTTCTATACATGGGTTGCAGGCTCCTGTGCAGCAAGAGTGTTAGTTATTTCAGGATGCTATAAATTCCAAAGATTTCCAACATCAATAGGGCGTCTCAATTTATTGAAAAAGATAGTAATCATAAATGGCTACAATTTAACGATTCTGCCAGAAGAATTTTGCCATCTTCAATCGCTGGAGGACTTAGTATTGCATGGTTGTCATCAGCTATCATCACTACCCACCAATTTTGGCAACTTGAGAAATTTGCAGTTTCTATATTTGAGCGACTGCTGAAAATTGAGTATGGTGCCAGAATTTTTTTAAGAAATTGATGCTTCTGCAATATCTCGATTTAGAGTCCTGTTATCAGCTCATACTAACGTCAGATGATTTTGAAAACAACACAAAGCTGGAGTACATAAATATCACTACGTGCATTCAATTGAAAGAGTTGCCTCGTCATCTCACAAATCAGGACTTCTTGAGAGAGCTCTATTTGGCACCGTCAACGACAAATTTTATTGCAACAGGGAAAACGAGGTTAAGGGAGCTACCAATTAACATTGGTCAATTAAGCAGGATACAAAAGATGAGCATTGGGAGTAAGCTGTTGACAACCTTTCCGACCTCTCTCGGGGATTTGCCCTCCTTGACGACACTTGAAAATTCTTTTTCTTCCAGCCTGAAATTTTTGCGGACTACTCTAGGAGATTTGCCCTCCTTGACGACACTTTGAATTTATTATTGTTCCTGCCTGGAATCTTTGCGGATCTCTCTAGGAGATTTGCCCTTGCTGAGGAATCTCTCAATTGTTGCTTGCAACAGTCTGGATTATTTGTCGGCTTCTTTGGAGCGTCTTAATCTCTTAGAGAATTTAAGGATAGATGCGTGCCCAATCAATTGTTTACCTTCTGGATTGAGTAACCTTAAGGATATACATCTAGAAGAAACACAAGTGTGCAGGATTTCAATGTCTGAAGACCGTTATCCGTGCATTGAGAGTCTGCAGGTTCAGGATCACGATTTTTTAACGCAGATCGAAGCAGTTCCAACGGCAGTCAAGTCAATAAAATCGAGACACTGTAAAATGCTGAAGAAACTAAGGGTTCCTTGTGATCTAGTAAATCTAAAATGCTTGCAAATAAGTGATTGTCCAGAGTTGGAAGAGCTCCCGAGCATTGCACATTCAACTTCTCTCAGAGAATTTGAACTAGTAGATGGTTGCTACCGAATTTAGAAAATTAAAGATTTGGAATATTGCACAAGATTGGAAAGTTTGAGATTAGAGACCTGCTGGGAGGTTCCCGGTATAGAAAGCTTGGAGGGAATGGAGAAACTAAGGAGGGTGGAACTCAGAGCAAGCAAGGGATCAGTTATTGAATGTTGCATTCAAATGATACAGGTAATTCAATTGTTTCTAGTAATTAAATTTTCTAACTATGTTCATCTGATTGTCCATTGACTGAATGTTGTGCAAGAAATTTGTAGATGAAATAAGTATATGTATGCCTACACTACCTGATTCGTCCTCACTTGTAGACTCCTTATCGCTCTCTCTGAATCTAGTGCTCATTCACTCCATCCAAATTGAGACGATGTACACGTTGGTGAAGTTGCCTCCCTCCAATGACGATGCCATTATGCTCTATTTTGTTATAAATTGTGTTTCTTCAGGTACCTGGTTAGAACATAATGAGAATTATTTTTCCTTGAAAGAGGGTAGATGGGCATGGGTAGGTGTCTACACATCATGGCGAGGGGATAAACAAAAAGTAGCGGAGGCATTTCACAGCTGGTTACCCATTTTTACAAAGCTGGATATTTGAAGGCAACAAGTGTCGGGTTAATTTTCATTAAACAATAAAGAGTGAAATTACTTCAGTGCTAAGGTTTGCCATTTTCTTTAAATATAACAAAACATTTACCAAGTATTTTATATTGGTTAACTTTTCAAATATGAATGCAATCTAATAATATATAATCTTACTTTGTATTATTATGGTGTAATAGTTTCAAATTATAAGACCCTTTTTTTCATTAATAGTTATATTTAGGTAAAGATTACAATTTAATTCATATTAATTTGATTAACAAAGTAAAATAATATATCATTTGTATATAACATATTATAATAAATTTAAAATTTAATGTATATATGATTTTAACAAATCAACTTTTTCTAGAAAACTCTTGTAGTTTAGTAATAGGGAAGAGAACTTAATATTTGACAATTTTTCAAGAATAATATTTTTAAAAGCATAGTATTGATAGTTGTGACTTCAAGATTGTTAATGTTATATATTCCTACTTATAATTGAATAAAATATGCTTTTTAAATCTAAAAAGTAATCAATCATGTGATTTTACCTTAGTGCATCAACATGACTTAGTAAACAACTATTATGATGGTTATTATAATACATAATTGTTGGTTAAAAAATTTGCCTTTTTTTTAATTTTTATATGGTTTTAAAATAATGGCTCGTGCATACCCTTTATGAAAAAGAAAATAAACCAACTTTGCAAATCAAATCAATCATGTGGACAAATTTTGATTGCATATCTGACAATTTTTCTTTGAATCAACATGTGCACACACGTCACTTCAAAGAGGGGCAAAATGTAGACATATAAAATGACCACTTTCCTAAGTGAATATTTAATATTCATTTTAACCTCATTCCTCTATTTAATTAAATGAAATTTAATTTATTTAATTAAGATCACTTAAGCCTTTCATAACCTTTAATTAAATAAATCACTTTATTTAATTAATGTCCCTTTCTCCCCTATTAATTAAATTTATATTTAATTAAATTGATCCTTGCAAGTAAATAAATCTAATTTATTTATTTAAATCCCCCACTTGTATTTATGCAAGTTGCATCTATTTTTGTTGAAATAAAGTAATTTATTTTAATTAAAATTCCCCTCCATCCACTTGCAAAATCCTACATCTCCCACTTACCTCTCTAAACCCCCTTCTAGATTCTTCTAATCATTTCTAATTTAGCCTAATCCATCTCCTAAATATTGTCACATCCCAAAGAAAAGGGAAGTCACTTCTCAAACCCTCAAAGTCTTCAATAACCATTAAAGACTTTATCCATTCAACAAGCTAACTTGTTGAGTTCCCCCAAATTTGGAAGGACTCTTACAAATTTGTCCCCAAAGCCTTTCTGACCATTAATGGTTAACTCAACCTTCTTGTATGGTTAGAGACTTTCTCTCTAACTTAACCCTCATCTAACCCAATGGTCTCATCAAGCATTCATGGCTTTAACCTTGGTTATCCATTTAACCTTTGCACAAGAGTTCATCCCTTGGGTAAAGCTTTATCCAATGGGTAACCTTAATCTAACCTTAACCCTTACCTCCTAAGGTAACCATCATGTCTTCTCAAGCATTTAATGCTGCTCTCATCTCCTCTCAAGCAACCTCTTGTTGACAAATGTCACCATTTCATTGGTGAGAATTGTAAACATGGATTGATAACTTTCAATCCTGGGCCTTGTTAAGATTATCCAATCTTGACTATCCATTGTCATATTTTTCCTATAAATCTAGATCTCATTCTCTCATTTTAGGATATTCAAATTTCATGCATCTAATCTATAGTCATTTTATTAAGCATTTAGCCTCTCTTTGATAAAAATAATCTTAATAGCATTTTAGAAGTAATTTTAGATATCATAGCATATCCATGTTAGAATAATATATATTGTTAGGATAGGATTATTAATCTTCAGCATAGCATCATATTCATGCTATTTTAAATCATCACAGATTCAATATCATACATATCTAGGAATGCATTCATGTTGAATTAATCAAACATCACTCATTCTTGGAGTTGTCAATCCCAAGTCACTTTGCTCGGTGATCTGAGAGCAAAGGAATTGACTTGACAGATCTCATGAGATAGAGAACAATCGAACACCCCTTGGGAAGTTGAGATATTCAATATAGCTCCATAACTTGCACCAAGAGTCCTATTGATGTGTGGATCTTTTTTAAACTGAATTTTATGTTTCTTTACCCCACATTTCCCGCACACATTTATGGCGTCCACCGTGGGCATAGCCCCATTAATCTTATCATTTTTGATGTAGGAGAAATATGGTAAGCACATGGAAAAGTTGAGTTAGCGCATTGGAGTATTCTGTTAGAGCATAGAAACCTTTAGTTAGCGCTTCTAGTTTACTATGTAGCGCATAAGACCTCTTCATTACCGCATTTAGCATTTTAGTTAGCGCATAATAGTCTGACTGTCTTCTATATAATCATAGCACATTCGAAAAATAGAGTAGTGCATGTAGTAAACACCTTAGCGCATAGGAAGCATTATGTAGCGCATAGGTGTAGGAGTATAGAGCATTGATTTGATGGGGAAAAGGTAAAATTTTGTAACTGAAGGAAAACAACTTTAGGCTTGTGTAAGTCCCCATCAGATTTTGGTTTTACTGACTTTCTTCTTGCAGGTAGCTAACCCCTTTTGTGCAGGTTTAGATTAAGTTAAGTAGGAATTTCAATTCTTTTAACTTTCTAGTAAAAAGAATTCACTTTTCTATAAATTTGGAAAGAATCTCATGTTTTTATTTTGGGCTTAAATTTAACTACATCATCATTTGGGTTCTAAAAAGAATTTCATTGCAAGGTAAAAAGAACAACAAAAATAAACTTCTTATTTCTTTGCAAGTTAAGAATTTTTTTTCATTTTGGGTCTAAAGAGAACAAGTTTCCTTTTTGAAAAAGAACTTGACCTTCTTTTGGTGCATAAAAGGATCCATTTTTATTTTGCAAAGTGTAAAAAGAACCTCACTTTTTATTTTGTGCAAATCAAGGGAGTTTTAAATTCATGATTGTTCTTTTGTTGACCAAACATCGTGATTCATTTCATCGACCAAGATTTCCATTTTCTTAGATAGAAAATTATTTCTACGAGGATCTAAAAGAACACCATGTTTTTTTGGAGAAAAGTCTCCAAATAGAAGATAAATCATCATTGTTTTGAAGGCTAAAAAGAATATTGTTTGCCTTGTCCTAAAAGTGGAAGGTATATGCTCTACCCTTAATTGGGTGGCCAAAAAGCCAAGCCACTCTTATGCGTTCTTTACTTCAAGAAATTAAATCCTTTAGCAGGCCTTCTCTCCTGAGTTTCTCTTAGAGTGCCATTTAAATGGTCGGTGAGAAGGGAACGACCTAAGTGGGAAACAATTTTATCGCCAAGTGTTCCAACCTACTATAATCAAAAGTGGAGGCTGATGAAAGTCCCTTCAACGATTTTTCTCAGCAGTTAGCCTTCCCCCAATATCTTTAAGATATGTAAAGCCTTTGTTCTAAAGGCTGGGAAGCCTCTCAAGGGATTTTATCATTGAAAACTAAACAAAAGCTTGATTAAGAACCTTAGAGCTAGAAACTTTGAGCCAAGTCAATATCCAAACATCTTCAATATCATAGTGCAAGGCTAGGGAAGAATCCTCCCCCAATATCACTAGCCATATATCTCCCAAGATAACTACTCAATTGTGAAGAAATTCACTTTGAGTTATTTTTTGAAAAAAAAGCAAAAAAATGGGCACCCCCTAGGGGGTGACAAGGCTGTTTGAGCTAATAGAGTAACGATAGTGGGCTATGATATTGTTGATGACCCTTGAATAAAGAGTCTAATTGATTTGTCTTACTTGTTATCTAAACCTATGAAAACATCAAGGATTTGAACACATCTTCATAGAACATACACTATTTATCTCGCATAGGCAAAATTTGTTATCTCATTTATGTGCCATGTTTGCAATTTTTTTTTTTTTAAAACATCCATCAAAAACACAAGTTAAAATTCTAAAATGGTATAAAACGAAGAAATCTAGGCATCTTAGTGCATAGGAGAAACATCCTAGCACGTATCAATCATTCTATAGCACATTTGCACCAAAACTTAGCGCTCTCAGCCTTCACTTTAGCACATAACCAGTTTTAGATTAAGAAAATTTTCAATAGCGCTTTGTGATACCAGTTTAGCACATTCACACATCAGCTTAGTGCATAAGAGGCATACTTTAGTTCTTTCAGCTTAAATAGTAGCGCTTTTCAGGAACATATTAGCATGTAATCTTCTAGTCAAAACAATTTCAAATAAATCTCAGTCAGCACATAGAGAACTTTATGTGGCACATCTAGATCATTAGTTAGCACATCCAGTCTCTATTTTAGTGCATGGTAAAAACCTAGAAAAATAAAGAGTAAACTAGGCATTTCGGAAAAAAATTATCACCAGTCCTGAATCCCCTTTTGGGTCTTTTGTCAAACTCACCAGTCAATATCCAAACCAGATTATCCGAGAAAATAATTTCCAAAATCAAAACAAGAATCCTTAGAACAAATTTTTCAAATCTTAAACTAGCTCGAGATAAGACTTCATTCAACCAAAATCAGCCAGTAACATCACATTGATCAAAGTTTCACTATCTAATGGATCCTATCACAAACAAAATACCAAGTTTATTCCTTAAGTTGTCAAATCAAGTTTCCATATCGAGAGATTCTTATCCATATCATTTGACACACTTTGTCATGGGGGTGAATCTAACTAAACCTCTACTTGATAAAGTAAGCTTGAGTTTGTCAAACAAAGTATCACAATCCAACATCAAAGAAAACCATTGATAATTCGTGTATGACCACTCCTCAAATTTTGAGAAGAACAAGTCTACATCACAAAACTAAGTTGAAGAAGAGACAACCTAGTTCTAAGACACTTGCAAAAAGGAATAAGTTTCTCTATATCAATCGCCAACTTTTTAAATCACACCATACCTTCTTGCGTCACATGCGAATGTATATTCAAAGCAAATCAAATGAGTTTGACAAAAAACCTTTAAGAAGCGGAGCTTATATTCATAAAGTGACATTCAACCAATGCTTAAAATGTGGAGGAAAGATCAACCCCACTTTATTCCCACAGTTTTGTATCACTTATAACGAAGCTCGACTTGAACTACCAACCCCTGAGAGAGAAGAAGAAGACGAAACTCCCTTTGTAACCAAAAGTTTTTATTGAGGAACATATTCTATCCACCAAACACCACCAAGAACTCTGATAGAAATAAATGTCTATTGTCACTTGCTCTCAAAGAAACAAGCAAAATGAATCACAACCAGAGTCAAGTATGGGTTGTAGATTATCAAACCCTTTCAAGTTGTAGCATCGTAAAATTGTGACACTTGTAATTTCGACTGCATTTGGGTCTTCACGATGGCGGTGCAACATTGAACCTGAATGGAGACCCCGAAACCTGTTTACGACATCAAAAACTACATCTTTCTGCACCTTGGCCTGATCCTCCTTGCACCCTGCTATCCCGGGAGGCGGGATCATGGCGCCCAGCGCCCTGGTCCCTAGCCCTATTTTGGGCCCGATCTCTTGTTGGGCATCGGGTCTTCAAGTTTGCAATTTGGAAAATAATGTTCCTAGGTCGGCCTAAGGTTAGAAAAATCAGTCTCCTAACCCTAATTGACAAGTATATAAACTACATTTCCCCTCACAAAAAAAGGAGGAAAAACATATGTGTGCAAGAGGCGGAAGCGATAGGCAAACACTCAAACATTCAAACGTTCAAGCATTCCTTCAAGCAATTGAGCATTCTAGGTCTCCATTCAAGGCTGGGTGTTGCATTCAAGACAAGGATTCAACCATTGAAGAGGAGATCACCTACAACACACAACATACAACATACAACATCATTACACCTTCGCATGTAAGAATACAAACATTCTTACAACAAGGTATCAGTACTTGATTACATTACAAACATTTACATTTATAGCATTCTCATTTCTTGGTTAATTCCAAAATCGGGGTTTGACCTAAAAGCAAACCCCTAATCCCTAACCCCCCAATCGTCCTCTCTTTTCTATGTGTAGGTTCTAGGTACACGGCTGTAATTGAAGATCTGGAATCCTTGTGCAAAGACAAACAGATCCCCCTTCGTTTCGCGGATTTTTCGGAGGACCGTGTGCACTCCGGGCGCCATCGTCCTGTCAACTTTTGCTCAAACTTGCAGGACAGCATCGTCTCAACATTTTACTACTAATTTCATGTCCGTAGCTTCATCCCATGTCTCTATCTCCGTCTAGAAGTGAATCTTTCCTACTTTTACATACACTCCTAGTTCAATCCTTCTATCTACATTCTTTACAAAAGAGGGTATCCTTGTTGTCTCAACCCTTGAAACTCATTTAGAATTCAATCTTGCATTGTGTGGGATTGGATCTTGTGAGTTTGAACCCCTCTTTTGAATGTAAAGTCTCTCCTAAGTGAAAACCGTCAATCCTAGTGACCTCCTTTCTCTCTCCTTGGAGTGGGGGAACACCTAGGGTTCAATTTTCCGCTTTACATTTTGGTGAACCCGACGTGAACATCCTAATTCTGATTATTCATGGTTAGATCTGAAAAATTTTGCTTCCTTAATTACATTTCCATGTTTGATCTTTTGCAAATTTTAGAGGTTAATTGCATAAAAACCCTAAATTTTCTTTTTAGTAATTGAGCTTGTGAAATGTTTAATTGTTAATGCTTGTTTCAGATCTACCCTTCTATTGCAAATTATCAATTCATATTTGCGCCTTAATTCTAAAAATTAAGTGGTTAAGTGTCAAAACCCTAATTTTTAACCCTCTTGATTCAACCTTTGACCAATGATTTCACTGATCAAAACACCTTCAAATCGGTTGTAACTTTGGATTCCGCAACAAAATCATAATATCTTTCATCCCCGAAAATTTTGAAAAAAGTTGCGAGGACCATGTGCACCCCGAGCGCCATTGTCCCAAACATTTTTTTCCGAAATTTCGGGAGCTAGATCTTACTGTATTTTTCTGCTAGAATCCAGAATCTTGGCTAATTTCATCAATTCTAACACTTTCAAAATTAAAGTCAAAGTTGGTCTAGTGATTGCTTGGATTAAGGCTTCTAATCATTCAAAAATTGTTGAAATTGAAATTTTGTGTTAAAATTGTGTTTCTTACTATCCTAAATCTGAAAAGTGTGTTGGCATTCATTCAAAGTTTTAGTGCTTTATTCAAATTTTTGCAATTTGTGACTTTTGAAATTCAGTGTTTAATTGCAACAACTTTGATTTCCACTTTCAAAATTGAATTTTGCATGAAATTGAATCAACTTTGAAATTTCAAAGCTTGCATTTCTTTTAGTATTCCCTCTAAAATCATAAAATTCAAAATTTCAGTTTCCCTCTCCTTTTCAAAATTCAAATTTTGCATTTTTCAACAATCTTGGTAGGATTCAATTTTGAGATTGCAACTTTAATTTGGCCTATCTACAGATCGTAAAATCACTCAATATTTTTAGATTATCTTTAAAATCATCATAACCTTCATCCCTGAAAATTTTGAAAACAGTTGCAAGGACCGTGTGCACTCCGTTCGCCACGGTCCCCGACATTTTTTTCCAAATTTCGGGAGATTGTCATGATTGCATTTAACAGCTTAAATCTAGGAGATTGGCTGATTTTATTGAAATTTGCTACCTCTAAATTAAAGAAAAACTTCTATTTTTTGAGTTTACTTCTTTCCAACAGTTGTGTGCAACTCTTCACAATTATCAACTGACTGTGAGTCAAATGGAACAAGCAAATCCTATGGCTCCGAGTGATAAGGGTGATAGTAATCAACAACCATTTGGGAAGTTTAAACCGAACAGAGAGTCCATTAAATTCAATGAAAACATCATCAACAACAATGTGAATGCAGCATCAGGTGTGCCTCCTATTTCTAAGTTTTTCAAGAAAGAAAGAAAGTTTACTCCTTTGAATGAATCATTGCATAGTATTATGAATAAGTTATTGGAACAAAATGTGCTTACTCTCCCTCCTATAAAGAAAATAGATCCTGCAAAGATTAATTTACCCTATTTTGATAACAAATCTTTTTGTCAATTTCATTGTCAACCTGGGCATGATACTGAAAAATGTTTTCCTTTAAAGGGTAAAATTCAAGATTTGATTGATAATAATACTATCTCTGTTTCAGGTGTGAATGATAAAGGCAACACATTTGTAGCTCTTCCTAACCAAAATCTTAAGATTTCTACTGATCCATTACCTTCTCATACTTCTAATGTGATTGAGACTAATGGTTCCTCTTTCTCACCTGATGGTCTTGTGTCTATGACTCCGAATGTGATTAACTTTGTAGAGCAACAGAAAATCCCTAAAGAACCTTCCATCACATTTGATTCCAGTGAAACTATCAGGGCACCTGATGGTCCTTTATATATAGTTGCAAAATTCAAGAATACACCTTGCCGTGGAGTGCTTATTGATCCTTCTTGCATGGTTAATGTCATTACTGAAGAATTTCTTTTTACTTTGCAATTGAATCAAGTGATCTATGACAAAAAAAATGTGGTTGTGAAATTATTTGATGCATTTTCTTCTCCTACAATTGGTTCTATTACATTACCTATTGAGGTCCATAACAAATCCCTTGATGTGAGCTTTGCTATTAATCCATCATCCGAACAATTTCGTGTGAAGCTAGGCTATCCTTGGCTATCTTCCATGAAAGCTATTGCTTCTCCTATTCACAAGTGTTTGAAATTTCCCCATAATGGCGAAGTTGTTACTGTTAATCATAGTCTCTTTAAACCAGCTGAAAGAACTTCTAGCATTCCCATTGATTATTTTTGGCCTAAACAATTCCAATCTCTTCCACCGCGAAGTGATCATCTTTTCAAATCTTATCAAAAGTGGAAAAAAGATATGATCCTATCTCTAAGTGAACCTCGAACACCCAAACTTGATATTCCTATCGTTCTTTAGAAGGAAGTTCTTCCTTTGAAAGATAAAACTAATGTCTTTCCTCAAGAAGATTCCCAACCCATTCCTATGGATGTGACTATGTCTATGTCTAATAAACTTTCTAAAAGTAGACCTATACCTCCTCATCATGATGGACTTGGTCTCCTTCCTAAACCAAATATTCCTCCTTTATATGGAGCAGTTCCTCCTCCTTCCTCTTATAAAGAGAAGAGACCTTCCTCTTCTCCTATTATCCAACCTAAGAGACCACAACCTAAACACCCAAGTGATAAGGATGAGAACATTCCTCCTCCTCAATCTTCTCAACTTCCTACCAAGACTAGATGAAATTATTCTGCACGTGAACGCTGATGAAAGCATCGTCTTAGAGCTCATGCAGCTACTTCTCAAACTTTGCAATCCCCAAAAACACCTTCAGCTAGTATTATGCCATTTTCTCCTCAGCCAAAAATTGAGCCAAAATCTCCTAAGCATAAGATGCATGATGGTTTTGATCTTGTGCGAGTTAAAGATCCTATTTTTATAAATCTTGATGATGATATAGATGAAAATGTTATTCATGATGAAAATGTTACTTCTCTTTCTTCTGATAGTGAATATGAATATGTTGATATTGATAACCATTTATCTAACGAATTTTCTAAAGCACTTATCCTAGCTCCTAGACAAGAACAACGTGGCTTGGAACATGAACATAGCCCTTGTTTGGATCTTGTGATAGCTCCATCTGCTATGTTGGATGTTCCTCCTCTAGCGTGTTTCCTGTCTTCAAAATATTGATCAGCAAGATCGGGGGGTGGATGACGTGCTAGACTAGTTCATTAGCACAGCAGACTCTCTCCTCCTCTCTTGATATCTTTTGTTACTTCTTCTATGTGTTATTCTCATTCTTCTATTTGTTGTCCTTAGTGTTGTCTACTTGAGGACGATGCAAAGCATTGAGATCTCTTTTGGTCTCTCTCATGTGGACTCAAAAGACACATGTGTTCCCTTCTTCTAGGTGACCTTCCTTGATTGGGGAATGAAGAAAAATTATGCATACATACATATGATATACATGAATTATCATATAGCATACTGACCCCAAGGAAAGTGAAGTCACCTCGTGATTTGTGTTTTGTGTCCATTATCCTTGGGTTTATCTCACACTTGGGGGCTAAATCTTTGTGATAACATGCTCCTTTCCCTTCTCATTTCTTATGTGTATCACTACCTTAAAGCAATCACCCCCAATGAGGCATGTGCGATCGCTTTAACATAGGGGGTATACGCTTCGTTCATATCTCTTCAATATTCTTAAAAAATTTCTTGGCGAACTTAGCTTTGCCTTGAAAATTTTTGGTATTTTTTCTTGCATGACTCATAGTGAGGGAACTGTACTACTATCAGTCATGGTTCTCCCTCGTGATCATCCCTTTTACTTTGTCAATCGAAGTCATAAGATCCTTAGTCCACTGGGGGTTTGGTGTATCTTGCCTCCTTGACGTGGTGAAAGTCTTTCAATGTTGTTTCCTTGTACTTTACCGAAAGTATGGGCGTACGCTTATACTCCCGCTAAAGTGGGGGCTAAATGTAGCATCGTAAAATTGTGACACTTGTAATTTCGACTGCATTTGGGTCTTCACGATGCTGGCGCAATGTTGAACCTGAATGGAGACCCCAAAACCTGTTTACGACATCAAAAACTGCATCTTTCTGCACCTTGGCCTGATCCTCCTTGCACCCTATTGTCCCGAAAGGTGGGACCATGGCGCCCAGTGCCCTAGTCCCTGGCCCTATTTTGGGCCCGGTCTCTTGTTGGCCATCGGGTCTTCAAATTTGCAATTTGGAAAATAATGTTCCTAGGTCGGCCTAAGGTCAGAAAAATTAGTCTCCTAACCCTAATTGACAAGTATATAAACTACATTTCCCCTCACGAAAAAAGGAGGAAAAATATATGTGTGCAAGAGGCGGAAGTGATAGGAAAACATTCAAACATTCAAGCATTCAAGCATTCCTTCAAGCAATTGAGCATTCTAGGTCTCCATTCAAGGCTAGGTGTTGCATTCAAGACAAGGATTCAACCATTGAAGAGGAGATCACCTACAACACACAACATACAACATACAACATCATTACACCTTCGCATGTAAAAATACAAACATTCTTACAACAAGGTATCAGTACTTGATTACATTACAAACATTTACATTTTAGCATTCTCATTTCTTGGTTAATTCCAAAACCGGGGTTTGACCTGAAGGCAAACCCCTAATCCCTAACCCCCCAATTGTCCTCTCTTTTCTATGTGTAGGTTGTAGGTACATGGTTTTAATTGAAGATCTGGAATCCTTGTGCAGAGACGAACGGATCCCCCTTCGTTTCGCAGATTTTTCTGAGGACCATGTGCACTCCGGGCGCCATCGTCCCGTCAACTTTTGCTCAAACTTGCAGGACAGCATCGTCTCGATATTTTACTACTAATTTCAGGTCTGTAGCTTCATCCTGTGTCTCTATCTCCATCTACAAGTGAATCTTTCCTACTTTTACATACACTCCTAGTTCAATCCTTCTATCTACTGTAGCGTCGTAAATTGTACGCACTTGCTAGGGTGGTACAATTTCGCACCTAGTTTAGCACCCGCCTTAGTGCATTTTACATTTTGCATTGCATTTCTCCTTTAGCACTTAATTAATCAAATTAATTAGGTCTAAGGTCCTATTTCATCATCCTCTACATCATAAAGTTGGGCCCTTTCGTTAAAGCGTGCCCTTTTCATCTTATTCCTCCAATACATCACTCAATCAAAAACCCTAATTAAGTCCTATTTTGAACTTGGGGGCTTGGTTTCGGGGGTCAAAACATCTCGAAATCACCTGTAACTTCGGGATTCTCTCTAAAATCATCATATCCGACGGCCCTAAAAATTTGGTGAAAAGTTGTCAGGAGCATGGCGCCCGGAGTGCACATGGTCCTGGACATTTTTCCCAAAATTTAAGGAGCACAATCCAATCATAAAATAAAGCTTAACCCCAAGAAATTGGCAGGAAATTCAATCTCTAGGTCGGCCAAAAGACGAAATTACGACCTAGGGTTTCCTACATAAGAGCTCTCTTTCTTCATTTGAAGGGATCCGATTTTTGTTTTCAGGAACCTCATAGGCAGCAAAAGAGCAGATCTTTAAAGACTTCAACAACATTCAACATCCTTCTATCAAGCATTTATCAATTTCATTCATCCATTTAGGGCTTGGAAGACATTGAAGAACAATAGGAGATTACCGACTGAAGATTGGCTTGTACTCCTCCTTTGAGGGTTGGGTATGATTTCATGTTGTTTTCATGTCTTTGCATAAGCTTCAATATATCCTTTATTCATGCTTTAGATCACTTTGCATCTTGATTTAGAGCATTTACATTATCATTTACAAGCAATTAGGGTTTACTTTCTAGGTTGCTCTAGTTTGCTTTCTTGCATTTTAGGAACTTGCACACACACTAGGTCTACACACACAATACAATTTACAAAACAACTTGGCTATTAGTGGAGGTGGAAATCACCGAAGTGGGGGTTTGACTAAGGCAAAACCCTATATAGCCGCCCATACCATTTTCAGATATAAGTGCACGTTTCGGGACTCGGACGACGCCGCAAGTGACAGATCCGGGAAGAGCAGGTTGAGACAGCACTCCACACCAAATTGCAGAATAAAAGACTGGGATAGGGGTGCTAGGCACCCTGGTCCTGCCAGGACAGGGGCGCTGGGCGCCCTAGTCCCTGGGATAGAGGCGTTGGGCGCCCTAGTCCTCCTGACAGACAGTGTTTTTTGACATTTCCGGCAGTTTTCCAGAGTGCAAAACAGCAGTTTCCAGTGCAGTTTTCGGGACAGAATCAGGACAGTGGCGCCCACGCCCCCGTCCCGAACATTTTCAGTCCGATTTTGACTCCGGGTACACATCTGCATTCTTATTTCATCCTTGTATTTACAGTTGTTCATTGTTTAATCTCAATTCTGCAATCTTGTTATTAGTTCGTACTTGCATTTTGGGATTAGGACTTGAACTTGCATCATTTTATCTTTCAATTTCAATGAAGCAATAGAAATCCTAATAGATATCCCATGGCTCTCTCTTTCACAAAAAGAAGTAGCCAATTGTGTGATATCTCTAGGTTCTTTCGTATTCCGTAATGTGTGTCAAAAGGTAGGATTAGGGCATGTTAACCTAGTCTCGCTTTTTCCCCTACACATTTTGGTGAACCCGATGTGAAATCTATCATTGCTTCCTCTTGCATTGCATTCGTTAGATCTAGATCTAGATTTAGTGTGTTTTCATTTCATGTTTCATTAAAAAGAAAAAAGAAAAAAAAAGAGTGTGTTTCTTTGCATTGTGTGTTTAAATTTTATGCAACCTTTATTTCAAAATGTCAGATTTTTATTTGCAAAATGTTCATGCTTTTGATGATTATTATGAGTATAGCCAAGATGAATTAGATGAAGTTTTAGATGAGTTTTTAAACCCTAAAGATGCCAAACCTTCATTTTACCAAAAACTCATAAACCTTGTTACTATGCCATTTAGATGTGATGAGAAAGATAAGTCGAATGGTTCCTCTCAAGGGTACATTCCTATCAACTCTTCCACTGAATCTAGTAACATGGTTGTTTTCAATAATCCCCTCTATGAGGAGATGTCTCCTTTTGAATCAAAAGATAAACCTTTTAATCGATATGATCATGCTTTGTTGGATGATGCTCTTGATGACTTTGTGGCTTTACCGAAATCTTTAAACAAGAACAAGACTTCTAAATTGGTTAACATGATAAACCTGAATGAGCATAATAAGCCTCTCTTTGAAGTCCAAGGTGCTTATCCTTCTCCCACCTTTCAAGTTCCTAAATCACCTCTCCTTACTGTCCTCGGAGGGTATGATCATGATTCCTTTCGTACCCCAAATAAACCAATTATCACCGTGCAAGGAAGAAAACCTATAAGTCCTTATAGTTATGCCAAGCAAATAACTAGAGAGAGTTATCATGCGGTTGCCCATACTTATCACAGCAGAAATAATAGGCAGCCTAATCCTCCTCTTGTTATTCCAGTTTCTCTCCCTAATCCTCAATTAATTCTTCCACAAGATCCCCGTATTTCACAAGTTATGGGTAAGGAATATGATCTCATAGAACAACTTAAAGCTACCCCCGCTAAGATATCCCTCTGGGATTTGATTCAAACTTCTTCCATTCATCATGGAATGTTACAAGATGCCTTGAAAGATTTGAATGTTCCTCCACCGAATACATCTAGTAATATAGCATATTTGGTTAACTCTGTGATGAATCCTAAAGCTCAAATAGTGTTTACCCAAGATGAGTTGCCAACTAGTGAAATTCAACAACAATATGATCCCTTGATGATTGTGGTTATCATGAAAGACACTGCTATAAGATGAACACTAGTAGATAATGGCTCTGGCCTTAATGTGTGTAGCATCAATCTATTGCATAAAATGAATGTGGATACATCTCTCATTGAGCCTGATTCTCGTCCCATTCGAGGCTTTGACAATGTGGCTAAGACTTCATTAGGTATCATCACCTTACCCCTCACAGTAGGACCTATTACTTTACCTACTCCTATCCATGTTATGTCGGGAAATTTAACATACAACTTGTTATTAGGGAGGCCTTGGATTCACAGTATGCAAGCTGTCCCCTCTACATTGCATAGACAAGTTAAATTTATCTATAACAATAAGACATATACCTTGATAGGTGACACTAATTTCCAAGCTTGTCTACAAACATCTACTTCCAAAGGGGGTTCTTCTAAGCCATCCTCGTCTAGTGATGACTCTTTAAACAAGATACCTATCGATGAATCTTTGCCCTCAGATGATCAAAATTCTTTGGATGAGTCCGGAACTCCTGAAGAAGATTCTTCTCGACTAGAATCTACACATAAGAAAGATTTTGATCCTAAGAAAGTTCTCGAAGAAGATGATTGGGGATCTCTTGATTTCAATCCCACCTTTGTAGGTGAATATAAGGTTCCTTCTAGAGAGCTTAAAGTTGAAAAGAAGGAAGAAGCTAAAAATCAATCAATCTTACCTAAACCTATGAGTAATAATTTTGTGGCCGCTTCTCAAACTTCTTCTCCTCATACCTCTAATTATGAAGAGTTTGATTCTTTGTCTTATGAAAAACCACCTTCTCTTCCTGAAATGGTTGATCATTATGGTCATGGTTTTCACATTTTTACTAAGCATGGGTATCATGGAAAAGGTTGTGGTGCTCATGAACAAGGGATAAAAGTTCCTCTAGAGACTAATTTTCACAATTATGCCTTTGGACTTGGCTATAATCCCTGCAAATGTACTAAAGCTTCTAAAAGACCATACATTAGTGTTAATGCTATTTCTACATCTCTATCAATGCAACACCCTGAGTATATTGATGGGGATCCTTCGGGTGACTATGCTTTGGATATCTTCCCTACTGACGATGCTTTAGCTGAGTTCTTGGGAGCCTATGACACTCTTCCTCGTTATCATCACAATAGGGGGCTCCCTTATTGTTTGAACACTGAAGCCTATTTTGGAAAAGAGATTGATAATGATGAGATTGTGAAAGAATTCCCTCAGTTAAAGGATACTCCTCAACAAAGTAATCTTCTCATAAGTGACACCACTGATGTTAAGATGGATCCTTGCAATGAAGAGAGAGTTATTAAAATTGGAAAATGTTTGGATGAAGAGGAACAAAAACAATATGAAGATTTATTGCATGAATTCCCTGAGATCTTTGCTTGGACATACTCTGACATGCCTGGTATAGATCCTAAGATTGTCACTCATAATATTGTCTTAGTTCCCAATGCTAAGCCTGTGAAACAAAAGATTTGAAAAATGAATCCTAAGGTGGCTTTGCTTGTTAAGGCTGAGATTGAAAAGTTATTGGAAGCTGGATTTATCCGCCCTATCGACTATTCCCCGTGGATTTCAAATATTGTCGCTATGGCTAAACCAGACAATAAAATAAGAATGTGTACCGATTTTCGAGATTTAAATAAGGCTTCTTTAAAAGATGATTTCCCTCTTCCTAACCCTGAGTCTTTTCCCGATGACTTCATTCTTTCTATAGAGAAAGATGAAACTTGGGAGTTATACTTTGATGGTTCTAAGTGTCATACGGGATCGGGGGCAGGTGTTGTTCTGATTTCTCCTACAAAGAAATCCATTCCCTTATCCTATCGTCTAAATTTCCTGTGTACCAATAACATTGCTGAGTATGAGGCTCTTATAGCGGGAATAAAAGCAGCCTTAGCTCTGAATATAAAACACATACATATCTATGGAGATTCGCAATTGATTATAAGACAAGTAACAGGAATATATCAAGCAAAACAAGACAAATTATCACAATATAAAGACCTTGCCATCTCTTTATTACAAAAATTCGATTCTTATACCATGGAACCTGTTCCTCGAAAAGATAATCGACATGTGGATGCAATGGCATGTGTGGCTTCTCTTGTATCTTTAGAGGACCCTGTGGTTGATTTTAAATTTGTTATTCACAACCTTATTTCTCCAGCTATTGTAGACGATTCTAGCTTGGTAACATGTTGTGACTTTGTAGATTCAGACGAATGGTATTCGCATATCGTAAGATATTTGACCGATGGTACCTTTCCTGATTCCGCTAATAGGAACACTAGGGCTAGAATCCGCAAGCTGTCTGCTAGATATATCATTCTTTCTAATGTCCTTTACCGAAGGGGTTATGACGGTCTTCTCCTTCGTTGTCTTAACAAATCAAAAATCCCCGTTGCTCTTGAAGAGGCACATTCAGGTGCTTGTGGGGGGCATTTTGGAGGCAAATCCTTGGTTCATAGATTGCTTCGTATGGGATACTATTGGCAAACTATGCAGAAGGATTCTTTTTCATTTGTTAAGAAATGTCATCAATGTCAACAACACAATAATCTAATTCATGCTCCTGCCCAAGAACTTCGTTCTCAAGTAGCTTCTTGGCCTTTCTCTGCATGGGGTTTGGATCTTATTGGTAAAATCTCTCCTCCTTCGTCTCAAGGACACACCTTCATTATAACCTCAACAGATTACTTTACGAAGTGGGTAGAAGCTATTCCCCTTCGCTCTACTACTGCTGAAGTGATTTGTCAATTTCTTCTAGAAAACATCATTTCTCGATTCGGGATACCTTCCACTATAATCTCAGATAATGGGACATCATTTAAGAACAAGGACGTGAAGAAATTCCTCAAGAAGTATCATATCAAACATCAATTTTCTACACCATAATATCCTCAATCAAATGGTCAAGCCGAATCATCCAATAAAATAATTGAACAAATTCTTCGCAAAACCATGAATAAGCATGGTAAGGATTGGAGTAACCAGCTAATTTATGCTCTTTGGGCCTACCGAACGAGTGTACGAATTTCTACGGGAACTACTCCTTATAATCTTGTTTATGGTGCTGACGCTATTATGCCCTTAGAGTTAGAGATTCCATCACTTAGGGTTTCTCTCAAAGGTATAGTAGATGATGATTCTTATAGAGAAAAATGACTCCAACAGCTTGAGATGCTTGATGAACAGTGTATAAATGCTCTTGAGCATATTCAAGCATATCACAAAACTCTACAACGAAGCTATAATGATAAGGTTATTCAACGTTCCTTCTCAGTGGGTGACTTAGTCCTCTATGAGAATCAACGCAATGTGAATGCCTTACCTGCAGAAAAGGGAAAATTTAGTCCTAATTGGCTTGGACCATATATCGTTATTGAGGATTATGGATCAGGTGCTTACAAAATAGCGGATGTAGACGGTATGCCTCTTAAAGAACCTATCAATGCTATGCACTTGCGTAGATATTATGCTTAATTCTTCATTCCTTATTTATCTTCTTTTCAGTTCTTCAACATTGGATAATATGTTAGTATCTCCTAATTAGAGCAAAATAGAATTAAATGTTATGGCGTTTAATCTATATTGCTTCGTTCTTGACAAGCGTGTCTCTTTACTTTATAGTTTGTCTTGAATTCATTTATGTAAATTGTAAAAGATTTACATTTCCATTATGCTAGCATATTATACAGTGTCTTTATGTGTTAAGTAGAATTGTATCATGTTGTGTTTAAGTTCAAAATTAAATCACATTAGTTATATGATTCTTAGACTTAATGCATATTTCTTCCCTATCATCAATGTAGTACTTGATTAAATATTTTAATTAAGTCACACATGTATCAATTTAATCATGGAGCATTGAGAAATCAATCACATGGAAATTAAATCCTGAACATACATGTACACCTACCAAATGTATTAGATTTAATCAAAACAAAATATACATTGTTTTAAGCATTAAAGATAACACATTTGAGACAGAAGAGAAGCACGTATATATATATATATATATATGTGTGTGTGTGTGTGTGTGTGTGTGTGTGTGTGTGTGTGTGTGTGTGTGTGTGGATCGTATACAAATATAGGTCACTATACATCCAAAATGTGACCTCTCATACATCATAAAATCATCTCCTATCCCTAGGGCTGGTGGCTGGAGAGTGTCGACTAGATGCTCCCTCCTAATCCGGTCGTGCAGGTGGACCCATGGGTGTGTAGCGCGATACAGACCATGAGTGACTCCGAGAGGAACTCCTACGATCCCTATCCATAAGGATAGCGCAATAGGAGGAAGCCTCGGTCTGAGCAACTGCTAGATCTCGCCATGCCCACTGAAGGTCCTCTGATAGGACTCTCTCTCTCCCTCCATATGTCTACCTGTACTCGGAATGGGGAGAACAAGTCCTCATGCCGACCCGCGTTCCCCTGAGGTCTATAAGCAATCTGTGAGGAACTGGGGATCTGTGCCATCGTGGAAATGTCTGTCACTGCTTGCTGAATCAGGGAACGCCACTCCTGCACATTAGCTGTAGCAGTAGAACAGATTTTTGTTAGTACCATTCTATATCATCAAAACATTAATAAATCAATATAAACCTACTATACCTGGATCTCCCTCACGCTAGTAGGGATCATGATATGGTAGCATCTGTGACTGGGAACTACTAGGCTCCCCTCGCTTGAATAATCTGTGCACGATGGGTGTAGGCTGGACGGTACTAGGAACAGGTCTTCGTATCGCCTCATGTTCCCCCTTTTGGGGAATAAGAGGAGGATCCAGAGCTATGGTATCATCTCCTGAATGGTGGGGAGCTACATCTGACCCCTCCTCATCATCTCTATCCTCATCCTCATCCTCGTCCGCATCCTCACCTGCATCCTCCTCATCCTCATCTCTATCCATGTCCTCCTCCTCCTCCTCCTCGGCACTAGGCTGATCTCTTGTGGGTGGATCAGGATCTCCTGCCTCCTCATGACCCTCTCCCTCCTCTGGTTCCTCTGACCTAGATCCCAGATCCTCATCTCGGTCTCCATGGGCTGGGATGGCCTATCGGGTGATCTGGTGGAAAGATAGGCCCTGGGTATGATCTCATAAACCATGAGACATACCTGCGCTGTGCTCCAGGCTCTGCAGAATAATCAGTGACTACATCCTGATCAGATCCCTCTATATCTATAGTCTCGATGTCATCTATCGTCGGTCTCGCTACTGCTCTAGGTCTGGAAAGGACCCGTGAGTGTCAAGTATAGATGGGCACATCGGCTGGAACACACTGCTCTAGCCCAAACTGCCTCCATACTCGATCGAAGTAGAATGGGACTATGATGTGTGAATATCATCCCTGCAGTAGGTGGTTCCTCTGTAGGCATGCTAACTGTCTCTCCATCCCATCCCATCTGTGCATCCACAGATAGGGTCTCCATATGATCACCTCGGCTGTCAGTCTATCAAAAATCACTCTCCAATATAACAAATCTCCAAATCTCCACTCGCTGGTAAGTGGATAAGCAAACACCCTAGGTCGCTCGCTCGCCGTACTCAGTGGAAAGCTGACAGGTCTGGTGCATGTGAAGTGCTCTAAAATCCACACCTGCAGAAGTGTGCATGTCATCAAACTGCAACCCTGTCCAAATACATACTCCTCAAGGTCGTGATAGAGATGTGCAAGCATACTCTGACCCCAAGCATACACTCTCCTATGTCTCTCCATAGCTTTGATGCACCATGTGAGACCCCCATGCATGTACGTACCTCACCCATTAGGGCAGACTGCTAGTGCTATGATGGCGATCATAAGGCGTCTCAGAAGGGGTACCTCCCCTGTAGGATGTAAGAGCCAGCTAACCATGATGCGACCTCTCGTCTCGCTCGGCATGACTCTCCCTATGCAATATACCTGCTCTCTCTGATGGTCCTCCGCTGACTGATCGGTCGCGTATGTAACAATCGCTCCTCTGATAGGAAGACGAAGTATACGGTACACGTCCTCGAGTGTAACCATCAGCTCCCCTACTGGAAGATGAAATGTGCATGTGTTAGGATCCCATCGTTCCATCAATGCCATCAGCATCGCAGGATGGAACCGAATGGCTGGCATGAGGATCGCATACCATAATCCCACAATTGACAATGTGTCTCTCTCTGCTTGATTCAGTCGCAGAATCTGATCTCGCAAACTGTGAAGAATATGTCCCGCCATATGCTCTCTCATGTATGGGAGACCCTGCAACACAAAAACATAACCGTAATCAGTACTTGATCATCAAAGTTACTCATGCAAACTGTCGAACATTGTATGCTAACCCTGAAATCCCTCGCCAAGCCCTGATTGGGAACCATGGCGCCCTGTCAGGGACCATGGTGCCCTGAAGGGACCATGGCGCCCTGAGGGGACCAGGGCGCCCCACAGGGACCATGGTGCCCTGGGTGGGGCCCGGGTCAGACTTCAGGGCCCGCAAACGATCACAGAAAAGTCAAATGCAGAAAATCAAAAGTCAAATGTTTAGTCAACTCACCTCATCCCATGGCTCATCGTCGATCACGGCTTGGCGTAGGATCTCAATCCTCATGGGATGCTTCGGTCATCGTGAAGGCATGATGATGGCTATGTGGGCTCCGCTGCAAATGAACAGTATTCTGAAATCAACAAAGTGAGAAATGCAAATGTCACTTTCAAAGTATATACTTTCATTCCTTTACCTCTACTTTCGAAACCCTAATTTTCCTCTATCATTCATTTTATCATAACTTGGGTTTGGGAGATGCGATTTTTGAGCCATTTATTGCGTCGGAATCATAATTTCATTCCCCTACTCTCGGGATGTTCCAAAAAGTGCTCTGATGAAGCCTATTTAGTGAATGTCCCTCATCAATACTCTCTTACACAATTTGTCATCAGTAAACATGCTACCCTGTTTCACCTCCCTAATAAGCAAGTCGAAATAGGGGGGGGCATATAGCTACTCACAAATTTCATCACTTTCCTTAGTAAGCATGAGGTGATTTTGTGATCTAACGTGTGTTTTGTAGGGTGCGGTTCCTAACTGTGTACTGCAGATACCACTGGGGGCTTCGTCCGACAACTTATGGATATATCCTTTTTCAAATGATGTTTACTTTTCTGTACTTTAGCTTGCATATGCACGTAGTCCTCATATGACCGCTAAAGTGGGGGCTAAATGTAGCGTCGTAAATTGTACGCACTTGCTAGGGTGGTATAATTTCGCACCTCGTTTAGCACCCGCCTTAGTGCATTTTACATTTTGCATTGCATTGCTCCTTTAGCACTTAATTAATCAAATTAATTAGGTCTAAGGTCCATTTCATCATCCTCTACATCATAAAGTTGGGCCCTTTCGTTAAAGCATGCCCTTTTCATCTTATTCCTCCAATACATCACTCAATCAAAAACCCTAATTAAGTCCTATTTCGAACTTGGGGGCTTGGTTTCGGGGGTCAAAAAATCTTGAAATCACCTGTAACTTCGGGATTCTCTCTAAAATCATCATATCCGACGGCCCTGAAAATTTGGTGAAATGTTGTCGGGACCGTGGCGCCCGGAGTGCACATGGTCCCCGACATTTTTTCCAAAATTTTAGGAGCACAATCCAATCATAAAATAAATCTTAACCCCAAGAAATTGGCGGGAAATTCAATCTCTAGGTCGGCCAAAAGATGAAATTATGACCTAGGGTTTCCTACATAAGAGCTCTCTTTCTTCATTTGAAGGGATCCGATTTTTGTTTTCAGGAACCTCATAGGCAGTGAAAGAGCAGATCTTTGAAGACTTCAACAACATTAAAAATCCTTCTATCAAGCATTTATCAATTTCATTCATCCATTTAGGGCTTGGAAGACATTGAAGAACAATAGGAGATTACCGACTGAAGATTGGCTTGTACTCCTCCCTTGAGGGTTGGGTATGATTTCATGTTGTTTTCATGTATTTGCATAAGCTTCAATATATCCTTTATTCATGCTTTAGATCACTTTGCATCTTGATTTAGAGCATTTACATTATCATTTACAAGCAATTAGGGTTTACTTTCTAGGTTGCTCTAGTTTGCTTTCTTGCATTTTAGGACCTTGCACACACACTAGGTCTGCACACATAATACATTTTACAAAAAAACTTGGCTATTCGTGGAGGTGGAAATCACCGAAGCAGGGGTTTGACTAAGGCAAAACCCTATATAGCCACCCATACCATTTTCAGATATAAGTGCAGGTTTCGGGACTCGGACGACGCCGCAGGTGACAGATCCGGGAAGAGCAGGTCGAGACAGCACTCCGCACCAAATTGCAAAACAAAAGACTGGGACAGGGGCATTGGGCACCCTGGTCCTACCAGGTCAGGGGCTCTGGGTGCCCTGGTCCCTTGGACAAAGGCGCTGGGCGCCCTGGTCCTCCTGACAGACAGTGTTTTTCGACATTTCCGGCAGTTTTCCAGAGTGCAAAACAGCAATTTCCGGTGCAGTTTTCGGGACAGAATCAGGACAGTGGTGCCCACGCCCCCATCCCGAACATTTTCAGTCCGATTTTGACTCCGGGTACACATCTACATTCTTATTTCATCCTTGTATTTACAGCTGTTCATTGTTTAATCTCAATTCTGCAATCTTGTTATTAGTTCGTACTTGCATTTTGGGATTAGGACTTGAACTTGCATCATTTTATCTTTCAATTTCAACGAAGGAATAGATATCCCATGGCTCTCTCTTTCACAAAAAGAAGTAGCCAATTGTGTGATATCTCTAGGCTCTTTCGTATTCCGTAATGTGTGTCAAAAGGTAGGATTAGGGCATGTTAACCTAGTCTCGCTTTTTCCCCTACACATCTACATTCTTTACAAAAGAGGGTATCCTTGCTGTCTCAACCCTTGAAACTCGTTTAGAATTCAATCTTGCATTGTGTGGGATTGGATCTTGTGAGTTTCAACCCCTCTTTTGAATGTAAAGTCTCTCCTAAGTGAAAACCGTCAATCATAGTGACCTCCTTTCTCTCTCCTTGGAGTGGGGGAAAACCTAGGGTTCGATTTTCCGCTTTACACAAGTATACTAATCTGGGAGATATAGAGATCACTGAGGAACTTCTCCAAGAATTTCAAGAAAAACCCTCATTCCAAAGGCTTATGGAAAGACTCATTGAACATGACAAGGAAAAATATATGCTCATGCTAACTAGCAAAGGAGTTATACTTCCTGAAGATTTCGATACCAAAAACTTAAGGAATGTAGACAAACAAATTTTTAGAACAAGGTCTATAAATTACACCTATCAAGACCAACAAAGAGAAGAAGAAACACATGACCCGTAAATCATACATGAACAAAATAACACACTCGAACATAATCATGCCCGAAATTGGGATAATATTAATGAAAGGGAAGAATATTTCCCTCTACATGCAAATGCACCCATGGTCTCTCTTACATAATAAATTCAAATGCTGGAAATACAAATGTAGGACATGCAACAAAGGACCACAGTGCAAGACTCCTTGGATGAGATCTGTCCTTATCCCTTTGAGAGGAGATTAAACATGATACCTTTTCCCTTGAATTCAGATATACCAAAATATGACAAATATGATGATAAAAGTGATCCCCGCGATCATGATCAGGAATTTTGTACCATAAACGTAGAGTTTTCTCATGATGACACTCACTTAATGAGACTATTCCCAAGAAGTTTGGGAGGAAAAACAATGGAGTGGCTGTCTAAACTTGTACCTCCCATTAGATCATTTGATGAGTTGGTAAACAAATTTATCACACAATACTATAATATTCAACACGCAATCACCATATTGGATGTATGCAACACCAAACAAAAAAACAATGAAATGTTCATGGTATTTTTTCAGCATTGTAGAGGTATGGTTTCAAGATATCCTTGAGACGTTCCTAAAAAAGAAAAGATAGAGATCTTTATCGACAGTCTAAATAGTGAGATGAGTTATCAACTGTAAAGCGGAAAATCGCGAGCGAACCCTAAGTGTTCCCCCCACCACTCCGAGGAGAGGGGAAGGAGGTCACTAGGGTTGACGGTTTTCACTTAGGGGAGACTTTACATTCAAAAGAGGGGTTGAAACCCACAAGATCCAATCCCACACAATGCAAGATTGGATTCTAAATGAGTTTCAAGGGTTAAGACAGCAAGGCTACCCTCTTTTGTAAAGAATGTAGATAGAAGGATTAAGCTAGGAATGCATGAAAAGTGAGAAAGATTCACTTATAAACTGAGATAGGGATATAGGATGAAGTTGCGGACCTGGAATTAGCAGTAAAATGTTGAGACGGCACTGTCCTGCAAATTTGAGTGAAAGTTGACGGGACGATGGCACCCGGCGTGCACACGATCCTCCGAAAAATCCGGGAAACGAAGGGGGATCTATTCGTCTCTGCACAAGGATTCCAAATATTCAATTACAGCCATGTACCTGCAACCTACACATAGAAAAGTGAGGATGATTGGGGGGTTAGGGATTAGGGGTTTTCCCTTAGGTCAAACCCCAGTTTTGGAATTAACCAAGAAATGAGAATGCTGTAAATGTAAATGATTGTAATGTAAAACAAGTACTAGTGCCTTGTTGTAAGAATGTTTGTATTCTTACATGCGAAGGTGTAAATGTTGTTGTATGTTGTATGTTGTATGTGATCTGTGATCTCCTCTTCAATGGTTGAATCCTTGTCTTGAATGCAACACTTAGCCTTGAATGGAGACTTAGAATGATCAATTGCTTGAAGGAATGCTTGAATGCTTGAATGCTTGAATGCTTGAATGCTTGAATGTCGTTTACGCATCTTGTACACATATGTCCTTCCTCTTTTTATCTACCCAAATGGGAGAGGAAAATGTAGTTTATATACTTGTCAATTAGGGTTGATAGACTGATTTTTCCGACCTTAGGCCGACTAGGAAACATTATTTTCCAATTTGCAAACATAAAGACCCGAAACCCAAAAGAGACCGGGCCCAAAAATAGGGCCAGGGACCAGGGTGCTAGGTGCCATGGTCCTGGGGGACCAGGGCATTGGGTGCTATGGTCCCACCTCCTGGGACAACGGGGTGCA
Organism: Cryptomeria japonica; assembly: GCF_030272615.1. Taxonomy (NCBI): domain Eukaryota; kingdom Viridiplantae; phylum Streptophyta; class Pinopsida; order Cupressales; family Cupressaceae; genus Cryptomeria; species Cryptomeria japonica. The sequence continues at coordinate 827,197,874 of NC_081411.1, forward strand.
AGGAGGAATCAGGCCAAGGTGCTGAAAAATGCAGTTTTTGATGTCATGAACAAGTTTCAGGGTCTCCATTCAGGTTCAGTGTTGCGTCGCCATCGTGAAGACCCAAATGCAGTCAAAATTGCAAGTGTCACAATTTTAGGATGCTACATCAACTCAAACTCCAATGCATACCATCTTTTGCCAAGTTAATCAAAAATGGAATCCAAGTAGAGGAATCTTACATCAAGAAAGGAACATTGAAGTTCTATAAAGAAGGAACTAACTCATCCAGCACTCACTCCTTTAACAATCAAAACAACAACAAGACCTTAGACAAATCCATATTTTGGACAAGAAACAAAAATGTTGTTAATGAAGGAGGAGTTGATGCTAATGATATGAAGTCCAAACAACCAGTATTAGCTTTATCAGGTGATCTTCAATCTAACAAAAATCAAAAGGGTGTTAATCAAGGCCCTAACACTTATCCATAAAATACCAATCAAGGACCTTCAATTTAAAACATCAACAACAATACCCAAGGCAATAACTATACCCAAGGCAGCAACAATAACCAAGTCAACAATGCTAACTGAGGGAATAATACAAACCAAAGAGGAAACACCAACACTTTCCCAAATAGATGCATCTACACACCATTGAGGAAAACCTTAGAATCATCATTTCGAGAACTCCTGGAAAACAAGATTGTCACATTACCAACCATAAAAAACTTTGAACCCTAGATCAAACCACCTTGGTGGAATGACTTGCATTTCTGTGATTTTCACCACAACAAAGGACATCACACAAATGATTGCATGAGGCTTAAGAATATTGTTCAGGATATGATCGATAGAGGTGATTTAACAGTTGACGGTCTCAAAACAAACGGTGACCATGACACCTTTAAAAATCCTCTTTTGAATTACAACAAAGAAGGAGCTTCATCATCAAACAATACAAGGGGCACTCATATAAATCACTTGTACAACAGCACCATCAATCACATATCAACATATGACAACCAAATAAATGTCATAAAAATCAAGGACAAACAAGACCATGCATCAATCAATGTAACAACCAGAGGTCAAAAATACGTCTTGAAAGGGCATACATCAACATCGACCACTATCCCCAAGACTCAATATGATTTGGTTAATCAAATGCAAAGAACTCCTACAAAAATATCCATATTCAAGTTACTCAAACTCTCACCAAAACATAAGGACATCTTAGAACAAGCACTAGTTGAAACAAATGTTCCTCAAGATCTGGACATAGATAAATTCCAAGCCATGGTGACTCATATGACAGGGCCTCATAATCTCACCTATTTTGAACATGATAATATATCTTTGAGTCATCCACATAATACAACCCTTCATATTGAAGTCTTAGTCTACAAACATCAAGTTAAAAGAGTATTAATAGATGGAGGAGATGGTCTCAATATTTGTACTTTAAAACTTATCTGTGCATTAGGCTTATCTGAACAATCTATTGATCCACACAAAAATATCACCATAAAGGCCTATGATGATGATGAAAGATCATCCAAAGGGACAATGATACTACCTATTCAAGTGGGACCAATACAAAGGGACACTATGTGCCAAGTCTTAGACATAGACTTAAAATACAATATTTTATTGGGTCATCCTTGGATACATGAAATGAAAGCAATGCCTTCAACATACCATCAGTGTGTCAAATTCCCATATAATGGATAGGAAATTTTCATATCTGTCGATAATAATCCTTTTCAACATTGGAATGCTATGGGACTAGCTCATGACAACCTGGTTCCACACAACAAGGAAACTCCAACTTCCTCAGCATTAGATCATCATCAAGAAAAGCTCAAGTCTTTATCCATGGACTTCAAACAAAAGATTAAAATCAAAGAGCAAGGCATGGGAGAATACTCTTTCAAACCCATGTATCTATCCAAATTGCCAACATCACCAAAATCTCATGGGCAACCTTCTGCATCAACACATCAAGCAACACAACCCATCACCAAGTTTGATGGCAAATTTATCCAATCAGGCACACTAGCAAATGAATCAGAAGAGAAAGACATCCTTAGTTGGCTATACAAGGATGAGGAAGAGGTCAGAGCTACTACTTTGGAGGTGGCTATACCAACACAACAATATGGAAAAGGATTCCTGACCATGTAACGGATGGGATACAACAACAAAGGACCTATAGGAAAGCGTCAAGAAGGCATTACAAAACCACTAGAACCTGCTTCACAATTTTCTCAAGACAAAACAAGGATGCAACATACCACCTAGGCACAAACAAACTGAGTATCAAAAACCTCATTAGAAAGCAAAGAAATAATACAATGAGAACTCATGGCAAGAGGAACTACACCAAGCAACAGAAACAACAAGGAAAGAGTGAGAGCACCAGGAAAAAGAGAAATGACAAGAGGAACTAGTCATTAAAAGGGAAGAAACATCTTATGAGAATGTACATCATGTATAGGAAGCTATTCAAAACAAGGCAGAGTCATCACTCAAAGAAATCACTGCTCCTCAAGGAGAAACAATGTATGAACAAATGAAAAGGGTACAAGAAGGCTTTGATTTTGAATCAGAAAAAACTACAAGACTAGTATCAATTATTAGAGATGTGTTCTCACCCTACAATGTACCTATCACTAGCACTGAAAGACTCTGGATAATACTTCTGAAACTAATTCTAATGACTATGAATGGGATAGTTGTTCAAATATTACTAAGGATGATGAAGAAGGTACTATCCATTCACACACATCCCTTTCTTAGGAGGGATAAGGCATAGACTCTTGATTACTTGAACTTGGACCACAACATATCTATGAGGCTAAGGAAAATGAGCAGCGGCACTATGAACAAGTCTACACAGAAGATGATACCATCGAAGACCTTGACAATATCATTAACCTAACCAACATCCCAAACAACTTTAACTCTACCTCTATCATGACACTTACCGCAGCTGACCTCGACCCACCAAATGACTCTCTACCACTCATATTTCCTAATTTGATAGACTGGGACAAACCTGAACACCATGATATACCTATTTTCTCAGATGATGAATCCATTTTCCACTGCCTATGTATAGTCAACTCAAAAACGGGCTCTACCAGTGAACAAAATAATGATATCTGCAATTGGGCAAGTGCCAAGTCTCTTAGTTGCAAAAATGAAAGAAACAAAGGGTCTAATACCGAAAACCAGTCAATGGCAGCACTAGATCACAAAAAACTCAAAATAAATAACGCATCTGAGGGTGAAAATATTTTAAAGGCACATAAGTAGTAGCTAAAAATATACACCTAGTAGAATCATTGACAAATGAGGAACAACCAGAGTTTATCAGATTCTTCAAAGAAAAGAAAATCAATTTTGCCTGGTCCTATGTTGATATGCTCGAGATAGATCCAAACCTAATCATGCATCATTTATCTATTGCTCTAGGATCTAAGCCAATCAAGAAAAAGTTAAGAAAGATGAATCCGCATGTGGCATTAATGGTCAAAATTGAACTAAAAAATTTATTAGACGTCAGATTCATTCGACCTATAGACTATGCTGAATGGATTTCAAACATTGTACTAGTGTAGACACCTAAAATTAATATTTAATTAATTTAAGCCTATAAACATAATTAATTGAATTTAATTGTGTTATCCTTATTCCTCTTACAATCAATTAAATGTAATTTAATTAATCCTGTCACTATAGTCCAATAATTAATTTATCAAATAAATTAATTTCCCCTATTCTTCTAAAGTCCCCTCCAATAATTATTTCCTCTAAACCCACTCAGTCAATTAATTTTAATTAATTAACCTAGTCATGTCATTCCTACAAATCACTTTTCTTAATCCCACTTAGCCTAATTAATTCTTCTAGAATCTCTCATAATCATGCTTATCATTATCCCTCAATTTTTAATTCCCACTCATGTCACATCAACATTGAGTCTCTCAAAGAAATTCAAATTTCTTTGAATCCCTCACTGCATCCTTATTTTGGAATTTTTAATTCCTCAATTTTGAAATTCAAATTTCTCCCCCCTTTTTCCAAAGGAATTTTATATTCCTATTTATTTTCCCAATGCACCCTTGATCCATGCCTTCTATCCAAAGTCAATCTCAACCCTTCATAATCAAATCAATCTTGGCCCTCCATTGGCCTTCTCCAGTCTATAAATTGGATCCTATTATCCTTACAAAAGGCATCCACTACTCATGCATCCTCATGTTGCTCTATTCTCCTCTCATCCTCTTCTAATCCTCTCTCAAATCTATCAAATTCATAATCCATCACTCAAATCCAACAATCCAATAATCCATCCACTTACCTTGTTGAACATAAGGAGAGAAATCCACAGTCACTCTATCTCTCTCCAACTCTCCATTTGTCAAACTTTGGAGCTAGCAAAGTTCATGGAGGCAAGGAGGACAAGGAAGAGCTACTTGCAATGGGAGCTTCATGAGTATATTTATGTTTTATTTTGTTTTCATGATGTTCTTGTTCAAATCTTTCTTGATATCTCATTTAAATGGTTTTTGTGTTTATTAATACTAATCATGCACTAACCATTTCATTGTGAAACATTTTGGCACACCCGGTGGGACCCACGTCCCGAATTTAACATTTTTTTTAGTTTTTTGTGAAGTTTTTTTCGCAAGAATCACGCTTCAGCGCAAGCACACGTGCATCAACGCGAGCATTTCTGGATCAACACGAGCGCCTATCAATCAGCATGAGTGCCTCAGGTTCAGCACGACCGCAGGAAAAATTAAAAAAAAAAAATTGGTGGCTCTGTATTTTAGCGCGACCGGCTCGGCTTCACCGCGTCCGCCCAGAAAATTCTCCTTATTCGTTCTATCTTCTATCTTCTTCTATCTTCTCCTTTGTTTCTATTTCAGCGCGATCACTTTGCGATTAGCGCAGGCATTTTTTGTGAAAATTTGAATTTGAAATTTTTAGGCGCTAACTGTAGTTGTATCAATGCAAGCGCCTGTGAATCAGCGTGTGCGCCCGCACATCAGCGTGTCTGCATTTTTTCATTTCCTGTTATCTGTTTGTTCAAGTTTTAATAATCCCTCTGTTAGCGGGACTGCTCGTGCATCAGCACAAGTGTCTGCAAATCAGCACGTCTGCGGGAATTATAAAAAAAAAAATTTATTTTGTTTTTTAGAAATATCTTATTTATCTTAATTCTGTTTTCTTCCAAACTCCACTAGATCCCCTCGCAATTCCATTTTGCACATTTCCTTCCTTGGAGACCTTATCCCAAAATCCCACATTCCTCTATTTTTAGGATTTGTCATAACTCCTTCCACTTCTATCCAATCACCTCCAAATTTTCCCATATTGTCCATCTCCAACTTTTGCTTCTTTGTCCCTCTTGGACAAATTTTTCCATTCCTTCACCCCTCCTCCAAAATCCCCACTTTATGTTTGCCTATCCCTTGGAAAGTGACAAAAATATAGTCAAACCCCATTTACCCATCAAAGTTTCCTCCAAATCCACATTTGTCATTAGTAGAAAAGTTTTTATTCATGTTTTTCTACTCATTCCTAAAAAATAAAAATAAAAATTAAAAACATTGTCATTTTGTTGTCTTTTGCAGGACGCTTGTTGAAGACTTCATTTTCAAACTACTAATCAAGTTGTTTTGCAGGTTGTCTCAGAAAATCCAACCATTCATTGTGTTTTTCTTAATTATTTCATTCTAAGCACCTAGATCTTAATTAGGGGTAAAAGAACTCTAGCTTTGTGTGTTTGAGGAAAGTCTAGAGGTAGGAGAGTATGCTCTTGTCTACATAGACAATCAGAAATCCCGACCCTTGAACCTTTTCTTGTTTGATTGCATACTTACCCTTAGTGGGTCTACCCTCCCAACTTTCTCTTTGAGAAGGTAAGAGGGGAACAACCCAAGTGAGTACACCTGAACCTAGGGTTCCCAACTCACTATAATAAATAGGCCATTGACTACGAAAGGGTTAATGGTTGGAGCTATAGGAGAGTTCACTCTCACATTGGGTGCTTAGTAGGATCCTAGAGATCTCAATCAAACTTGTGTGACTACCAAGTTCTTGGTGCTTCATTGGGCTATAGGCCTCAATTGCGCTTGCGCAACTTCGAAGGGTAGCTACTAACTAGAAGACTCACTAAACACCTTCTTCATAGTGGCCAAAAACCTTCTAGTCATTGGTGCAGGAGGTCGGACCTCTGAAGCCACCTTTATTTTTACAACCCTTAGTAGAGACAAAAAGTTCCCCATGAGGAGTTTTCATGGGAATTGATGCTTGGCTGCCCCCGAGAAGTGAGTGTCATGGAGGGGAGCCAGTGAGGTCAAGCATCTAAGTGTTCGCTCTGGGTAAGCGTAGCTGGGAAACCAATTGAGATCAATTGACTATTGTCTTTTCTTGCCATAGGATATGTTGTGAAGGAGCATGAGTGTCTTTTGAGTCTAACTTATTTTGACCATTGTGTTTTCTTTACTTGACATCTCTTGCCAAGTCCATCCCCCACAACCAATCAATCATCCCTCTTTCCAAACTCCATCTTGTCATCATCCATTTCTATCTATCCAAGAAATTCTCCAATCCCCAATCCACTTTCATCCATTCAAACAATCATCCTTCCTCAACTAATATTCATTCTTCCTCTAATCCAATCAAATCTCCAAAATTCCAATTCCAATCCAAATCCAATTGATCCAATTCCAATCCAAATCAAAATCAAAATCAAATCCAAATCCAAACAAGTCTTAATCCAAGGACTAATCCAATCCAATCAAAATCCAATCAAACCAAATCCAATTCAATCCAATCCAATCCAATCAATCAAATCCAATCCAAATCCAATCCACTCCAATCCAATCTAATCCAATCCAATCCAATCCATTCAATTAATCAACCAATCCAATCAAATCAAGTCCTAATCCAAGGACCAATCCAATCAAGCTAAGTCCTAATCCAAGGACTAATCCAGTCAAATCAATTCCAATCCAAATCTAATCAAGTCCTAATCCTCATCTTCATTTAACATCATCTTCATAATATTTCCCCTCCAAAACATATTCATTCATCCAATTCCAATCTAATCCTTCACTCTCAACATGTCTACCCAAAATTTCAAAGCTTGGTATGAGAAGATGCTCATGAAAATTCACGAACCTACCTACCAAGTTAATCCCATAATCTCCCACTCACCTATCATACCTTCATCCATCCCACCTCAACACATTGTACCCAATCCCAATCTATACCATATTTCTTATCCTTCCTCTACCTTCGACAAGGGAAATCCATCTTATCCCCCATCCATATCTCCATCTTATTACCCATCCATATCTCCATATTACCCCTCATACACATACTCCTCTAATCAAATAAGTATACCTCCATCTCCCCCCCCCATCTACATCCCAATCCCCACCCTTCTACAATGCATTCATTACCTCTACTCCCCATCCAAATCCTTCAATCCATAGTCCTCCAATCATTAATCCTAATTCCCCAATCCATTATCCTAATCCCCCATGCAATTCCAATCCCAATCCCAATCCCAATCCCAATCCCAATCCCAATTCTCCATCTAATCCTAATCCTCCAAAATACATGTTGTCCACATCCTCTAAATCCATCATTCATAATCTTATCCAAGACATGCTAGCAAAGGAGACAAAATCCTCACCTCAAAGAAAAGTGGCCAAGTCTCCTCAAATCCTCCATCACACTTAAAAATAATTATTTTAGTTACTTTTAATTCCTCACATAATTAATTCTGATTCTGCTCATGTCTTATACAGGATGAATCCTTCTTGAAACTGGACATTGTGATCAATCATGTCTTATACAGGATGAATCCTTCCTGAAACTAGACGCTCTGATCATGTCTTATACAGGATGTATCCTTCCTGAAATGAGACATTGTGATCAATCATGTCTTATACAGGATGAATCCTTCCTAAAACCAAACGCTCTGATCATGTCTTATATAGGATGTATCCTTCCTGAAACTAGACATTGTGATCAATCATGTCTTATATAGGATGAATCCTTCCTGAAACCATATGCTCTGATCATGTCTTATATAGGATGAATCCTTCTTGAAACTAGACATTGTGATCAATCATGTCTTATACAGGATGAATCCTTCCTGAAACTAGACACTCTGATCATGTCTTATATAGGATGAATCCTTCCTGAAACCGTACATTCTGATCAATCATGTCTTATACAGAATGAATCCTTCCTGAAACCAGATGCTTTGATCATGTCTTATATAGGATGAATCCTTCCTGAAACCAGACATTGTGATCAATCATTTCTTATACAGGATGAATCCTTCTTGAAACCAGACATTGTGATCAATCATGTCCTATACCGGATGAATCCTTCCTGAAACCAGACATTGTGATCAATCATGTCTTATATAGGATGAATCCTTCCTAAAACCATATGCTTTGATCATCTTTGTCTTATACAAGATGAATCCTTCCTAAAACCAGACATTGTGATGCAAAAAATAAAAAATAGAAAAAAGTAAAGAAAAATCATTTCATCCAATGGTGAAAACCACTTCTTGTGGTGCCTTGGGTAAGTACCATGATGAAAACCTGGCAAACAAGCATCATGTGTAATTCCCTCATCCCCTTGCACTCTACACTTGGGGGCAAGCTTCATCCATGCAATCATCCCATCCATCTGCATCATATCCTAGTCCATTTTCCTTTCATATCTTTGATCTTGACTATCTTATCCATATCCTCCATTATATCCCTCATCCTATCAAAATAAATCCTCCAGTCCTATCTTTGGGGCAAAATAATAAAAAAAGCAATGCATGCTTTGGAGCACACAAGCCTTATTCCTCTACCATCTATATCCATTACACATCTTCATCCTTCAAACTCACACATTTATCCACCATCCTTGCATCCTTAATTCCACTACCTCTAGTATGGGGCATTGCCCTCCTTTGCAAGCATAGTCCTTGGGTCTCCATCACCCTACTCTCCATCCTTTATTCCTCCATATCTTATCCATATCCATCCACTCCATCCACCTATCTCATATCCAAACAATAACTCCCTCCTTCCATCCATCCTTTTACCAATCCTTGGTTCTCCCTTGTCATTGGTTCCATTCAATCAAATTCTATCCACCAATCAACCCCATCCAATCCAATTTCTAATCCCAACCTATCCAATCAAATATTATCCAATCATATTCTCCATTTCTTCCAATTCAATCAATAATCCTATCCTCAATCCAATCCTATTCAATCATCCATCCCCCTTTTCATCCTATCTAATCATTTATCCTTCTTCCAATCCTATCCAATCCATCAAACTAAGCTTTCCCCATCTACCTGAGCTCACACTAACTTGTGCCCAATCCAAGCACCCATCCATGCTCGACTAATCAAATCCAAGTGGCAATCCTCTCATCTACAGATCTTGCACATCCAACTTGTCTCTTGTCGTCCATCAATCAATCCATTACCTACCCATCGGGATGTATCCTTCCCTAGTCCGACAACTTATCCAAGTCTATATCATACTCTTGACAAGAGATATCAGTTGGTCATGTGCATGTTGTCTGCATGCTTGAGCTTTTTGCTTTGTTTTCATCTTGTGTCCCAGGACTATACTTGTTCAAGACTACCTTGATCATCCTATATCTGGGTATGTCTTGGCTGGTGTATAGTGGGGCATAGTTTTCATGGCACGGTGTGTTTGAAGGTCTTCCTTGTATGAACCAACAACCCTGCATTAGTGTTTATCAACACTTGCATGATTGTGTGCAAGGCATTCCTATTTGACTAAGCATCAGTCCATGCCTCAGATCTTCATATCATCCTGGTTCTTATAATCAGTGGTGTAGACTATCCATGGCAATATCAAATCCAGGTTTCCTTTCTATACTTGCTCAACAAGAAATCCAATCCATTTACCATTTCTTTGTCTCATTCCATTCACAACACTCCAACCCATCCTAGTTCCCTCTTTCATTATCTTCATCCTTTCATCACTTATTCTTCTAATTCCTTTCGAGAGCACATCTGTGTTCTTCAAACCCGCATGTTCTCTCGAGGGGGCATACCACTACTTCCTCGTCATCCTTCCTCCTTATCATTCTTCCTCATCCCATGACTGGGGCATCATGGTACTAGTCCTTATCCTTTTCTTCATCTCATGACTGGGGCATCATGCTACTAGTCCTTATCCTTTTTCTTCCACTATGTTTTATTTCTTCTTTGATATAACATCATTTCACGATGCTATATCAAAGAGGGGAAAAATGTAGACACCTAAAATTAATATTTAATTAATTTAAGCCTATCAATATAATTAATTGACTTTAATTGTGTTATCCTTATTCCTCTTACAATCAATTAAATCTAATTTAATTAATCCTGTAACTATAGTCCAATAATTAATTTATCAAATAAATTAATTTCCCCTATTCTTCTAAAGTCCCCTCCAATAATTATTTCCTCTAAACCCACTCAGTTAATTAATTTTAATTAATTAACCTAGTCATGTCATTCCTACAAATCACTTTTCTTAATCCCACTTAGCCTAATTAATTCTTCTAGAATCTCTCATAATCATGCTTATCATTATCCCTCGATTTTTAATTCCCACTCATGTCACATCAACATTGAGCCTCTCAAAGAAATTCAAATTTCTTTGAATCCCTCAATGCATCCTTACTTTGAAATTTTTAATTCCTCAATTTTGAAATTCAAATTTCTCCCCCCTTTTTCCAAAGGAATTTTATAATCCTGTTTATTCTCCCAAGGCACCCTTGATCCATGCCTTCTATCCAAAGTCAATCTCAACCCTTCATAATCAAATCAATATTGGCCCACCATTGGCCTTCTCCAATCTATAAATTGGAGCCTATTATCCTTACAAAAGGGATCCACTACTCATGCATCCTCATACTGCTCTATTCTCCTCTCATCCTCTTCCAATCCTCTCTCAAATCTATCAAATTCATAATCCATCACTCAAATCCAACAATCCAATAATCCATCCACTTACCTTGTTGAGAACAAGGAGAGAAATCCACATTCACTCTATGTCTCTCCAACTCTCCATTTGTCAAACTTTGGAGCTAGCAAAGTTCGTGGAGGCAAGGAGGACAAGGAAGAGCTACTTGCAATGGGAGCTTCATGAGTATATTTATGTTTTATTTTGTTTTCATGATGTTCTTGTTCAAATCTTTCTTGATATCTCATTTAAATGGTTTTTGTGTTTATTAATACTAATCATGCATTAACCATTTCATTGTGAGGCAACTAGTTTCAAAACCAAACTGAAGCATCCAAATATGCACAGATTTTAGAGATGTCAACAAAGCTTGTCCAAAGGATGAATTTCCTTTGCCAAGCATCGACATAATTATGGACCTAACAGCAGGCCATGCAATGCTATTATTAATGGATGGTTTCTCTTACTATAATCAAATCAAGATAGCTCCAGAGGATCAAGATAAAATTGTGTTCATCTGTCCTTGGGGAATGTATTATTGGAACGTCATTCCTTTTGGCTTGAAGAATGCTAGGGAAACTTATCAAAGAGCAATGATGACAATTTTTCATGATATGATGCATACCTTCATGGAGGACTTATGTGGATGATTTACTAGCTAAGTCATTCACCCAGGCAGAACATCTAGGCATATTAGATAAAGGGTATGTGCACAAAGATGGTGGTTAGAAAAGTGGACACCACCCAAAAAAACATGGAAAAACAAGCAGCACATACGCAGTTCTAAAATTTGAAATGACCGCATACGCACTTAGGTTTGTTGTTCCCGAGCCTAGGGAAGGTAGTGTGTATGCATTGCTTTTAGGGAAATTAGTGCATATGTGCTACTTCTAGGAAAATGAGCATGTATGTGCTACTTATAGGAAAATGAGCATGTACGCCCTAATAATCCCAAAAAACCACGTACGTGGTGCCTGTCAAATTTAAAAAAAAAAAACTGGGTCTTATTTTCCCATGAATAGCACATTTTTAGTTTGTTTTTTCTTAGTTTTCTCTCATAAACCACGAACAGGGTACTATATTTCTCCTCCAAACACTATGGATCAAGGTTAGTTTTTGTTTATTTTTGTCTTTCTTTCCCGTTTGTTTAATTTGTTTTACATTTTGAATTTAATTTCATTAGTTTTGATTAGGTTTTTTCATTTTTTGTTTCAAAAACCAGATTCTTCTAATCCACAACAAGAACAACCAAACGTACCTCCTGAAAACCCACAAGATACACCCCCAATTCCTCCTTTTGACCACACACCTAAAACACAGGAGCAATTAATTAATCAGTTAGGATAAAATACGTCTAAAATCAATAGACTAATTGTTAAATTGAAAACATCTGAACTTGAGCATCATCAATCCCTCACCACTAGCCTAGAAACTTAGCTAGTGGTGCCATAGTTGTTTCCACACAAATTACCAAATGGGGAAGCTTTAGGGATAGGTGTTGTCAATTCTATGTCGATGGGCTATCATACGAGGGAGTAAAAAACAAAAATATTAGTAAACAACAAATATGTGCCATTTTCATTGATCCCAAAACTAGTCAGTCATTACCTCGTAATGAAAAGAGGTTTCCATACATTGGTGTACTAATGTGCAGATGAAGAATCTTTTTTGGCAAAGGTGGTGGATGTTCTTTGATGATCCACCTTGTGATAATTATGAGGTTCCATTATATTTTTTGAGAAAAATATATTGTGATTTTGTGCTCAATGTGTGCCCAAACTATTTTGACATGAGAGAGTTCCATAGTAGAGGTGGTGGCTCTGCCCAAGATAGACCTAGAGCCCATAGGTGATTACCCGTGGAGAGTTGTCACCCCTAGAACCCAAACCCAAGGTGCATCAGGCTCTCCCAGTAGATCTGAAAGAGTCGATGGAGCTACAAACTCTTTGGGCTACCACACCATTGACTGGTGCCATCATCCAGCATGAGACATTGTTAGCACACCTTATTGTATTGGATGATGAGCCATTAGTTGCTCTAGGTGGCGACAGAGAGCCCATCCAGCATATGTGTGTCAGTTGCTGGGGGATATGCTCAGGGATAGATGGTGCAGCCGGTGCACATGGATCCACATCTCATCTGTGCATGATTTGTAAGATTAGATGTCAAGCCCGCACGGGTGAGGATTTCATGCTGACAGATGAGTTGATGGGCATGGTGTTTGCCCATGAGTGATAGACACAGGTGTGTTGATTTGAATTCATAGCTTTTTATTTATCAGTCACTTTAAATTTATAATTACATAAATGAATTTCCATTTATACATTGATTTAAATTGAGACAAATAATATGCATTTTAGGATGCAGTAGTGGTATCCCATACTCCTCCCCCAGTTACTATAGCTACAACTTCGATGCCTAAGGTATAAATGTTGTAACATGTTAAAATAGAATAGTACACTTTGAATTCAAAAAAATACAAGATTTACTAATTATCTTTAATGCTTGGTCCAATTTTTGGTTTGTAGGTGTTGACAGGGGACCAAATGTCCCAGATTGATGACATCACACTCTCAGCGATTGATTTTGGCCTACAAGGCTATACGGTATCATATTTTGTACAACCCTTTTTTATGTATTATTTTTATGGAATATGCAAGTCATTTTATTTTATATTTTTAAAATTATGTTTAATTTATTATCTGTACTAATATCTCATGTTAATTGTGTTTTTTAAGGTACCCCCTCTACGTCTAGGGCTCATCCTAAGAAAAAGAATTCCTCGAAGACGCCAAAATGTGGGAAGAAGGTAATTGAACATATTTTTAGTTGTACAATTGTTTGAAAATGTTGAAATCAAGTATTAGTTGAGGTTTGTAGATTGACTAGTGTTTTTTGTCTATTTTACATGTACATAAGCCATTGAGCTATGTGGATTTCTTGAATGCACCTGATTCGCCTGTGGATCAAGAGAGGGTGAAGGTATGTATCTCTACTTTATTTTCTTTATTTCATGATTATATGCATGTGTACATGTGAACTTGTGATATATTATAATCTTTTAATTTTTCCATATAGAAAATATCCATACCTATTTCATCAATGGTGAACCATCCTCCATGCACTGGAGAAGCATCTCAGGATCCAGTACACTTTTGTTTGATATGCAAAATTAATTGTTTTTAACCTACAATACTTATCATTATATTAATTGTATTTAATCTTTGAACATTTTTTGTATAGGTAATAACAACAGTTTCTCCATCGATGGTGAGCCATCCTCAGTCCATTGGAGAAGCATCTCAAGCACATGTACATCATTGTTCTCTATATTACATCTTTTAACTATTTTTTATATATTTATGCTAGTACATTTTATTAATTGTACATTTAATCTACAATAGACCCCCTCGCGGTATGGCCATAACGTGGATCCATTTAAGTATGTCCTCAAGAAAACTCCTAAGAGTGACAAGGAGAGAAGAGTGAAGACATTAACTCCTAGATCAGCTGATGAGGTAATCTACATTTCAATTGCAAAGGAATTATAGTTAAATGCATAGTTATGTTGTTAATTGTGAACTATTTTCTACAAAAGAATTGTAACTTCGCTTTTGAATTGTAGTTTTGCAGCCATCTATAGATCCACATGTTGCATCAAAGAGGCTTGATTTTGATGATCCACCACAAGTTTAAGATCATATAGTGTTAGTTATGGTCATAGAATGACCAATACATGTAGATATATTCTACATTTTTATTGTATATCGATTTGGACATGACATATGCCACATTTTTGTAATACTTGTATTGACTTGGCAGACATGTCTTTTATATATATATAAGTGTTGGTATTTGATCCAATAAATGTGTACTGAGTTCATTATTTTGTATTTTTTGGTTGTCATACCATACCCATGCGATCTCTCAAGTGCCCTGAGTCCAAAAAATTGTCAAAATTTGATAGATTGTTTCTTCAAATCCAGGACACATATGGTCAATCTGTTTAAGCCCGTGGGGTCACATGAGGCTCCTCTACAATTTCCTATCTTGGTTTTTGATGACTCGGAGCCATTTTCAATTGGTAGCATTTTTTTGCTTGCTGCAAAAACCGTCAATTGCATGCAATGCAAAGTTGCAAGATTAGCTAGAATTGATTCGGTTCGTTGTGTGCACAAATCGACATCACGAGTATATCTAGGTGGGAAGGTTTATGCTAGGCATGCCCCTATCATGCATCCCAAAGTGTTGGAACATCGAGAGTCATACCGTACTGGGGTGATCTCTCAAGTGCCATGAGTCCAAAAAATTATCAAAATCTGACGGACTGTTTCTTCCAATCCAGGACACATATGATTAATCCATTTGAACCTGTGGGGTTGCATGAGGATCCTCTAAAATTGCCTATATCATTTTTTGATGACTTGGAGCCATTTTCAATTGGTAGCATTTTTCACCTGCTACAAAAATCGTTAGTTGCATGCAATGCAAAGTTGCAGGATTGGCTAGAATTGATTTGGTTCGTCATGTGCACAAACCAATGTCATGAGCGCATCTAGGTGGGAATTTTTATGCTAGGCATGCCCCTTTCATGCATTCCAAAGCATCAGATCATCGAGAGTCATACCCTACTGACGCAATGTAAAAGTTGCTTGATAACTTTTTTGACAATTTTTTTGACAACAATGACAATTTTTGCTCAAATTGTATTTAGTCTCAATCTATGACCCCTATGACCCAATAATGACTCAAATAAATCTCCATGATTATACAAGAATCAAGAATGCTCATGATTGACTAGGGACACATAACATTTACTCCAAACATAGTCACAAAACATTGACACACAAAATAGCCGCAAAACATAGTCACATATTATTCAAAAATTTGCCTCTAAATATGGTTAAATAAGCTCTTGGCTATTTGATTAGACAAAAAATGTCTTACAAATCATCTCATGGGATTTTATATAAAATTTGGCATTACAATATGTGTGATTCAGCTCATCGCCATTTTAATATACAAAATTTGGCATGTACATTTGTACAAATCAGCTCATTGCCATTTAAATATACAAAATTATGCCCCTAAACATGTAAAAATCATCTCATGGCATTTATATATACAAAAAATGAATATAGAATAATTAGTCGATGATTTATACGAAATTCTCAAAATCATTCTACTCTGAATCGTAGAATCAATCAAGTGAGCCTTCAGAATCGACTCTAACCCATATTGTGTCAAGTATTGCCTTGTGGTCAGATTCATGAAATTTCCATAAAATCTAGTTATGAGGTCTACCACGATACTTTATCAAATGAATATTTGTTGCAACAACAAGGTTAGAGAAATGAAGAATATGTATGTGTGTTTCAAAGTCCTCGAACAACCAAACATCATAATTCTTTATAGGGTATCTCTGAAGCCATCTTCCTTACATGTCAACAGACCCTATTGGGTACTCAATACCCTCTTCATCAATAATTGTGGTTGTCAATTTTCTTTTTGGCTCAACATAATGACACAAATAGTAATATGTTCCTTCTTCATTGTTCTCTTCTACAACAACTAGATACACATGACTTGCATTTTATAAAGTGTTAATTACTACCAAAAATAAAGTATGATGTACAACAAAATGAGCCAAAAAGAATACTTGCAAAAAAATTAACTCAAAAAATCACTTGAATCCACTAGGTCAGATACATGGTTAAAATCCACTAATGTCTCCATCTGGCTCAATTGTAGTGCTTTGGGAATTTGATATGAATCAATGGGAACCAACGGTCTACGAGACCATTTGTCAACCCAATCTTGTGATTCACATTCTTCCCACAAACAATACACGCATGAAGAGAAAAAACATACCATCTGTCTCGTATAAATTACCAGTGAACTTGAATTTGAACTCATAAATGAGTGCATGTCACTCGATCCTACAACTATACAACAATCTAGATAGTTTTCAATATTAGATTCAGTGATCAACCAAAAATATCTATGAACTATTGATGTACTTGGATTATCTGGACCCGTCATAGACTTACACCATCGCACAATTATTTCTACATCTATCAACTCAACACCACTTTCATACTTCAATTCTTCTCTAGCTAGGGCTCCTTTCACACATGCTCCTGCACCATTGTGCTCACCCTTACCATGTCCAGCCTCAGTGAAATTCCAAAAATATTATACACCACTTGTCATATGCATCCTTGTCAACCAATAAAACATCCTTGCATTCTTGAATTGTGCGTTGCAATTATCTGACCATATTAAGTGTTGGTTGTATCGTATATTCCTTTCCCTTAAACTATCATAGAAAACTTTAAAGCATCCTTGTACAAACTCCAATGAATGAGTACGATCATCACTTATGTAGAAGTGATACTCTCTTACAACCTTTCTATCCTCCTTTGTGTTACCATTTGCATGCATGAATGCTATGTGTACAAAAATAGAAACTTGTGTAGAGTGATAATATATAGATTTCACTGCATTTTGAGGTTGTAGTGTATAATTTTCAGTGAAATCAATGATAGAGACAATGGTTCCAAGAGGAAATGTGTCCTTACATAACTTGAATTTCTCATCTAACCATCAATCTCTATGTGTATGCATTATGTACTCATAAACTAGTTTCTCTTGAAACATTTTCATAAATTCACCTACACATATATCATTTTTCACTAGCTCACATCTCTTCAAATCTTTTCCATATGTGACTGTCTTGTAATTTTCAAAAGAAACTAGTTTCGTACCAATTTCATGTGTGCTCTCCAAATGTACACATCTTGGTAAATTTTTCAAACCACCACATATAGCACAAGAACCTTCCAAACAAGGTATCTTATAATAAATGCAACCATCATGTCTATTACATAGCACACTTGAAATAAATTATCTTACCGACTTAGAAGGTGCTTGTATATTGCATTCCTGCAAAACATCGTTAGTGCGCAAAGTAGAACAAATATGAAAAAAAATATCATAGTGCATGGAAAATTCAATATGCATCCTACAACTCTCTGGATTGGGTGGCTTCTTCTCTTTGCTTCCTTTCCTCTTTTTCATTGTATCTGAGCAAGGATATAGGGTTTTCTTCCTGGTTCTTTCCCTATTAAGCTCTTGAATCAGTTTTCTTTTTATTAATATATATATTAGTGGCTTGCCAATTTTGTTTAAAAAAAATATAATATGCATCCTACAACAGAAAATGGTGCGTACATGATTAATCTTAATATAAAAAGGTCTTGCCATTTCAAAAGATCTTTGAGAAATTCTTATTTGAGGAAACTTTTGAAGGAATCTTTCATAAAATTTAGTTTGAGTCACATCCAAATAGTGTTTGGCATGTGGCTCATGATTTGTAGACCCAATTCGCCTTCTAACAACATCTCTTTGGTTGGGTGAAACTCTTGTGTTGTCATGCCAAAAAATTTCAATTAATGTTCTTAGTGCATCGACAACAACCTTGTCTTTGCATGGTAGTCTACCCAAGAATGCCCAAACATAATTATTGTTAGGTTCCTCTATTTTTTCCCACCTCTTTAATGCTTTACTTAATGTTGTTCTACTAACGTTTAGTGACTTACTCGTTTTGCTTATCAAACGATCTTTTTTTATTTTCTTGCTCATTATTGTTGATGTAATGACACGTCAAGTAGCATTAGAATCTTTGTACGTGATTTTGAACCAATACTTTGATATGCATCAAATAGATTTCAAACAATAGTTCTTTCATTGTTACTTTCATATGATCTTAGGCCTAGAATTTTCATTGTCTCTCTAAAATTCAAATTTTTAATCATTTGAACAATTAATTGACATCTTACGGTTTGATTTGAGTTTTCAAAATAGTTTTGCCATATTATTTTAACCATTCTCCTACAAGTTCGTTCATTCATTTTATTGGGCATTGGCTTCAATATATTCTCATCAATATCAATTAGATACTTTGGTTTCCTACGAATGATTCTAGCAGGTGTTAACATCGGTGCATTATGTGCATTCAATTCATCAAATCGAGAAGGTGTATGTTCATCATTTAATTGATTATTCAATGTGGTATCTTATTCAATTGCATTAGGTTCATATGGTAAATCAAATGTCTCTTCTTCAATTGCATTAGGTTGATTATGTTCATTTGGTAAATCGAATTGAGATGTTGAGGATGACATACCTTCTTCTCCCATTGTTCTTATGTCATGTAATTTCTTCATACGTTGCCTTTGTCTTTCCTTTTCAACCTCTTGTTGTTCCAACATTCCTCGCTTGTTCTTGTAATACTCTAAAAATGGTCATCTAAACCATGAACCCCTAATCTCGACAAGGTCACCAAGGTCCTAACCAAAGGCAATTAAATCAATCTTGAGCACACAATTAATTCTTTAATCATCAAATGTCACAAATGCAAAATCAATCAACCAATATTAATTAAATATTTATTTAATTAATTGATCATTCCAAGTAAATCATTTTAAACAATTATCTTATTTATTTTATTAAATATCCTAGCATATTTAATTAAATAAATCAATTTGCCATTAAATCATCAAAAAGAGGAATTAATTTAATTAAATAAATCAATGAGCACAAATCTTCAAAAAAGGAAATAAATCAAAAAAGAATTAATTGAGAAAAAGAAATCAATTGGAGACAATCTTGAAAGACAAATTAAAAAATTGATAAATAATCTCAAAGAAAGCAATTAAAACAATTAAATCTCAAAATTGAATGAAATAGAGAATAAATCATTTTTTTCTGATTTAATCTTAAATTTAGTTCAATTTCTTTTAAAATTGAGAAAAGCATCCAATCACGTCAATTCACCTGGATTGTGCTTCCTCTTGGAAAATCTTGACCGCTCATCATCATTTGATCTCAACTGTTGGTTTCTTTCTGAATTTTCTATAGATTCAGGCTCTCATTTCATTCAAAAAGAGGTTGGAGAATGTATTGTTATTATACTATTTTTGCTCTAGGATTTCATTGAAAATTGCATATTAATTATTTCATATTGATTTAAATCATTTAGCTTAATATTGCTTGAATCTTGTTAGATTAATATTGCATCCATCTAGCATTCATCATACTCATATAGATTAAATCCTTCGTCTTGATGTTGTCTAGTCACTAGTATTGCTTATAATCTGAGAGAAATCTTATACTCACATCTTTTAGAAGGCAATAGGTCAATTTGTTATGGTTTTATTATTCATATTTATATCTAATTAACCATGCATGTAATGACTTGATTGAAGTGTTGTGCATACAGATACAGGTCCACTTTTCACACACACATTTCTGGCGCCCACCGTGGGGCAGAAAATTACATTTCGGCCTCAAAATCATACTTTTTTATCCTGTAGGTTTTGTCCATGCAGTCTCTGCAAAATATCGTATGAGCAGTTTCATTGCATCGTACGACATTATATTGATGCCTGCAGTTTATCGTACGACACAAGATTATATCCTATATATTGTCATACGAATCAGAATATGGACTCGTACAACATACTGATTCTATTATATTCTGTCATTTTATATTGATTTCTGACTCGCACGACATACTGCTTATGCTATATTCTCTCATTCTGTATTGATTTCTGACTCGTATGATAAATCATTTCTGTCGTTCCATTTTATGAGAATTGTTGTATGATTATGTTCTCTGATAGATTAAAAGCAAGTTTCACTTTTCGAGGTTTTTTTTTAATTAAATTTTGATCACATCGATGCTAACCCTAAATTGTCTTCTGTCTACCTGAGATTTTCATAGCTTAACTAGTTTCTTGTAGGATGCTTGTCAAAGAATTTATGAATCAAACATACGCCTGTCAAAGAATAAAAACAACATGACTACTAATGTGTTGTTTTTACAGGTTGCCTAAAGAGAAAATCGACCAAATATCGTGTATTCTTTAAATTCATTTTTAGGCACCTAAATTGCTATCTGGTTAATGAACAATTCTGTATTTTGTGTTTTCAAAAAAATCTAAGAGGTAGGAGAGTATGCTCTTGTCTTTTACAGACAATCATAAATCTAGACCCTTGAGGATTTTTCTAAAATTGAGATTTGTGTACCTTTAGCGGGCCTATCACAGTGGGAAAAAGTAATCACCTTGTGAGAACGACCCAAGTGAGTACAGCTGGACCTGAGCATTCCAACTCACTATAATAAATAGGCCTCTGGTGATTAAAGTCTCAAAGGATGGGATTATTTGAGTTTTCTCTTTGAGATCTCTCATATTGAGCATTTTGTAGGGCCTCACGATCTCAATCACGTTTACATGACTACAGCTTGTTTCGGTACCTTGTTGGGCTATAGGCCTCAATCATGCTTGCATGACTTCAAGGGGCAATTTCAAATAGAATTCCTAACTAAGAACTATAAATTAGAAGCTACCTAATTCACCTCTGAAAGGTTGATAATCTTTGTGCAAGAGAGATAGTAACTCTCCCAAGACACTTGCCATATCGTGCCCCCATTAGCATTTGGAGTCGGCTAATATGGTGTTGAGAATCCATTGCGTGAGACTTAGTGGTCATATTTTGATTAGCTATTGGGTGTGTACCTAAGTCAGCAAGAAAAGGTTCTCTTCTCTAAGCCAACTTCCATAGGGTTTGCATGTTGTGATTAGAGTTACTATTCATACTGCGTGTTTTTTGTGTTTTCATCTCTCAAGCTAAAACTGGAATATTAAAAATAGAGAAAACAAATCAACAAACTCAGTGATCAAAACTCTATCCATGTCACAAGCTAGTCTATCCTGATCAAAGATCAGTCCATTTCAGAATTGGCTATACTCAGTTGTCATACTCAACAATCGAAAAAAAAAACTCAGAATTTTTAGTCCCTGCTCTGTGAATAGTCGTATGAGTCTGGTAAATTATCATCCTGCACCATATCCTATGTCATTTGAGTCTACTAAATTGTCATCCTAAGCTCAATCCTCTGACGTACAAAACCCAGCAGTCTGTCATTTAAAGCTAAATCATATTTCGTACGAGACAGAACTGAATAGAATCATTTGTCATTCGGGACCTACCCATTTGTCATACAGTACTAGGCAGCAACACTTATGAAATAGAACTATTGTCATCCTGAACCTGTTATACTATTGTATGGTCTCAAAAATTCTATCATACGATTATCTGATTTTGCCAGTCCAGAATAGTCAAAACTATCTAAAACAGTCTACAGCGAGCCTAAAACTGGTTATCA
Organism: Cryptomeria japonica; assembly: GCF_030272615.1. NCBI lineage: Eukaryota > Viridiplantae > Streptophyta > Pinopsida > Cupressales > Cupressaceae > Cryptomeria > Cryptomeria japonica. Next base: position 827,220,118 of record NC_081411.1, read on the forward strand.
TCCTCCTGAGCATAAACAACCTTGATAGTGTACCTCTGTCGTTGTGTTGCACGATTTTGTCAATCATCTCTCAGCTAGTTCAAACAAACATCTTATCAAACCTAAGTTAACTTAGATAACTTCTTACACAGGATAGATCATTCCTAAAACCAGATCAGATCTTAAGTTACTTCTCTCAATCACTACATTAAACGAACTACTAGCTACAATTTGATCTTGACTTCTGCAACACATCTCGTTCTTGGTCCTGTCGGTTAGAAATGCCTGTTCAAACTTGAAGCTCTCGCAGCAAAATAGACAAAGCAAAAGAAACACCCTTTTCAACCAATGACAATCCATTCTACAAAGAAAACCCTTTTCACAATAAACTGTCCTCGTCACAGATACCAGTTTACGATTTACCAATCTTTGGTCAGCCCCTATCTCCCACCATGTCTAGAGAAAGACAAGAAAGAGGAGCTAGTAAACGAGATACTCACAATGATTTTAGCAATCATTCCACTGATAGCAATTCCTCATCAACTGAATCTGAGCTTCCTGAACCTCCTGAAGCCGAAGTACATAGATGTCAGAATGATAAAGAATTTCAGAAAATGATGAAGGTCATCATGGCTAGGGAAAAAGAAGACTATTTCCTAGAATTAGCAAAGCAAGGTGCCAAACTCCCTACTGGTTATAATGTGGAGGCCCTCATCGCTAAAGAAGAAGAGACACCATGGGGAAAAATAAGCAAACAAATGAAACCATTACAAACTACGGTCACAAAAATAGAAAACAAAGATAAAATGCCAAAACAATATTCTCTAGACACAATAAGCCCATTCCCATTTGACAAAAACCTTTACATGTCTCCATTTCCTTCACAATTTGAGATCCCAAAATTTGACAAGTATGATGGTACCTCAGATCCTCAAGATCATGTCAGAGATTTTTGTTCCACTTGTATGGAGTTCATGCATGATCAAACATACCTCATGCGCCTTTTCCCAAGGAGTTTAGGGGGTCAAGCCATGGAATGGTTCTCAAGTCTACCCAAAGGGATAAAAATGTTTGAAGAATTAATCCAACTATTTTTGCAACAATACTCATACAACATTCAACATCCTATGTCTATGATAGATCTTTGCAATACTAAACAAAAAACAAGGGAGCCTTTTCTCACTTTCCTTCAACGCTGGAGAAAGATGTTCTCTAGGTATCCACGACCTATCCCAGACTCTGAGAAAATGGATATATTTGTCAATAACCTAGTCTTAGAACTAAAATACAGTATACAAATGCAAGTACACCCATCATTTAACAAAATGGTAGATAATGCTATTCAGATGAAAGATGTGCTCATAAAGAAAGGGGATATCTCACTTTGGAAGGAAACACAACAAGGTTCTAGCTCTAAAGAGAAGAGTAAATACTGGAAATATGGCAAAGATAGAAACAAGAACATCGTTAATGATGGAGTGGTAGATACTATCCATGCAAAAACAAAATCCACAATATTTAACTTGGCCAGTGGCATGCAAGAACCCAAGGCAGCTAAAACTACAACAGAGAATCCCCCAAAGAAAACAAGAGAATGTTTTAAAGACAAACCTTGGGTTTCAAAGCCTAAGCGTGATTTTACTCCTCTAGATGAATCATATGAATCGGCTTTTAAAACTTTATTGGCAAATAATTTGATAACATTGCCAGACAATTCTAGACCATATGACCCAGAAATTAGACCCAGATGGTGGAGAGAAAACGAATACTGCGACTACCATTGGAACAAGGGATATAATATAAACAACTATATGAAACTCTGACATGAAATCCAAGATCTCATTGACCCAGGCAAGATCATTGTTGGAAAACACATGACTAATGTTGATCATAAGGCCTTTAAAGATCCCTTACCCAATTATGAACAAGGAGATTCCTCAAAATCCAAGGGAGGAGCTAGAGTCAATTATACCTACACTAACAATGATAATATGATCAATATGATTGAATCTGTTCAACCTGAATATTGGAATGTGATCATAGCCCAGGATCACCAAAGTCAAGCATAGATTGCTAATGCCGTGACTCATTCTCAAAGGAAGATTTCTCTCCCAGGAGCTAGTTCCTCAACTTTTGATCAAACAACATCAAATCTACCAAATAGACAAATAGACACAATCATGGCTAAATCAAAATAACTAGCTTCATCATCTTCTCCTGGTTATAGTATTATCAAACAATTGAAGAGAACCAATGCTCAAATCTCCATTCTAGAACTGCTTAAGATCTCTTCTACTCATAAAGAGGTCCTTGACAAGGCTCTACTTACCACTAGTGCCTAAAGATTTAGACGTAGATTGGTTTCAATCTATGGTGTGTCACCTCACCTCACCTCATTACCTCACTTTCTATGAAGAAGATGATAATTCACTAAGTCACCCACATAACCATCCATTACATATTGAATCCATGATCCATAAACACCGCGTTAAACATTTTTTGATAGATGGAGGCGCTGGGTTGAATATTTGTACCTACAATCTATTGACACAACTGGGATTTTTTAAGAATGTTATTGATCCAACAAAGAAGATAACAATCAAGGCTTATGATGAAGAAGAAAGAACTTCTAAGGGTCTGGTACTATTACCAATCAATGTAGGGCCTATGGAAAGAGATGTCATTTTTCAAGTTCTGGATCTTCATCTTTCATACAACATCTTACTAGGTAGGCCATGGGTTCATGAAATGAAAGAAGTACCATCTGCGTATGATCAATGCCTAAAATTTCCTTATAATGGAGTAGAAGTCAATATTCTTTTCGATACAAGCTATACCTGCAGTGCATTAACACAAGGTGTTGATGCTTTTGTTCCTAATAGTAGAGCAGCTTCTGCAGTTGAAAGTTCAGAATCTTTGCTGAAAGATTTAGAAAATAAATTGGAAATCACAAACATTGGCATGGATGGCTACAAGATAGAGCCTATACTCTCACTAATGTCTCTTCCTCCATCACCAAGATAGTCGAGAAAACCATCAGAGGTTATGAAGCCACAAATTTCAACTCCAAAAGTCATTTATGATGGCACCTTTATACAGTCCTCTACTTCTCTTGTAGGTGAAATAGAAGGGCATGATGTCCTCAAATCACTTTTCAAAGAAGACAGTGCAAATAAAGAAATACAACATTGTGAGATTTCTCCAACACAATATGGTCCAGGCTATAAGATGCTTCAACACATGGGGTATTCAGGTGCTAGTCCTCTAGGCAAGCATCAACAAGGTATTGTTGAACCCATTCAGTTACAAACTAAGTCTGTCAATGATAAAGTTGGATTGAGATATGATCCAAGAAAGAAATCAAATCAGAAGCACACACCTCACCATCAACGTAAGTGGAAGAAAAAGGTACTACCTTTAACAATACAAGAGATTAATACTCACCAAGAATTGCCCACCCAGAGAGAGGAAACAGATGGTAATCAAGTTCCAGTTATATGAGCTATAATACCACAGGAAGTAGAAGTTCCAGAGGATATGAGAGATGAAGTATACAGAATCAAAGAATTGTTTGTACCAATAAAAGTTCCAGTCACATATACTGGCAGACAACAAGTAGATGATTCAGAAACTGATTCAAATGAGTATGAATGGGGTCCATATCACATCTCGGATACATCTACTACAGAAAAGCTTGAATAATCCAAGGATATCACAGATGATGCACAAGAGCTTATATGCCTAAGAATGTAAAAGGAAATAGAAGAAATCAAACTAAGAAGACAAGAAGACTATGAACGACAGCTGGAGGAAGAAAGGACACAAGCAATTCCTTCACCTACCAACCCTCCTAATGAGATAGGACAAATCAGGTACAAAACTATACAAGAAGAACTAGAAGCTATAGAAAAAGAACCAGTCATCAGCCCAGAAGAAGCTGAATGGAACAGACAACAAGGATTAATAGAACAATCAAAGTCATGTCCGCAAGTGTGTCAAATACAAGAAATCAATGAACCAAATCATGAAGGAACTTGCAGCATCAAAGATGTAGGTGTTGATACTATATATACCTTTACTAAGCCACTTGAAGATGAGTCAGCAATTCCATCCTATGACTCTAATAACTCAGACAGGAGCTCTATTTATAACAACAACTATTCAACAACACATTATGACTACTCTATCATGAATGATGAGATACTATCTACTATTATACCATGATATGTAGTCCAGTCTGAAGTAGGTGACGATGCTAGAAGTAGGTTAGTTGGGTTAGGTCCAATAAATACTAACATGAATTTTGATAATTGTGTCCTAACTCTTCCTGGTCTCGAGACACATATGCAAGGTAGTCTTCTGGAACTTGACTAGTCGGTCCGAAGCCATGATGATAGTACCGTGAACTCCCTTGAGCCTTTTCCAACCTTATCCTTAATGCATCTAGAACTGATTGATTGTACTCTTTATAACCAACCCTTGAATGTACCTACTTTTGCCAATGACTATACATTAGCCTACTATCTAAATGTAGTTGAACCCACGTACTCTTCCACCAACGAACAAAATGAAAACATGACTGAAGCGGATATCAAGTATCCTAGTCACAAAAACAAGAAAAATAAAAATAAAAGATCTGATGGCAAAAACCACATTGTGGTAGTATCAGAATCTAAAAAAGAGAAAATAAAGGACGTACCTAAAGGTGAAAACCTCTCTGAGGTGCTTGAAGGTAAGATACTAGATATATTGCCAAGTCACTTCCAAGAGAGATCTTCCATACTGATCGAGCCAACTCAGCCAGTGAACATTGGGAGTCAAGAGACACCACACATCATTCATTTAGCTCAATCACTATTAGCAGAAGAGTTAAAATATTTCAACAATCTTTTTTTAGAAAAGAAGATCAACTTTGCATGGACATACTCAGATATACCAGGACTAGATCCTGATCTCATCATGCATCACCTCTCTATTATACCACAAAGTTAAACCAGTCAAGCAAAAACTTTGAAAGATGCATCCTCATGTGGCACTGCTAGTCAAGGCTGAACTAAAGAAATTGCTAAAAGCTGGATTTATCAAAGCTATAGACTACGCAGAATGGATATCAAACATAGTACCTGTATCAAAGGTAGACAAATCCATTAGAGTTTGCATAGACTTCAGGGATCTCAACAAAGCATGTCCGAAAGATGATTTTCCATTGCCCAACATTGACATGATAGTAGATATGACTATTGGATATGAGATGTATTCATTAATGGATGGATTCTCTGGTTACAATCAAATCAAGATAGCACTTGAAGATCAAGAAAATACAACTTTCACATGTGCATGGGGAACCTTCTACTGGAATGTTATGTCGTTTGGTCTAAAGAACGCAAGAGCAACTTACCAAAGAGCAGTAACCACTATCTTTGATGATATGATGCATAAAAACATGGAAGATTATGTTGATGACACCCTAGTAAAAACTATGAAGAGATCTAGGCATATTCAAGAGCTAGGCCTCATACTAGATAGAATGGAAAGATTCAAGCTCCGATTAAATCCAAAAAAATGTGCATTTCGAGTAACATCAGGACAATTGCTTGGTTACATAATTTCAAAAAAAGGAATTGAGGTTGACCCTGAAAAGGTCCAAGCTATAATGTAAATGCCTCCACCCAAGAATATCAGTCAGATGAGAAGTTTGCAAGGCCGTCTTCAGTCAATAAGGCATTTTATATCTCAAATAGCTGACAAAGCTCAACCCTTCATGAAGGTATTAAGGAAAGGGATTCAATACAACTAGGATAAAGATAGTGAATGACATTTACAACAAATCAAAGAATATCTTTCTAATTCACCCATATTAATGCCACTGATTCAAGGTAAGCCACTAATCCTGTACATATCAGCTACAGATACTTCACTGGGGCTACTTCTAGCACAACGGGATGACAATAAAAAGGAAAGAGCTATCTATTAAATCAACAGAACATTAGTGTCGTATGAAATGAATTCCACTATAATAGAGAAAGCATGCTTAGCATTGTTCTTTGCATCACAAAAATTAAGGCACTATATGTTGGCACACTCTATTAAGTTGGTAGCTAAGATTGATCCACTCAAATATCTTCTCAGTAAAGCAACGCTTATAGGAAGACTGGCCAAATGGGTCATGGTCCTTACAGAATTTGATATTGAATATGTGGAACATACAACCATCAAAGGACAGGTTATTGTAGACCAACTTGTTGATGCTCCACTTGAAGACAATCAACCTCTGCATATCGAATTCCCAGATGAATCAAGCATGCACCTTAGTGAACAATCATGGAAGATGTTCTTTGATGGGTCTTTCACTCAACATGGTTCTGGTGCCAAGATACTTTTTATTACTCCCCAAAAATACTCAATTCCAAAAGCTTACAAGATTCTCTTCCCTTGCACGAACAACATTGCAAAATATGAAGCTTTGGTAAACGGGATCAACCTGGACATTGAGTGGAAGATTGTTGAATTACAAATCTATGGAGATTCTCAACTCATTATCAACCAAATCAATGATCTATATCAGATAAGAGATGAGAAATTGATGCCTTATAAGAGAATGGTGGATGATCTCAAGAAATATTTTACCTCCGTATCATTTCAACAGATACCCAAAACAACAAATAGAGCAGTGGACGCAATGGCCACTTTGGCATCTATACCACAGCTATAGGAGTCTAATTTTTGCTTTGAATTCCTGGTGGAAGAGTTACATTATCCTACCTATGATTCTCCTAAGTTCTAGGTAGTCTGTTCTATTATAGGACATGACTCATCTCGTTATAGCCACATTTACTCTTACCTCAAGTTGTCCTGCCAATCTTTCCCGAAACAAAAAAAGGAACCTAATCCAAAATGTGTCACAATACGTCATCATTGCTAACGACCTATTTAGGTGAGGTTTAGATAATACTTTTCTTAGATGTCTAGAAACTGAGGAGTCCCAACGCGCATTATCCGAGGTTAATGATGGTGTTTGTGGATCTTATTCGAATGGTCTAACCTTAGCATGACAACTACTAAGGGTTGGCTACTACTGGCCAGACATGGAGAAAGAAGTATAAAATTTGCTAAAACCTATGAAAAGTGTCAATTGCATGGGCACCTTATACACACTCTAGTAAGGGATCGCATACCATTCATGACACACTGGCCCTTCCAATAGCGGGTGTTTCATCTAATAGGCCAAATATATCCTACATCATCTAATGAACACATTTATTATCACTACTACTGAATACTTCACTAAGTGGGTAGAAGCGGTTCCACTCATCAAAGCAACAAGCAAACAAGTAGCTCTCTTTATTCTTAATTATATCATCTGTAGGTATGGTATACCTTCATCCATTTTAACTAACAATGGAGGACAGTTCAAGAACAAAGATCTAGATGAACTCTGTGAGAAATTTAAAATCAAAGAACACTGGTCCTTAGTATATTACCCTCAAGGTAATGGACAAGCAGAGGCATCTAAAAAAAACCTACTGACTATCTTGCGTAGAACAGTGAACAAATCTAGGAAGGATTGGCATCTGCAGCTCAATCCTACACTGTGGGCTTATAGAACAAGTATTAGAACATCTATTGGGGCTACACCTTTCTCTTTGGTGTATGGGTCTGAAGAAGTATTACCTATCGAAGTAGAAATACCATCTCTCAGAGTTTCCTTGCAAGGTCTTGTTACTGATGAAGACTATAGAATATCTATATTGCAAGAGCCTGAATTGCTGGATGAGTGTCAGCAAGTGACATTTGATTATCTCAGAGTGTTTCAAAAGAGAATGTCCAAAGGATATAACAAAAAAGTTTGACACCGAGAATTTTAGGTTTGCGACTTAGTTCCTAAGAGAAAATCCTAAAAATCAATAGTTTTGAGACAACAAAGGGAAGTTTGAACCCAACTGGTTGGGTCCCTATATCGTTACTACAGCTTTTGTCTCTGGTGCTTATCAACTCTCAACATCGGAAGGAGAATAGCTTTGCGAACCTTTTAACACCATCCATCTGAAGAAATTCTTCACTTAAATATTCTCTACTCCAACAGCTTATACAGAGGAAAAAATCCTTAAAAAAATCAGAAAAATAAAAAAAAGTCTTGAAAAAAATCCTAAAAATCAGAAAAAGTCCTAAAAAAATCAAAAAAATCAAAAAAAGTCCTGAAGAAATTTAAAAAAAAAAGAAAAAGAAAAGAAGAAAAAAAGGGGAAAAAGAAAGAGAAAATGCCATGGTGAAAACCTGGTAAACATGCACCTTGGTAAAAAAAAAATGAATCTCTGCCAAGCAGGTGAAAACTTGGCAAACAGGCGCCTCTTGTACTCAAGCACTCCATCTATCAACGCAATGTTGGCATTCTCACTTTCATGCATCTTTGCTTTTGCTTGTACATATTTCAGTCACTTTTCTGACATCCTCATTCGTTAGAACCCTCATGGCTTGAAACCGATCATTGTCATAGTCTTAGGTTAATCGACAAGAGCACATTACATGTCCTAAGTAATGTCAACCAAGTCAACCTTACATCAGTGAAACCTAGTTGTCCACTCTGAGTCAGTCACCTGTCTCCTGACTACTAAAGATTTTTATCACTGAGTTAACAAGCAAAACAACATAACAGAAAACAATCACTAAATAGTTTGAGCTGTGCATGAAAATTTTCTTTGTGTGTTGTCTTTTATATTGGTTTTCGATTATTATCCCTCTGAGTAACTCAAGGAAGTCTATCTTGACTAAGAGGAGCAAGGATTGGGGGCATAATATTTTCTTGTTTGCTACTTGTAGGAATGATCTCAATGATCTGGAAACATATAAATTAGCTGGGTGTCTGTGATAAGAGCCTCCACATCAAGGTGGAATCACCTCACATACCTCGACTCCACTTATTTGAATGCTACAGGGAGGTTCCCATCATTTCTTTGTCTGTTTTGAGGGAATTTCTTTATTGTGCAATCTGAGTCCCTACGAAATCTATCCAAGGATATGAATGAAAAAGAAAGGTCATTGCGGACAAGATAATTAATATTGCACATGAAAAGAAAGGAACTCTAATCTTCCTATTGTGGTTGTAAAGCGCTCAATGATGAAAATTAAGCTTTTCAAAATCCAGTGACTAGGTTTAGGTTGCATCTCATTTTGCATCTCATTTTGCATTTCATTCTGCATCTCATACATTTAGAGTGATTTCACTATGGTAACAATGCTCTCTTTATTTTTTGAATGAGATTTGGAGCATCATCATTTCTAAGCTAAGTGGTCTCTTTTCATCATTTCTCCAATCGATTACTTGTGTATTGAGATGTTAGTTGCATACATAAGCATCTTATATAGATTCATACATTTCACTATCATTCATTTGAATTCATAGAAAAATAAAAAAATTGCATTATTCATTACTCATTTGCATTATCATTTATTTGCATATGAAAAGAAACAAAAATAGACATCCATGATCATTTGCATTCATACATTCATGCTGAAAAGAAATGCATACATGTAGAATAAAGCATATAAAAGACATTTCATAAGCGAATCAGCACAAGTATGATGAAGTCAAATCGGATCTCATATATATATATATATATATATATATATATATATCATGTCACGTCTAAGAGTACAAAATGATGTCAAATGACATATACAAACTCCCATCAGAGCAAGAATCATATAGGCTACAAAAAATGGGTGTGTCTACAAAAAATATCCTAGCTACAAAAAGAAATAATCTAGCTTGCACCCTCTCCCTCATCGCCTGGTGGAGGAGGAGGAGCCTAATGCCCGAGATCTTCACAAGGTGCCCGTGCTCCCTCTAATCATGCCATATACCGTGAGTAGGGTATCACCTGCTGTGCAACAGGAACTGCAACACTATATGCTGCAACATAGTAGGATGCCCTACTAGTCTGGTGAAGGACCTCTTGTCGTAGGGGCTCTATCTCTACTCTCATCTCTTCTCTCAGCATTGCGATCTGGCTATCACGCTCGGTCCTCACCTTGGCAAGCTGGCGATCTCGCTTGGTCCTCACCTCGGCAAGCTATCGGTCTTGCTCCGCTAGCTGAGTCTGAGCCACTATCAACTGTGACTACAGCTCTACAAGACGTGCCCTCATTGACTGTCTAGCATCTGTCCCCTACTCTCTCACAGGCTCCTCACCTCCACCTCCACCTCCACCTCCACCCTTCTCCTCTCTCTATTGTCGAACCTATCTAGGTGTTGCTCACTCCTCCTCAGTCCCACCCAATTTCACACCCACTCGCCCTAGGGATTTGCCCTCACCCCTCTGTTGTCCACCCTCAGCTGGAACCCTACTGCTACTAGCACTAGGATCACCACCTATCTGCCTCAGAGCCTCAGCTCTCTGTCCCTATCCCTACCTCTGGCCCTACCTCTATCCCTGTCCCTATCCCTATGCCAATGCAGGGGCGTCATCCTCAACATCTTCAATATGAGGAGCTTTCTCACCCGGATCTATAAATTGAGGTAACGGATGCTTCTAAAAATAATCTCTATAGTGGGGCAATACCCCTGCATCCACTACATCATCCATGTAATCCCACCTCAGGCAGTGTAACCTAGTCAGCTCCTACATCGCCAAAGCATAAGACAACTATGGAGACCATCCCTGTCTCTCCTCATCGGCATAGCGCGCATACACTGTGTACTCCTGCAAGATCCCCTGAGGCTGGCCATAGTGCCTCATCACTCAAGAAATGATGAATCGCTCCACAATAGTCTAGGATCTCCCGATCAGTGGGCATGTGACAAAAGGTCCCTGCAAACCATTTGCCAGTCATCCCATGGCTCCAAATCTCTATACAGTCTCCATACGATGGCTATTAGGTCATCTAGCTGTCATCTCCAAAAATTTATCTTGCCCAGATGGGGCTGTGTAATATATTCGGCATACCTATATATGATCAGTTGCCCGAGCTCTCTACTGTCATCTACTATTGGCCAACAACTGAGAAGGTGCTCCCAATCCCACACCTGTAAAATATATACACCAATGGCCATGCTCCGCCCATCTCTGTACATAATCTCATACATCTCTCGATACATGCGGGCCAATAAACACGACCCCAGCCAAGTCTTGAGGGGTCTCTATCAACCTCTCTAGCATCCGACCCCATCCACACTGGAAGCCATGCTGCCCTCTATCTGGCATCAAAAAACAACCTATGAACCCTGCTAGAACACATGCTAGAGGAAACTCCTTGCTGTACCTGCTCATAAGTATGTCCCAACTCATGGAATGAGTCAAAATGTCAAGATCACTGAAGACATGTCTGACTGCCTATAATCCTGGAAGGTGCCCTGAATCATATTCCACCTTATCCCCAGCAAAAGGGATATGGAGGATCCTATATACATCCTCAGGAGTGATAGTCAACTCCCCCACCGGCAGATGAAATGCTCTGAATGAAACTGCTCTACCAATGTCGTGAGCATTTCATGGTTCACACGGATATCAGGTAATCTCAACAGATGAGTCAAGCCGCACAAATCAATATGAGCCTACTCAACCTCAGATAAATGTTGCACTAATGCCATGGTAGGAGGATACACACACCTAAACAACACAGGAGGTAATCGAACCTACAAGAAACCCAATAATGAAGCATCAGAAAACATTCCAAATGAGCCTACAAGAGAAGTAAAACATCACACAAATCCAACTAAGTCAAATGCAAAATCAAAATTTCATGTTTACACCTTCAAAAATGCTCACTGTCTCTCAAATGACAAAACATAGATAAGAAGCATCTCGTACGAGCCAGGAATAGCTCTAGTACAATAAAACAGCCTCAAATGACAAACTTTTAGACCCCACATGACAAAATGGTCTTTTTACAGACCTGTCGTACGACACGAGGGTGCACCCTGAACAACAAATCTAATGGGTTCAAATGACAAAATAAATTTTACTAGTTACTCGTACGAGATAGGATCCTGTCTCGCATGATAAACCGGGACACCCGACCCCAAACATACGAAAAACTTGCAAAATGAACAAAAAAATTCAAATTTGAAAACACAAACAGGCTTAAGATCGATCACTTACCGTTGTCTCATAGTTTCGAGGTTGATTATGTCTTCTCTGGCACTTGAATCGATGCTGACGAGTAGGGACCACCATTTTCTTCACAAAAGGTTTTTTGAATTTTCAAACTTGGAGGATTAAAATGAATTGAAAATGACACTTTTGTCCCATATATAGCCAAAAACCTAATTTTTCAACTTCCTCCGATAGACATGAAAATTGTACCCTTAGCTAATTTGACCATTTTGATTCTATTTTCAGGATCGAAATTGAAATTCGAGATCATTTTGCTAGTCAATTTCAGAATTTGGACCACTTAGAGCTCTTTTCATCAAAATCTCATTCTTTCTTCAAATCACACTCAATTTCTAATGAATCAACGTTGAATCTCAATTTAATTTCTACAAATCAACTTTGTGCTCAGTTTTCTCATCAATCCAAAATTTTCAAAAATTCCTCTGAATCAATTTGTGCTCAAATCATTGTCATCGCTCAAAATTGCCTATCATCATGTACCCTCGCTATCTTTCAATTTCTCTTCCGAGGGGGCATATGCGTGACCTTATAACCTCACATCTTCAAATGTCGAGAAAATTTTCAAATCTTCATTGAAAGTCGAGCAAAAAAATCTTTTCAATTAAAAATCAAACAAGACCTCATCGCTAGGGGCAACTCAACTTCATCGCTTTATATCAAATTGAGATCTCTTGATCATCAAAATCAAATCAATTTATAGGGGCAATATAAATTTCATCGCTTTAAATCAAACTGAATCAATCTCTTAACCTTAATCAGTTTCATCTCTTTTTATCAAACTGATTATTCGTTTAAACTCAATCAAGGGTATAAAGAGTTTCTTTAATCACACTAAATCAAAGCAGGTGTTTAGTATTCATTTCTTGATCAAACTGAATAGTTTATCTTCATCGTATCTTGATCAATCAAGTTCAAGATCGATTTTTATCATCACTCACTATATCTAAGTTCAATCAAGTTCTAGATCAGTAAGATCCACTTCTTGATCAATCAAGTTCAAGTTCGGTATCCTTTGTTTTCTATCGTTCCTAGTTCAATCAAGGTCAGGAACGGTATCACTTTAATCAGACTTCATTCAACTTTGTCGCTTCGAATCAAGCTAAACACCTCACTTTCATCTAGTTTGTGATCAATCAAGTTCAGAACTGGCATCTCCTAGACATCAAATTTTCTTTGAACCAACACGCTGCTCGCACATTAATTCAAAGAGGGGCAAATGTAATACCCTAAAAATGGTCATTTAAACCATGAACCCCTAATCTCAACAACGTCACCAAGGTCCTAACCAAAGGCAATTAAATCAATCTTGAGCACACAATTAATTCTTTAATCATCAAATGTCACAAATGCAAAATCAATCAACCAATATTAATTAAATATTTATTTAATTAATTGATCATTCCAAGTAAATTATTTTAAACAATTATCTTATTTATTTTACTAAATATCCTACTATATTTAATTAAATAAATCAATTTGCCATTAACTCATCAAAAAGAGGAATTAATTTAATTAAATAAATCAATGAGCACAAATCTTCAAAAAAGGAAATAAATCAAAAAAAGAATTAATTGAGAAAAAGAAATCAATTGGAGACAATCTTGAAAAACAAATTAAAAATTGATAAATAATCTCAAAGAAAGCAATTAAAACAATTAAATCTCAAAATTGAATGAAATAGAGAATAAATCAATTTTTTGCTTATTTAATCTTAAATTTAGTTCAATTTCTTTTAAAATTGAGAAAAGCATCCAATCACATCAATTCACCTGGATTGTGCTTCCTCTTGGAAAATCTTGACCGCTCATCATCATTTGATCTCAACCATTGGTATCTTTCTGAATTTTCTATAAATTCAGGCTCTCATTTCATTCAAAAAGAGGCTGGAGAATGTATTGTTATAATATTGTTTTTGCTCTAGGATTTCATTGAAAAATGCATATTAATTATTTCATGTTGATTTAAATCATTTATCTTAATATTGCTTGAATCTTGTTAGATTAATATTGCATCCATCTAGCATTCATCATACTCATATAGATTAAATCCTTCGTCTTGATGTTGTCTAGTCACTGGTATTGCTTATAATCTGAGAGCAATCTTATACTCACATCTTTTAGAAGGCAATGGGTCGATTTGTTATGGTTTTATTATTCATATTTACATCTGATTAACCATGCATGTAATGACTTGATTGAAGTGTTGTGCTTACAAATATAGGTCCACTTTTCACACACACAGTTCTTTCCCATGGTTGATATCGGTTGTCCTAAATAGAATCATATTACATAGATATGTAAACAAAAGTTCATAAACAAATAAATAACCATAAATATGTGTCTTATCACTATTTTTTGGAATCAAACTATTAAACAATCACAATACTATTGACAAAACTAATAAGAACAAAAATTCAATTGTTTGAAATCATGCAAAAATAAAAAATTCACTTCTATGTATAAAACAGTGATCGAAGTGTAGACACAGTTCCAGTGGGGCCTTCAACGACCTCAAAAATTTCTTTTAAGGTTGTTGAGGCTCTTGGAAAACTAAAACTATGTCTATGTACCACGTACGCGATGTTAGTCCATAAAATGTTGGCAAGCCCAACAGTTTTTTTTTTCCATTTTGTACTAATAATTAGCACGTATGCGCTCCTAAGCCTAGAAAATGTTATCGCAGGGTAGCAAATAATGGGTTCAGTACCCTATACGTGCTTACAAGTAATAAGTACCATGTATGTGCTCCTACGCCTTAAATAAGTTATGGTGGGGTAGTGAACTAATAGGTTCAGTACCCTATATGCACTATTGGTAGTAGAAAAAATGTGAATGAAAGGGGAGGGAAAGAGAAAGAGAGGGAGAGAGGAGGGGGGGTACAAGGGAAGGAGGGAGAGAGGGAGAGAAGAAGGAGGGGGGAGGGAGAGGAGAGGGGGGAGGGAGAGGGAGAGAGAAACGAGGGGAGGAGGAGGGAGAGGAAGAGAGAGAGAGGGAAGGAGGGAGAGGGAGAGAGAGGGGGGGAGGGAAGGTAGAGAGGTGGAGAGAGGTAGAGGGAGGGAGAGACGAGGGGGGAGGGAGGGAGAGAATAAGGGGTGTGGAGGAAGGGAGAGGGAGAGTAGGGGGGAGAGGGAGAGTAGGGGGAGAGAGAGAGAGAGAGAGAGAGGAGGGGGATGGAGGGAGAGAAGAAGGGGTATGGAGGAAGGGAGAGGGAGAGAGAGAGGGGGGGAGAGTAGGGGGAGTGAGAGAGAAGGAGGGAAGGAGGAGAGGGAGAGAGGGAGGGAGAGGGAGAGACAGAGATATAGAGAGACAGAGAGAGAGACAAAGACAGAGAGAGAGACAGAGAGAAGAAGGGGTATGGAGAGAGAGATAGAGAGGGTGGCGGAGGGAGGGAGAGGAAGAGAGATTGAATCCAAGACACAATATGACCCTT
Organism: Cryptomeria japonica; assembly: GCF_030272615.1. Classification (NCBI taxonomy): domain Eukaryota; kingdom Viridiplantae; phylum Streptophyta; class Pinopsida; order Cupressales; family Cupressaceae; genus Cryptomeria; species Cryptomeria japonica. The sequence goes on from NC_081411.1 coordinate 827,235,639, forward strand.
AGAACACAATATGACCCCTAACAACATCTAAGGGGTCATAGGGTGTCCTAAGGGGTATATGACACTATATTATCCCTTAGCACACCATAGGACCTATAACGACACCAAATAGTGTCCTAAGGGGTCATAGAACACCATATGACCCTTTAGAACATCATATGGTGTTGTTATGGGTCATTGGTGTCTCGAGGGGTCATATGGCATCCTATGAAACTTTAGGATACTATATGGTGTTGTTATGGGTCGTATGGTGTCTTAAGGGTTCATATGGTGTCCTAAGGGGTGACAAGACACCATATGACCTCTTAGGAAACAATACGACCTCTAATGACACCTAAGGGGTCATATGGTGGGATAATAAAATGATATATTAAATTTAAAGTTATGAATAGAACATCATACAATAGAACATCAGTAGTTTAGTTTTGATATAGATAAGTTAGAGAATTGTTAGCATAAGAGAGACTCCAAGTGAACAAACAATGAGGCTTCACTAAAAAGAAAGTGTAAGAGCTTGGCCTAACCCTAAGAGTACTGCCTAAGTTCTAAAATATATGATGCTATTAAATTTGCAAGGTTATAGGACTGATCTCGATTGTGACTATAGGAATCAAACACTTGATTTCTTTCATGGGTATGTACCGTTCCAAGTTGTTTGACAAGTGATGATCATCATATACTACCACTACCATGCATACAACAAACTTTAATTTCTTCAGGTGAAAGGCATTGTATAACAACATGGGAGCTCTTGCATACCCACCACTATCATTCTCCGGGACATCATCTATGTTACTCTCTCTCTTTCTCTTCCTACCGGTTGTTTCCTTCTGAAAAAAATATTGCAGGTACTCTGACTCATCATGTTGCTTTGTTGACACTATTTTCCACATCTGCTCTGCTCATTAAAAACACATTCTAGAAGAATATTGTTGCAGGTTTCCATTTTTGTCACGGTAATGCACTCGTGGTTCAATTTCAAACCCTATTCCTCCTATTCAATATACACATACAAATCCATCAATCAATTTTCTTAGGAGAGCATACATGATAAAAATCAAAGAGGAAGTTGCAGAAAATAAATAAATTCACTTACTTCTATAGAAGTGCAGACACAGTTGCAGTGGGGTATGGAGGGAGGGAGGAGGAGAAGAAGAGAAAGAGGGATGGGGTATGGAGGAAGGGAGAAGGGGAGAGAGCGAGAGAGAGAGAGAGGGATGGGGTATGCAGGAAGGGATAAGGGGAGAGAGGGAGGGATGGGGTATGGAGGAAGGGAGAAGGGGAGAGAGGGAGGGAGAGAGAGAGGGATGGGGTATGGAGGAAGGGAGGAGAGAGAGAGAGACCTTGTATGCATTTGATAGGGGGAGACAATACACTTATATGTGTATATATATACTTAATATATTATATATTATTATATACATATATATATATTATATATTATATGTATATACACATATTATATATACAATATCATATTATACACATATTATATATACAATACATATTATACAATAGCGCATATGCACTTCTTACACCATAAGTACCCCATACGCGATTTTGACTATTTAGGCTTGGAAATAGGCCTGGATGACAAAGCTACAGTTTGGAAGTTTGATTTCCCTCCTTTTCTCTCATTTTGATGTGTTTTATTTTATCAACTTGGTTTATCGACTTTGTCATCATTAGGTTTACACTTCATCATGTGGGTATTTCTAAAATTGCCACCATATTTTCACCCATCTTTTGAGACTACTAACCATATAATTTTTTTTTAAATTTGAACATCAATAACATATTATTATTGAATTTCTTTTATCAGTGTCTCCATAGTGCTCACAGACATAGGTGCACCATTTTTTTAATAACTTTTGATATACTTATCCAAGTTTATTATTTTAGTGCACTTTATTCTTTACAATTTAAAAAAAAATTGTATTTTCAATTTGTTTAGTGCAACTTATGCTTCATACACGAACAGGTACCTAATTTTCAGGATGTGCTCGATTGGAAAAATCATAAAAAAATAAATACTCAACAAAAAATTACAAAAAAATACACATCTTCTAGTGCTCACTCTTAAATATCTTTTTGCCAAAGAATTTGTCAAAATACTAAATCTAACTATGACTTTTTGATGCGCACGTTAGACACTATGTTATATTTTTCAGAAAAATCAGGATCTATTTTTTGTGTGCGAAGGATTTGACCCCCTTAATCTTATCCAATTTTGAAAAAGTTAAGTAGTTTAACTAGATTCATAGTACTACAATATTTGTTCTTTGATTATCTTCATATCTTGAGTGTATGACTTTTAAATTTTGCCTCCAAGTTCAGGTTCACCTGAATTCAGAAGAAAAAAAGTGTCCACTTATACCCCCCTTTTTGACCACCATCTTTGTGCACTTAACCTAAAATCTTTCAAAGATTGGAGCAATTCCAAGTCAGGGTAAACCCTAAGAAGTGTATCTTCGGGGTGACATTAGGTAAACTATTAGGCTACATTGTGTCTGCAAAAGGCATTGAAGTAGATCCAACAAAGGTACAGGCCATCATGGAGATGCCATCTCCCATAAACATTAGTCAACTCGGATCTCTACAAGGATGACTATAGTCTATCAGTCAGTTCATATCCCAGTTAGTAGATAAAATTCTACCCTTCAATCATCTGCTACATAAGAACATACCATTCTAATGGGAAGCCAAGTGTATGGAATCATTCTATCAACTCAAGCAATATCTAATGAATCCACCAGTTCTGATACCACCCATAGTAGGGAGGCCTCTCATTCTCTACATATCAACAATGGAAGTATCTTTTGGGGCACTATTAGCACAAGAAGATCAAAAAGGCAAGGAACAAGCTATATATTACATCAGCAAAATATTAAATGGATATGAGCTAAATTATACATTCATTGAGAAGGCTTGTTTAGCTATGGTATTTGCCTCTCAAAAGTTTTACCATTACATGCCAACTCACACAATCAAGCTAGTAGCAAAAATTGATCCTCTCAAGTATTTACTCAGCAAAGAAGCTTTTATAGGTCGACTAGTTAAATGGGTCATGATTCTCAGTGAGTTTGATATCCAATACACAGAGCATTGGGCTATCAAGGGACAAGTAATTGTAGATCAATTAGCTAAAGCACAACTACCAGATACACAACCAATGCAGGAAGAATTTCCAAACAAGGATTTCCTTATTGTTACACTCGAGCAATGGACCTTGTACTTTGATGGTTCCTATACCCAACATGGATCAAGTGTTGGCATCTTGTTTGTCACTCCTTAGGGACACACTATTCCAAGATCGTATAGGCTCATGTTTCCATGCACCAATAACATCGTTGAGTATGAATCCCTGGTCACAAGAATCAAAATGGTCATGGAATGGAGAATCATAGAATTGAAAGTCTATGGAGATTATCAACTAGTTATAAATCAAATCAACAATGAATATCAAACAAAGCATGACAAGCTACTGCCATACAAAAGAATGGTGGATGACTTCAAATGGTACTTTGTGCATATCACCTTTGAGAAAATACTAAGGTTGGACAATAGAGAGACCAATGAAATGGCCACTATCTCTTCACTACTACAAATTCCAGAGCAACAGAGTTGTTATGAGTTCCTAGTAGAGCAACTGTTTTTCCTAGCCTATGCGAATTCCACTTCCCACATCATCTATGCATTAACTAGTTTAGAATCCCCTCTATATGGGACAATCTATGAATATCTTAAAACCAATACCCTACCACTCGACCTATCTCATAACCAAAAATGCAACTTTATCTGGCAAGCTGCTCCTTATACCTTAACCACTGACACTTTACCATCAAGGTCTAGATGGTACTCTTCTTTGTTACCTTGACCATAATGAATCTGGCTCTTCTTTACATGAGATTCATGAAGCTAGCTATGGCATGCATTCAAGTGGTCCTACTCTCACTAAAAAACTTTTGAGAATGGGATTATTACTGGCCGACAATGGAGAAAGACTCTTATCAATTTGCAAAGAAATTTCCTAAGTGCCAAATTCATGGCAATCTTATCCATGCACCAACACAGGAGTTGCAGCCATTTACAACATCTTGGCCTTTATGTCAGTGGGGACTTGATTTAGTAGGGAAAATCCATCTTTCCTCTTCAAATGGACACAAGTTCATTATCACTGCAACAGAGTATTTCACCAAATGGATTGAAGTAGTCCCACTGACCACAGTAACAGGAAAACAAATTGCCTCATTTATTCTCAATTATCTAAATCCTAGATATGGCATTCCAAGTTCCATCATCACAGACAACGGGTGTCCCTTCAAAACTCAAGATGTACAAGAACTATGTGAGTGATTCAAAATCTATCATCGTTTCTCTACACCTTACTACCCACAGGATAATGGTCAAGCAGAAGCATCAAATAAAATAATCTTGAAAATCCTAAAGAAAATAGCAAATGGTACGAGTAAGGATTGGCATGTAAAACTCAATCCGGCACTTTGGGCATACAAGACTAGCATTCAGACACCTATAGGGACTATGCCATATTCACTGGTGTACGGATTAGAGGCAATTCTACCTCTTGAGGTGGAAATTCCATCACTCAGAGTATCTTTGAAGGGCCTCATACCAGACGAGGAGTATCGGGTAAACAAATTTTATGAACTAGAGCTTCTGGATGAAAAAGGAGAACATGCCTATGATCATCTTAAAGCATACCAGCAGTGCATGTGCAGAAGCCACAACCACAAAGGCATTCCTAGGCTTTTTAAAGTCGGTGATCTTGTACTCAAAGAAAATCCCAGAAATCAATATGATCGCGAAAAGAAGGGGAAGTTTGAACCTAATTGGTTAGGTCCCTATGTCATCATATCAGCCTATGGATCAGGTGCCTATTAGCTAACATCTTCAGAAGGAGATATGCTCAAAGAACCAACCAACAACATCCATTTGAATAAATTCTATAGTTGAGTGGTCTAAATGTACAGAAAAAGTGAAAAATACAAAAATAAAATAAAGAAAATTAGAAAAACAATTAAAAAGTGCAATAAAAACAAGTGGTGAAAACCTGGCAACAAGTGCTATTTGTGAGAGAACATCTCCTCTGTCTATCACTACTCATATCTTTTACATCCATCTAAAGTCAAAACTAATTTGTCCATTGCCCAACACTTTTCAAGCAACATTATCCCGAACATACTTAGCATAGTCACTCTCCTTGATTATCTAAAGATTAGTTCATCATATCCCACCATGGCTTGGTGATCACTATGTATATCCACATTGATAAATATCTATAGCTAGGGGTAGAAATCCTCTTAAAGTTAACCATTCCAAACAATGAACAAACACTAATTAGAACATGCCAAGGAAATCCTGTCAACAACAGCTCATCAGGCAAGAAAACAAGACAATTATCCAAATACAACTTTAACATACACATGATGGATGGATTTCTAAATTATATTTTTTTACATCTAACATAAGGATTTTACTATTTTGTATCTTAAAATTTTTGAATCATTAGATCTAGTGAATTTCTTAACGATGCATCGAGCTAGAGGAGGCAACAGGGGAATTTGATATTCTTTTGGTTTTCTGTTTGTGAGGCGATCACTTTTACGGTGCAAATTTGTCTTGCGATGTGATTGAAAACATATCATTGAAGACATTGTTCCACTTTGTGCATACAAATAGTTAACTCTTGTCTATTGTATGCAAGCAACACTCGGGTTGTCTTGGTTTATTTATACATCAAAGCTTGTGTTGTGTTGCCATATCAAAATCCATGTAAGCGTTACTTAGGTCATTATGGCTCAATTATACCATTATGCTTGTATAAACTTCCAACATATCAAAAGCTCAATGATGACAAACCAAAATAGAGAAAAAAACATGTGACTAAATAGGAATGACAATGAGAGAATGAGGGTGATCATTTAGTTACATATCATTTTAAACTTGGATTTAGTTGCATATCATTTGTATCTTGCATTTAGTTGCATATCATTTTAAACTTGCATTTAATTGCATATCATCTTAAACTTGCATTTAATTGCATATCATCTTAATCATGCATTAGGTTGCATATCATTTTAATCTTGCATTAGTATCATTTCATTATCATTATCATCATCAGGTCATTCTTACATCTCATATCATTATCATTATCGTTATCATGAACATCTCACACCATCTTCTCATTTCCAAGATACATCTCGTCATCATCATCTAGTCACATTCATCATTGCATCCATCACATGCATATCTATTGCATCATCATGGAATCTTTCTTCACTTTCATATCTTCATCATTCATCAAACTATCATCTATCATGTCTTATACAGGATGTATCTTTCCTGAAACTAGACGTTTTGATCAGCTCTTCTACAAGTTATATTGTTCCTCAAACCAGACATTTTGGTCAGCTCTTATACAGGACACATTGTTCCTGAAACTAGGCATTTTGATCAGCTCTTATACAAGATATATCATTCCTAAAAATAGATGCTTCGATAATCCATGTCTTATATAGACGGTATCCTTCTTGAAACCAGACGCTTCAATCATCTTTGTCTTATACAGGCGGTATCATTCCCGAAACCAGTTGTTTCAATCATCTTTGTCTTATATAGGAGGTGTCATACCTAAAACCGGACTCAATCTTAATTTAATCAATCTTAATCTTAATCCAATCAATCTAATCAATCTTATCAAACCCATGCATGTTGTCACTATCCACTCTTCTATCTTTCAAATAGAATTCTTCTTCTTTTGAGAGATCATTCATGCCTTTTGTACGCGAACGATCTCCTAAGGGAGCATTATCATATCAAATCTTGACATCAATTTCATATCGACATCAGTCTCATATCAAATTTTATTTTGATAGCATATCCGACATTTTTTCTTTGAACCAACATGTGCACACACGTCACTTCAAAGACGGGCAAAATGTAGACGTATAAAAATGACCACTTTCCTAAGTGAATATTTAATATTCAATTTAACCTCATTCCTCTATTTAATTAAATGAATTACTTAATGTATTTAATCAAGTTCACATAAGCCTTTCATAACCTTTAATTAAATAAATCATTTTATTTAACTAATTTCCCTTTCTCCCCTTTTAATTAAATCTACATTTAATTAAATTGATCCTTGCAAGTAAATAAATATAATTTATTTATTTGAATCCCCCACTTGTATTTATGCAAGTTGCATCTATTTTTGTTGAAATAAATTAATTTATTTTAATTAAAATTCCCTCCATCCACTTGCAAAATCCTACATCTCCCACTTGCCTCTCTAAACCCCCTTCTAGATTCTTCTAATCACTTCTAATTTAGCCTAATCCATCTCCTAAATATTGTCACATCCCTAAACAAATGGAAGTCACTTCTCAAACCCTCAAAGTCTTCAATAACCATTTAAGTCTTTATCCATTCAACAAGCTAACTTGTTGAGTTCCCCCAAATTTGGAAGGACTCTTACAAATTTGTCCCCAAAGTCTTCCTAACCATTAATGGTTAACTCAACCTTTCTTGCATGGTTAGAGACTTTCTCTCTAACTTAACCCTCATCTAACCCAAGTTTCTCATCAAGCATTAATGGTTTTAACCTTGGTTATCCCTTGGGTAAAAGCTTTATCCAATGGATGACCTTAACCTAACCTTAACCCTTACCTCCTAAGGTAACCATCATGTCTTCTCAAGAATTTAATGCTTCTCTCATCTCCTCTCAAGCAACCTCTTGTTGACAATTGTCACCATTTCATTGGTGAGAATTGTAAATATGGATTGATAACTTTCAATCCCGACCCTTGTTAAGATTATACAATCTTGACCATCCATTGCCCTATTTTTCCTGTAAATAGAGCTCTCATTCTCTCATTTTATGATCCATCCAAATTTCATGCATCTAATATATAGTCATTTTATTAAGCATTTGGCCTCTCTTTGATAAAAATCGTCTTAATAGCATTTTAGAAGTAATTTTAGATATCATAGCATATCCATGTTAGACTAGTATATGCTGTTAGGATAGGATTACTAATCTTCATCATAACATCATATTCATTCTAAATTAAATCATCATAGATTCAATATCATACATATTTAGGAACGCATTCATGTTGAATTAATCAAATATCACTCATTCTTGGAGTTCTCATTCCTAAGTCACTTTTCTCAATGATCTGAGAGTAAAGGAATTGACTTGAGGGATCCTATGAGATCGAGAGCAATGGAACACCCCTTGGGAAGTTGAGCTATTTAATATAACTTGATAACTTGCACCAAGAGTCCCATTCATGTCTGGATCTTTTTAAAACTAAATTTTACGTTTCTTTACCCCACATTTCCCGCACACAATTATAATGCATAACCATCAGTCTAACCATTTGTGGGCAAGGGGGGGGGTTGGTGGTGGGGGTCTTTTCTGATGAATACTAAAAGGGGGGGGGTGAATTAGTATGCCAAAAAACAATGTACTTAAACACTTTACTAGACTACAAGTAAACCCGTAAAACAGTTTAGCAGACAAACCTCTTAGCACACATGTAAACCAAATAGAAAATAATTCATTCACCCACAGAAGTACAAACACCATAACACAAGAGATTTTGATGTAGAAACCCAAATGGGAAAAACCACGGTGAGATGGAGCTCACAAGTAACTATCTGCAGAATAGGAACCAGACCGGTTAAGGTCATACAATGTTCTTTACCAGAACAGATCCTGTTAGGAATCTCAATCTTTCTTAGGAGACAAGTCCAATCAGAGACTACTTTGCTAGAGGATTTTAGATCCACAGATGTGAACCACCTTGTTAGAGGATTTTACAAAGGCTACTCTGAGCCTACCCAATTAAGGGCTTCAGACTTGTCGAAGATGTGAGTAATCAATAAGAGATTGATCTAGCAAATAACACAGATTGCTTGGTTAGATTAACTATGGCTCATACCTAATGCATTCCAGCATTACTTCACTCTTTAACACATTCACTCTTTGTCTCTCTTTTCAGACACAAAACTTCTCTTCTGTATTTTTTCTTACAAAAACTCATCAACCACCTTAAACCATCGTAACTTCTAAAACCCTAGACATGATGTCCTAATAAAGGAATTTGATTTCATGTCGGTCCAACAGGTCTACAATCCAATTTCCTAGGTTTAATGAATCTAGACATACTTGGTAACACGACACAAAATGTACTGCCAAAGTGTCGGCAACGTTAAACAATCAATGGATGGTAACTCATCACAAAATACTGGTTGGTAACTCATCACAGCGTATTACTGGTTCATACAAAATATCGGTTTAAGCAAAGTACTGGTTGTCATTTTGACAAAGATGAAGACTTGGAAGATGAGTGCTCTACCGCTTGATCCTTTGTACCACTTGAGATCCACGAACTGCTTCGGACCAGTAAACACATTCTGCAAAACATCAATAGTCTAAATACTATAATACAACATACCGGTTGCAACAAATTCTGGTTGAGCTTTAACTCATTTATGTAAAAGTGATCTCAATGCAAGTGTGTGTCCATCAATGACAATCACAGCATAATCATCAAAAATGCCAACAATCTCCCCCTTTGGCATTGATAGCAACACTTAGGAAAATTTTGACATCTAAGTGTTTTACAACAAAATCATGCCATAAGCAAAATTGCTCCCCCTAAGCATATACACTACCCCTTTAGCTAATGTATGACTATTTGACTATTTGCACATAGAGATACACATTAAGATATTCAGAGCATATATCAAAATTTTAAATACCAGAATACTTCTCCCCCTTTGCCAACAATGACAAAGTACAGTTGAACAACCCCTGTTTTCATTTGGTATTAAAAGAATAAGAGTTTATGACAGTAAGGAATAAAACTTGTCAAAAACAGATTTAAAGTCCTGCAAAAATTATTTCATAGATAAAGACCAGGACTCAAGTAGGGAGGTGGCTACTTCTTTCTCTATCTACATTTGGGAGACCTACTCTTCCATGGCGTCTATTGTGCTCATCTCTTGAGTCACCGTTAAGGAATCTAGATTTAGATAGCACTTTTGAAGTATTTGTAGGTGTGGAAGGAGAATTAGTTGAAGCTCCTACAAATCTCATGACCGGTTACTAATCTCAAGCTCTATTCTCACAAACTGGATATGAAACCATTGAATGGTTTTGCCATAAGCTGTGAAAGAGTCATATGGTAGCTTGAAGGTGCTCAAGTATGACTGCAAGTCTAATTGTAGCTTTGGCTTCTGTACAAGCACATCATCATAGAAGAGATGGGGTTGGCAAATCTTACTGAGTAGTAGATTCCCCTCATCCAAAGCATCCCTTATATCTTTTTGAGCTTTTTGAAGATTAGACTAGAGCTCATTTAGCTTCTTCACCAGAGCAATATTCAGAGCTTTGTGATGCTCTTTCTTAGCACTTGCCTCCGCTACCTCTTCTAAACTCTGAACCTGATCATCCACTACTGTGCATAGGAGCTTTAATTGAGCTAGTGATGAATCATTGGTTGGGAGGTTTGTACCAAGTATCAAACCAGTAAGAGTGTCCACCACAGCTTGGATCACATCTTGCTCCTTTTTCCTCCTTATCATTTCAAGGCGTTCTTGAGAAACTTTGATGCTTTGTAGCAGCTCCATTTCATTTGCAGACTAGAGGTCAATAGGACTGGTGAGGTCAGTCGGTTTGGCTTGACTACCAGTTTCCTTTGCCACCTCTGCTTCCTTGTCCTCCTCTGCCTTCTTCTTCTCCACTTCTTTTCTCTTTTCCTCTTCCTTTTCTTCCTCTTCCTTCTTCTTCATTGCTTCCTTTCTCTTCTCCTCTTCCTTATCCTCTTCTTCTTTCTTCTTCTTCGCGTCTTCTTTTTTCTTTTTCTCTTCTTCCTCTTTTCTCTTGTCCTCATCATCTTTTTCTTTCTTTTTCTTTTCTTCATCTTTCCTTTCCACTTCCTTCTTATCTTCCTCTCCTCTTCTGCTCTCTTCTCTTCCTCTTTTCTTTTCTCTTCTTTATCTGCCTTTTTCTTCTTTTCTGCTTCCTGTTGCTTCTTTTCTTATTCTACCTTATTTTCCTATCCTGTTCCTTCAGATGGTGTACCCGGAGTAACATTTTCACCATCTAAGGTGTCAACATCAATGGGGTCTATTTGTCCTATGACCGGTTCTCCTTCACTGTTATACAACTCATCCAGTTTGCCAATTTCTAGTTCCTTTTCAGTTTCCCAGTTTGCCTCAGATACTTGATGCAATCTCAAAGCAGCTTTGGTATGAGAGTGAGTATCTTTTATTACTTCAGAGGCTTTTCCTTCAAGCAACATGAGTCTTCTTCTTCTCATGAAGAAGAGGCCTTTAAAGTTTTCCATAATTTCATAGAGTTCTGAGTTGGATACATCAGGAAAATATTGTGCAAATATTTCCTCCCTTATTTCCTATTCTTTTTCAATGGCAATGCACCATTTGGTGTCTAAAGAATTATAAAAAGAATCTGGTATCACAGATTTGATATCTGATGGCAACCGGTCATTAACACATAAATACTTAATGATTTCCTGTTCAACTTCTTCCTTTTCTTCATTATTGAAATCATCAAAATGATATACTAAATCATTCAATAACTTTCTCCTAATATTTTTAACAGTTCTTTGACAATGTGTCAAAGGTTTGTAGGAAGAAATGTCTATATTTACTGGTGCCGATGATGTCGGTTCATTCTTTGTCTTTTTCTTTGCTTGCCTAGTCTTCTTCTTAGGTGGTTCTTCTGACACAGTTTCTTCTAAGTCAGTTGTATTGCTTTTTGTCTTCCACTTCCTCTCAAGGACTTTTGCAGGTGCCACTTTGGGTTTCTTCTTAACTAGTGACCGCTTGGTTACTTTGGGACTAGCTGCAGTAACCGGTGTTGATGTCGAAGGCACTACCTTTCCTTTCTTTGCTGAGGGTTCTATTACCTGTGTCACCCTTTCCAGATAGGTGCCGGTTCTTTTTGCCTTTGGATCAAGAGGCGAGGCGAGGCAAGTAGGGTAGAAGCATACCCGTCCAGCATATCATACATTACCTCATAGCCCATAGGCTCCACTTCCTCTTGTCTTGGCTCGACCGCCTCCATTATGCACACATCAATTTCAATGATGAAGCATATGTCCTCCTAATACTTCTTGACTATGTCACCGGATATCCTAATCCTTTCGTTCATCTTACCCCTGAACTCGTCAAAGTATTTGTTCAGCACTTCTGGATAGCCAGTTCCAACCGCTTGTAGGCTCTCCTTTATTTGTTTTGTTATCGGTTGATCGGCAGACCACTGAATGTCACCTACTCCTGGAAAGTATCCTTGAAAATAAAAGAACGACCCAACCAGTAGTTGTTCGAACTTGAATCTCAGTGCATTGTCCTGTTTGATTGACTTAAGATTCAACATAAGTTGTCTTTGCATGTATTTGCACAGATCAAACGATGCATCTTCCTTGATCATCCTGTAAGTGGCATTTACTGCTACAGCAAAGACAGAATTAATTTTGCTAGCTGAGAACATCTGCTAACCTATCACCATGCAGGCATACTTGACCAGATCATCCTTGATTGAGTTGACGGTCATGCCCCATGAGTCACTCACTGAACTGGTGAGCTTGGTCATTTCAGTCTTGCTGACCTTTCTTAGGGATGGCACTTCCCCTGTATTGTAGAAATCAGTGACAGCATGAATTGCTTTCAGTGTGATATCATGCGTCCTCTCAAGGTACATCTTGTCACCATGTACCCTACTCAGAATAATCCTAATGTGATCATCCGAAAATTCTTCAAGAAAGTAAACTGCATTTTGGAGTTTCTTCTTTTCCAGAATGCTGAATTCCAGTTTAATTTTCTTGTCCTTTCCACAAAATAAGCTCAGCTGAGAATGGATCACAAGAGACCCTAGGTCTTCGATTTTGTAGTCTATGTAATCATAAATCCCTTCTTCTACTATAACACCAACTAGTACTTGAGATAAGGCATTATATTTCGCTTTTCATTGTATGAAGTTCATAGAATCAACCGTTGCACTGGAACTATCATGAGATGCGGAAGCCATGAAAAAAAAAAACCTTCACAAATTGAAAGTTAAGGATTCACACTTTGGACTTTGCTTTACACTCCTTCGGTTACTGAAATATTGCTTTACGTTCTTCACTCCTTCAACAGATGACAACTTTAGATTCTTCTCCAGATTTTTTATAAACTCTTTGAATCACAGTGTAAATCACTTTCCTTCGCTCTACTCTCGATAAACTTCTTCGCTTGAAAAGTGATAAGTGAGAAATGATTTCAAAATTCCTTTTAAACAGGTTACTCACCTACCGCAATTAATGCTCCACTATTAGGGCGTAAACCCTAATTTGCCTTTTATCATTTCTGGTCTTCCACCATAAGACAGGTATCACACACCAGTTAAGGTCTTTTACCAGTGTAAACTGGGGGATTTGAAACATTTTGCCATTTGCTCCCCCAAGATTTTTTGAAGCTTAGTTTGTCAGTTCTGTGATTTCCACACTAGGTGCAGAAACCGATTCTTCTTGCAACATTGTTGGTTTCTTCTTCTAGGTTTTGTTCATATCTGCTTGAACAGTTTCAACATCAATCGTTCCTTCCTGAGTGACCGGTATATCATCTGATATACTCTCTACTTCTGTAGAATCATGCTGAATGACCCAGTTTGTTGCAATGATAGCAAACCATTCCAAGTGCTCTCCAAGGTCCATTATTCGTGTTTCCATTCTTCCTTCTACATGTTGCAGCAGTGTGACCATGACCATGACAAATCCAACAGTTTTCTCTCCATCTGGTTGCCTCTTGATAGTCACCGCTTCTTGACTAATGATTGAAGGCATTAAACCGGTTGGGGTTCCGGTTCACAAAAGATTCCGGACCAACTCCTTGAGCCCTCTAAGGATATCTTCCAATGTTGTTCATAACAGACCTGCATTTAGATTCTCCATGCCCAAACTTGTTGCATGCATAACAATTACCATTGAATCTATAGGATCTAGGCTTGTCATTTAGAAAATAAGGAAAGTTATTGTAAGTCTTACTCCTACATACATTGGCAGTATGTCCCTCTTTAAGATAGTTAAAGCAAACAGGTTTGAACTTTTTCTTACCTTTACCTTTGAATGTTGATTGCCTCTTCAATGCTTCAGCATTTGCACCATAGGTCTCACCTTCCTCATGACTAGAAAAACCAAGTCCATTAGTATTCTTGATAGGTTTGGCAGATTTAAGCTTTTGCTCTAGCTTAACAGTACTCTTATTGAACTTAGCAAGTATTTCCTTTGACTCAGAGAGTTCTTTGGAAATAGCAGCATTTGTTTCCATTGGGTTTTCATTCTCAGAGATGGCAATGTTCAGTTCTCCTTGAATGTCTTCCTTTTCCACTTTGCTCACATGGAGTTGAGTAGTTAGGGCATTGATCTCTTGCTTTAGCTTGGAGATTTCATGATCTTTATCTTTTACCAAATCTTCAGTTTTCCTCCGGTTCTCAAGCTCTTGGCACATTCGAATAGTCAGTCCTTCCAACTCTTTTCTCCGGTTGGAATTGGATTCATTCAACTTTTCTACTTCCTGAATTAGGGCTTCCATGTTCGCTTCATCAGAAGAACTATTTTCAGATAGCTCCATCAGTTTTTCTGCATGTTCTCTCCTTTTTGCCTGAGAGGCCTTATATTTTACCATGAGTTCATCATAGGCTTGCTCAGACTGAGTGATCCAATGAGTAAGTTCCCTCATAGTGTATTCCCCCATATTTCTTTCCAAGTGGTTAGACTTATAGAGAGGTTGGCCCTGATACCAATTGATTAATACTAAGAGGGGGGGTGAATTAGTATGCCAAAAAACAATGTACTTAAACACTTTACTAGACTACCAGTAAATTGGTAAAACAATTTAGCAGACAAACCGGTTAGTACACATGTAAACCAAATAGCAAATAATACATTCACCCATAGAAGTACAAACACCATAACTCAAGAGATTTTAATGTGGAAACCCAAATGGGAAAAACCACGGTGATATGGAACTCACAAGAAACTATCTGCATAATAGGAACCAGACCAATTAAGGTCATACAACATTCTTTACCAGAACAGATCCTGTTAGGAATCTCAATCTCTGTTAGGAGATAAGTCCGATCAAAGACTACCTTGCTAGAGGATTTTAGATCCACAGATGTGAACCACCTTGTTAGAGGATTTTACAAAGGCTACTCTGAGCCTACCCAATTAAGGGCTTCAGACTTGTCGAAGATGTGAGTAATCAATAAGAGATTGATCTAGCAAATAACATAGGTTGCTTGGTTAGATCCACTATGGCTCATAGCTAATGCATTCCAGCATTACTTCAGTCTTTAACACATTCACTCTTTGTCTCTCTTTTTAGACCCAAAACTTCTCTTCTGTATTTTTTCTTACAAAAACTCATCAACCACCTTAAACCCTCGCAACTTATAAAACCCTAGACATGATGTCCTAATAAAGGAATATGATTTCACGTCGGTCCAATAGGTTTACAATCCAATTTCCTAGGTTCAATGAATCTAGACATACTTGGTAACATGACACAAAACGCACCGCCAAAGTGTCAGCACCGTCAAACAATCGGTGGATGGTAACTCATCACAAAATATCGGTTGGTAACTCATCACAGAGTATTACCGGTTCATACAAAATACCAGTTTAAGCAAAGTACCGGTTGCCGTTTTGACAAAGATGAAGACTGGGAAGATGAGTGTTCTGCCGATTGATCCTTTGTACCACTTGAAATCCACAAACTGCTTCAAACCGGTAAACACATTCTGCAAAACATTAATAGTCTAAAGACTATAATACAACATACCGGTTGCAACAAATTTCAGTTGAACTTTAACTCATTTATGTAAAAGTGATCTCAATGCAAGTGTGTGTCCATCAATGACAATCACAGCATAATCATAAAAAATACCAACATTTTCAAACATCTCAATAAAGGGCACATTAATTTGGCATTACAATTGAAGATGTTGACTTGAAACATTAGGTTTAACCAACTAACTAATGAAATTGGGAATGGAATATAAAAAATGTTGGAATAAATAATAAAATAGTGAAGAGGATGCAATATGAAATTCAAAAAGTAGGTTAGAAGCTCACTAACCTAGATGCTAGCATGGTCCTGTTCTTTAGTATGTGCATAGCATTGCAAATATGAGTTTGTGTTTTCATTGATGTCAAACTTGTTGATATAAGCTAGTGTAATGATAGAGGATTGATTTATGCTCATGTGCATGTGTGGAAATTGATTGTGGATGGCCTAGATTGCATATCCAATATTATATGGATTTTTCAAAGCTTTGGAGAAGATCTTAGTGGTTTGTAGTTGGTATTGACTAAGTGTGATTGTCCTAATGAACATTTTGTTCGAGTATTCTTAGAATTTTGGTTCATATTTGGCACAATGCTTCATAAGTTATTGTGATTGTAATATGATGTTGGTGGATGCGAATGCTACATATATCTCATGGCATAGGTAATAAGGTGTGGGACAAGTTTTTCCCTATTGGAGTGCAAATCAAATAGCATATTAGAAGCTTCAACAATGATATAGATGAATATGTTCAATATGTTATATTAATAGTAGATTTATTTGAATGATATAATTTAATGGGTAATAATTTATTAATAAAATATTCAATTAAATAATCTAAGTTTTTTATATGTGATATATTACATTAAATTTAATGCATATCATAGTTTTTTTTTCAAAATAATTAGTAGTAATCAAATAAAATATTTTCTTTAAATCTAAAAAGTAACAAATCTTGTGATTTTACATTGGCACATAATTATGACTTTATCTTTGTGCATCACATTGTTCTAATATTTTTTGTGGGTCCTTTTAAACATTTCAATAAAAAACATTATAGTGTGAAATTATATTTGAAAATGCAAACTTGAAACATTAGGTTCAAATGACTACAAATTAATGAAGTTGGGAATGGAAAATAAGAAATGTTGGAATTATTAAAATATATAAATATAAATTCACTACCAAGTAGTAAAGAGATGCAATAGGAAATTTAGAAACTAGGTCTAAAAGCTCATTGTCCTAGGTACTAGCATGGTTGTGTTGTTCGGTATGTGTGTATCAATCTATATTTTGTGTTGTCATTTCAAAAAGTAAAAAAATTAAAGTATTTGTACATGTCTAGGAATACATGAAGAGCATCCATAGGTATAGGGAAATCCTGCATCACCCAAATATATTGTTATTTTAATTTTGTGATAAGGATAGGTGAATAAAAATAAATGCAAGCATCTATGGGTCTCTAGGTACTTAGGAAAGTGTCCAAGGGGCATAGACGGTTAAAATATTTCAATATCCATGGTCTATGTTTATGAAAATTGTAATTTTCAAGAAGGGACACCTTTTTCTATCATTTATAATGCTAAAATCATAAAAATACCCTTTTAAATGTGGGAAAAAGGAAGCAAAAGAGTCATACAATCATATTTATTGAATAATTACATAAAACTAAGAAAATGCACCTTTTTAGGCACCCACTTGGGAAAATTGGAAAGAAAGCTCTTTTGGTGGCCAAATGGGGAATTTGAAGGTCATCTATTGGCTATGTGGTGCATTTCTTGATTTCTATGAGTTTCTCTCTTAGAGTGAGCATGAGAATTGCCAGGGACATAAGAAAACTATAAATAGGGGCTTCTGATAGAGATTTAAGAATTCAAATTTGAGTTCTCCTCTTCAAAGATAAACAAGAGTAATGGCTAAGAGGAGTAGAAGAGTATCTTGTAGCTCTAGCTTGCATAGTTTTAATGCCTAAGTGGCTAATATTTTGTGATTGAAGAATTTGTATTTGATTATATTAAAATAGAAGGCTAGTTATTTCTTGCAATAATCTAGGTTATTCTCTTTGTTATGCTATGTATGAATATTGGGTAGAGTAAACTTTGGTAGAGTAACTCTCCATCTAGTATAAAAGATCACACATTTTGGGTGTGTATGGGGAGTCTTTGTCATATCCATACACATAGGGATGTAGAAGTTATAGAAACACAAAGCTAGAAATATATAGATTTAATGTCATAAATTGCAATCTGTGCAATTCCACATCACATAAGTGTCTTTCTTTAAGAGAATTCAGAGATATGTCTTGACTTCCATTTGTCTGCCCACTTGGCTTTCCTTGTCATTCATTTTTGTCCTCTTTCTCAACTATGTCGACTATTTGACTTAGGGACATCTATGAGTTGCACAAACATCTATGTGTCATGCTAACATTCCACATAAATTCAATTCGAAGGTGGTCGTTGGATCATTACACCTATTTGTTTTGGTACTCTAACACCTCCTCCGGGATTCATCCTGTGGTTGTTTATCTTGCCATTTTTGCTTCATTCTTACTCTCTAACCACTATGATCACTTGGGGGAACTTCTTCTTGGCTCTCTCAATTGTTTTCACTTATTTTTTGTTACATTGGCTCTTACCATTGTTACACTTGTTGTTATAGCTTCATGTATCCAAAGGTTTTGTGCTCATATTCACTCTAGTAGGATTCTATTTTCTTGGTGTTGAAGGTGAGTTTCTTCCCTCTTCTTTAATGCATCTTTTCATTGGATATTGTTGATGCTTGGATATGTTGTTGTCATTGATGTCAACACATTTTGTGTCTTGGTGTTCTAGTGATTGTAGAGTAATCATTCTAGTTTGGTTTGTTGTTGGGCTAGTGCAGGATCATGGGGGCCAAAAAGCTATGATGTGAAAAAAATAGCCTTCTCCACTAACCTAAAAATAGGAAAAAATCTATGTTGACTTTTTGCTTGGCCCAGGTGTCAATACACCTTGGTATGGTAATTACCTAAGCATATTGGATATCAGATAAAATCGGATATCTGATTAAATCAAATATTCGATAATATCCGATATTTGACTTTTATTTGTAATTTTAAATTAAAAAATATATTATATAATAGATAATGTAATATAATATCTAATATCTAATATTACATTATATTACATTATTATATTATATTATATAATGTATAATGTAATATATAATGTAATATAATTATTATAATTATTATAATATATAATTAATTATGTAATATATAATGTAATTATATATATTACATTATAATATATTATATTATTATATTATATAATATATATAATGTAATAATATATTATATAATATAATATTGTATATATTATTGTAGACATCTAAAAATGGTCAATGCTTGTGGAGTCATACTTTAACATTTGTGCATTGCCTTATTTTAGGGTTCTTGCATCGCATTAACATTTCTTCTATGTTGCGCATTTGGTCTTTATCATTTGCGAGCACTGAGTCCTTCTGCATTCCTCATTTTTCTCGCTTTCAAATTAGGTCTTGTCGATAGCAATCTTCAGGCATGATTTTGGTCTATCTTATCCTATCACATCATGGTGCGTGATCATTTATCATCATTTTAGACATCGTCAATCCTAATCAATGATAGAATTAGGGTTTTGTGCTCCTGTCAATCTTTCAATCATCTTTAGCTTGTTAGTAATCATTTGTGATAATCAACTTGTCAATCTCGTCATTTTGCGATCGATTCGTCATCGATCCTTGTCCTTGTCAATCTTGTCATTTTGCGATCGATTCGTCATCGATCCTTGTCTTTGTCAGCCTCATCATTTTGTGATCGATTCGTCATCGATCCTTGTCCTTGTCAATCTTGTCATTTTGTGATCGATTCGTCATCAATCCTTGTCCTTTTCAATCATGTCAATTTGGATCGATTAGTCATTGTTCTTCATCAATTGGCGTCTATCAATTTAATCTCCTTGTCAATCTTGGTCAATTTGTCATTGATTTTTGTCAACCAATCTCAATCATTTATCAACATTGGTCCTTTGTCAATTAGAATCATGATCGAACCTACATTAATTTCTTATTGTCTTGACCTAATTCCTTGTCCTCTTATTTCTAGGGTTTTATGATTTGTTCATTTAATCCTTTTCTTCTTCTTTGTGGGTTAAATAAATCTATTTATTTAGTCCTATGTCTCTTTCATGAATTAATTAATGGATGAAAACCTATTAATTAATTCACCTAATTTCTATTTCTCCTATGTATATAAAACTAATGGCAATTTGATAAGTACTAACAATCTCCCCTTTTGACATTAGTTGAGATGTTTGACAAAACTACTTTCAAAGTCATTACTCAAAAATTTGTATACTTTACAAAATTTGACTAAACATGTAGTATATACATTAGTCATTGAAATAGTATAATCAAATATACTCCCCTTATCAATATGCTATACAAAACTCTGTAATGTGTGCTCGGTGATCAATACTCTGTAATCGCTATTATTTCCTCTGTTCACTACTCTTGGATACTCTGCTTATTCTGCTCATTCTCTGCTCGGTATACTCCCCCTGTATACTACACTCCGGTTGTTTGATACTTTGAATACTATACACTCTTGATGATATACTTTGATATACTCCCCCTTTTTTACAAACATCAAAATTTAGTTACCATTGGGAGGTGGCAACTGATCAAAAATGGATTTGTACTTTGTCTTGGCTTCGATGAGAGCGACAGAGAGTGCATCCTTTACACTATCCATTAAAGAATTTTGTGCATTAATATCAGACAATAATGAAATTAAGCCATCTAAAGTGCTTCCCTCTTGTGTAGTAGAGAGATAAGTGGCTCGGTTTAGTTGTTCTTGAACGGATGAAAGATGAGGAAGGAATAATGTTTGAAGTGTCATTATGTCCATCCTGATCTTGTGTTCTTCATTCCTCAGTTCCAATTGTTGAGCCATGAGCTGTTGTAGCTTAGTATAAAAATTCTGAACTGAATTGGGCTCGGGGGTCAACTTATTTGAGAGATCGGTGATCTCTTTCTCAATTGCTTCTGTTTTATTCTTAATGTCTTTAAGAAATAAAGAAAATGTGCAGAGTTTCTGAAATAATGAAAGAATGTGCTTGAGTTGACGGGACAACTCAGCAATAAATTTGACAAGTTTTACCTTGCCAACAACAATGGATCTTTGTACTTCCTCTATCATTTTAGCAGTTAGCTCCTTGTCTTTTAGTTTGCTCAAGTATTCGGATGCATCTACTCCAGATGTCTCAATCTGATTTAGGAGTTCATCCAATTGAATATGGATGGTTGCATCGGTTGATATTGTAGCTAAAGGTAGCATATCTAATAGTAAGGTCTTGTCCTTCTAAAGTACTTTATTCTTCTTTTGTATGGCCAGTTGCTTCTCTTGTTCGGCCTTTGCTTTGCACAGTTCACCGAATTCATTGAGTGCTTGCCCTTTCAATGTGGAGATGTCTACATTGGGCAACACTATTGGTTTTGATAAATCAATTTTGAAACTATGCTTTTTCAACTTCTTTTCTTTACCTTTCATCGGGTGAACCACTACAATAGCTTGAGAGGCTTGAGAACCCTCGGTAGGTTTCTTGGTAGAGACAACACTTTTGTCAATTTCTTTAGCCTTGGTAGTGTCCTTCGGTGTCTCAGTGCTTGGTGTCTCAGCTATAACATTTTTCGTGCTAGAAGGTGCTTGAGAGGTTTGTTCTTATGAAGTACCTTTTGTTGTAGACTTTTGACCTTCGGTGCCTTCACCTATAGCCTGAGGAGCATCGGTTGTAGCAGGTTGATTGATCGGTGGGTAAGGCTGAACTTGTTCCAAAACAGATTCACTGGAGACAAGTTTTGCATAAGCATTGCCTTCTATCATTTCTTGTTTAGGTGCCTCTGCATCCATGATATCTTCATCTATTTGAATGGTGACAGCAGGGTCTTGCTCGGTGACATCAGGCTCTTGGTCGGTGACATTGACTATTTCCACTGTAGATTGTTCACCAGCATTCTTTCTTTGAAAGATGGTCTTCCATTGCTCTTTTGTTTCCTTTTCCACTTCTATATACAGGCCATTCATCAATTTCAAGGCTTTTTGTTTTACTATAAATTGAGTTTGGTTGTTTGTCAGATGTTCTTTTATTTCATCAACCGACATATCAGGAAAGAGATGCATCAAACTTCTTTCTCTGACTTGTTTCTTCGAGTCTAGGGCCTATTGCCATCTGGTTTCAATATGTACATATAATTCCGTAGGAATAGAATTACATACTTCTAATGGGACAACTCAGAATTTGAGAAGTGTGCAAATGACAGCTTCTTCAATTTGCCTCTTTTCATCAGCAGATCTGGATTCATATTTGACAAATCTGAATCCACCAAATCCACCATATTCCTTTACATTATTACAAAAAATTTCTACACTATGTACATCTACCTTCTTACTTTTCACAATCTAAAATTTATTTGCATCTTCAGATTCGGTATCACTCGACTCTTTTGGCAAAATGAGTCTCTGAGTAGATTTCTTGTAAGTTCTAGTTACCTTAGGAATGGCAACAGTCTTTTATTTCTTACTCAGTAATGTAGTAGATGCCCTTGTGTTAGGTCTCTTTGTTGGAGGGGTCGGTAGGGCCATTGAAGTGTCCTTTTTCTTTCTCTTGAACACTTTTCCCTTTGGTAATTCGGTGCTAAGTGTTATGGCTGCTTCTTGGGCTTCTGTCTCCTCTTTGGTGATGGCTAGAACTCCTTTGACAGGTGTGGAGGAAGACTCTTCTCCAAATTTCTTATTTAATTCCTTAATCATCTTTGTAGCTTTTCTTGTAGCCTCAGGTACTACAATGCTCATTTTTACTTTTTCCTTCATCTCTTCATAGGTTCCATACCTCAGCTCGGTAGTATGCCTTGGCAATGATAGATAGGCATCAATTTGTTGTTGTGTGATATCAAAATCAATATCGTAACCCATAGGTGACAACGATTGAGTCCTCGGTTCCACAGCATTCACATAACAGTAATTGGTGTCGACCTCAAAACATATTTCATCTTTGTATTTTTCTACAAGCTGTGGTGGAATCCGGTACCTATTATGCATTTTCTCTTGGAACTTGCTGAAGTAATCATCCATTATATCATTAAAGTTATCACCTAACTTCTTGATGAAGTCATTGATCTGAAGGGTGATTGGTCGGTGTAGTTCCCAAACAACTTTACTGACTATTGGAAAAAACTTCTCAAAGTAGAAAAATATACATACAAGTAATGATCCAAATTTTAGAGTATTTGCCGAGTTGTTCTTCTTCGGCTTCCTGATTGTGTTCAGATTTTCAAACAAGTTCTTCAGCAATACTTCACACAAGTCAATTTTCATGCCTTTCTTAACAATTTTGTATGCTAAGTCCACTACTGCATAGGGTACACTGTTTTCCCTTGCCGATTGGAAGAAACAATAACCAATTACTCTAATGGCAAATTTGAGTTCAGGATCAGTGACATTGTTCAACTTCAGACCTCTATAATCTGATTCAACTCCAGTCAAACTGATCAATTCCTTCTGTGATATCATTTTCTGTGCTCGGGCATGATCATAGATAGGATATCTGGTGATCAGATGAATGATTTCTTTAGTGATCTTAAATGGTTGCTCTTGTAGCCACATGAAATCATCATGCACTCGAAAAGTACAAACTTGACCCACTGGGGTTTGAACACATGGGGATAGGTTAGGGCTTCAGTCCATCCCTTGATTTTGATATGCTCATACTTGCTATCCATTTTACCATCTGTGCACAATTCATCATATGCATCTTTGATCTCAACATGACCGAGTTCTTCAACATGACATTTTGTGAAGAATCTCACATCCTCGACTAACAAGACTCGATCCGAGATGAGTGAAAAAGCAGTTTTGTCATTCGGTGCAGATGCAATTTTGGGAGTCAAAGAGTATTTTAGTGAGGGCTTTTCTACATTTGTGACAACAATGGGGTCTTGGATCTTAGATGCCATTTTGATTTTAGATAAAAATTGACACAAGAACCTTAGGGTTTGAGAATTAAACAAACAACAAACGCTTCACACTCAGTAGATAATAACAACTTAATGAGTTCGGTAAACCAGCTTAGCAATGCGATGAGATTCGATGTAAATACCTTAGATTTTGCTTTGAAGATGGTTTGATCGCCTTGATTCACTTTGCTCTACTTCTCGAAAACTTAGTGAATGAAAATGACCACGAAAAACCTTTTAAGTACTCAAAAATACCTTATCGGGCTTCGTGCAAGTTAGGTCAAAGACATTAAATGCACTCGGTTCACTTAACTTTCTTTCCCTTTTTTTTGCGCTTTAACCGAGTAACCATATTTCCTTCATATACCGACTTGACAGGCTTCCTGAATTCACCGACTTAACAGTTTTCCTGTAAAGTGCTCCAAAAGACTTTGATAGAATTTCAAACTTACTACTACATCTTACTATGCAGATTTTGAATTCAGTACATACTAAAATAGGAATTGTTTAAGATTTAACCTTGTGAGAATGGATTCCCTTCATACCTTTACCAATTAATTTGGAGTGGGAGCACCTAACTCAGTAGGTAAGGTCCTTTCTTTATTTGACACAATTTCCTTCTTTCTCCAAATCATCTTTAATTTCTCTTGTATTTTCTCAGTGTCTTCTCTAGATTGATCTCTGCAATCTCCAGCCAAGTGTCCAACTTTGTGACAATGAAAACATGCCATACCAGGATTTCTCCATGATCTTCGGTTATTCATTCCAAACCTTATAAAGCAGTTGGCACTTATATGTCCATATCTTCCACAACATTCACACCATATCCTTGTATTGTAATCCCATGGTACTGCAGAATATTGTTAGTAAGGATCTGTGTGAGTTCGGTAACCTCTAGTATTTGCTCGGTGTGTAGACCACATGTAATTCTTTTGCTTAAACCAACACTTCTCGGTACTATGTCCATATCTATTGCAGTTTTTACAAAACCCTTTGAATTTTGCCTTCTAATAATTGTTAACAGACTTTGTCCTACATTGATTAGATGTGTGACCATATTTATTGCAATTGTAACAATAACCATTGGTCTTAGTGGTACTCGGTTGCTTACCTTTTCTAATTTGACACATGTTGGCAGTATGACCTTGATTTCCATAGTAGTAACAAATAGGCTTCTTCCTTTTGATGTTATTCCTTTTTCCAGCTTGTTTTGATGATTCTCCTCTCTCGATAGTGCAGATTCCCTTCTCGATAGAGTCTTTTCCTTTGTAACCGAGTCCTCCTTCTTTGTAGGGTTGTCTTGTGTTTAGTTGCTCATCCAACATCTTTGATGCTTTATAACTCTTCTTCAATGTTTCCTTGGATTTATTCTCTGTTTCAAGTTTCAATGCTTGATTCTCATCATTTTCAAGATTTGCTTCATGATGTGTATAACCTAGTTGATCTGTCAGATTTTGTTGAATACTAGTTAGCCTTATGATTTCATCATTCTTATCAGATACTAAGACTTAAAGTTGTTATTTCTCTCTTTGTAGATCTCTTGCTTTATCCTTGGCTATCCTTAATGCATCTAGATTTTCAGTCATCTGTGTACTGAAATGTTCATGTTCTCTTTTCATTGCTTTTAGTTGATCAGCCAATGCTTTGTTCTTTTCTTTCAACATTCCAATCATTTCTTCAGTTTCTTCAGATATACTGTTCTCAGATGATGTCTCGATTTGTTCCACTAACTCTTGAGAATCCTGCAAGTCATCAGATAATCTTCTCCTTACTCTCAGAGATTTTTGCATTTGCCTTTGCATGTCTACAATCACTTGATTTGCATTATCCAGCTCTTCTTGTAGATACACAATACTCGAAGATTGTTTATAGCCTTCCATTGATAAGATCTTTCTCTTTAGGTAGTTAAACCCTTTTCCAAGATTCAAGCTCTGATACCAATTGTTAGGCCCAATATGGAAAGCTAATGTACTGAGAGGGGAGGGGTGAATCAGTACTTCAAATCCTTTTCTCAACAATATCTTTACTATTATACATAAACCAAAAACTATTGTAACATAATATAAAGCTAAAACAAATGAGTAACAATCATACATGATTCACTCCATAACACATATATTTTGGTTACGCAGAAACTCTTGGTTAGAGAGAAAAACTGCGGTGGAGATGGCACCCACAACTTCACTACTGCAATAATAAAGAGTGCTCGGTTAGAGCTACATTTAGCTATTTCTAATAGCTTACCCTATTAGGAGTATTAAGATCAGTTAGATCTACCTTACTAAAGGATTTATACAACACTATATAAGTGTAGCACCTGGTTAAAGGATTTACAATTTATAGACTTGGTTAGAGTCTTTTACCCTGTTAAAGGTTTCTCTTACAACTTCAAAATATTACAATAAGACTTTACAAATATCTGCAACTTTACATTTGAAATGTTGTAGCAGATTCTATGTGCTCAAAATAAGATTACCTTGCCTATAGTATACCTCGGTAACTCATAAAATAACTCAGTAAACCCTTCTGTTTACTTTGTTCCTCGACTGTTCTTTGATAACCTTCTCGGTGACCTCTGTGTCTCTGTAACAGTCATAATACTCTATGATTTCTCATGTATCACATAAGTCTTGCTTCATACACATATGCACACACATTTCTCATATTCACATCTCTTTCTAACCCTAAATTCATGCTGTATAAATAGACTTTTTATGTCAGTGATCTGATTCATTGCTTCGATCTTACAAACATGATTTCTCGAATAAATAACCATGCAAAATATTTCATTGGTTAGATGACCTCAAAATTATACAAAATCTGTATGTGCAATTTCCAATGTGATAACGGATCGGTGTACCTCGATCTTGTAACACATTTTCATATGTGTGTCCAAGTTCAATGAATCCGGTAACATGTTTCACTCGGTGTATATCAACTCGGTATATTATCTTTACTGCTTGGTAGACATGAAATAACACTCTGTAGACACCTCGGTGTATACTGGGCTTTGTGACTGTTTTCCTTCTGTAACCGACTAGGCTGTTCATACTTTGTATATAAAACTAATGGCAATTTGATAAGTAGTAACAAGAGATATCTGCGTCGATTTGTTTTGATTTCATTTGATTTGAATATCTTGTCTTTATGTCTTCATTGATTGGATTAGGATTGCTTTCATAGAAGCTTTAGGTTTTGTGGTTGTCCTAATTGCTATTGTTTTGATGATTTTCAATTTCCTGATCTACAATTATATAATATTAGATTATAATATAATAACATACTATATAATATGTATTATATAATATATTATTATATTATATTATATTATATTATTTTAAAATAATTTAAGTATAAAAATCGGATATTCGAATTTTTGAGATAATATATTTGGACTGTGATAGCTCGTGAGTTATTTTTAACCCACGGGCTGCGCGATTTTGTGGAAAACTGATAGCCAGTTTTTTGCCCAAAAATTGCTAAAAAATACATTGAAAGGTAAGATTTTTATTGTTTTCAATCATTTTCATTCAATTTTTGTATTTTTTTTAATGTTTATTTGATTTTTAATTGAAAATATGGCTTTGTCATGAAAATTAGGTTTTTTTAAATCAAATACAAAATTGTTTAAATTTGTTAACTAAATTCAATTGTTTACATTCAATTAGGTTAAAAATGGGGGATAACAATGAAAACATTGATCAACCACAACCACAACAACCAAACCCTTCTTTGCCAAACCCCCCCTCAATTCAGGATTCGATTGCACAAAATTTAAATGAATTGAGGGGGATTGCAGATGTATATCGTGGGATCCCTCATCTAAACCCAATGTTTGATCCTCTCACGTCGATCATAAAGAGTATGGAAACCATAACTAAGGAGCACAATGTCGCCCTTTTGTGGCGAGATTCTATGAGGGAACAATATGTGGATGGTTTGTCATATAAGGAGATCAAGGATCTCGAGATATCGAAAGTCACTATCGCCTCATTGTTTGTGAATCCCCGCACTAGTTAACTTGTAGACCCCCAAAAAATAATTTTTTTATTAAATGGTGCACAAATGATGGTATTGTGAAAAAAAAATTGGGATCATTGGTGGATGGTTTTTGACAAACCACCCAACAACAATCTTGATGTCCCCTTCTATTTCATAAAAAAATTGTATGCTGAGTTTGTTTTAGGCAAACATGTGAACTACTTTAACATCCAACCTTTCCAGGGTGTGGGTTTAGGTATGCCCCAAAATAGACCTGGGGCAGTCAGAATAGTCCAAGGCCCATATGTCCCCCCTCCTCCTGTTGATCCCCCACCTCCAGTGCAATAGCCAGATATCATTTGTGAGGCGGCTTCATGGACCATATTAGCTATTCACTCTTTGATTATCCTTTTGGTTTCTCAGGCTGGGTCAATAGATCAGCCTACTTTTGATGGTATCGGTGCATTCGGTGGTGCTGACACGTCATCCTCGGCTCCACACATTTGTGTGCCCCATAGTTGTGTCATGTATGGGCATGTATGCTTGGGTTCAGTTGGACAACCTATTGATCCTCCTCCGGACAGTGCAGATTATGAGGTCCATTAGATGCATGATGCACCATATGTTATGACACAGACTGGAGGATACCCTAGGGAGTCCTCGCATGCTAGATGTGAGGAGGCACCATCATCATACATTGATGATGTAGTGGTAAGATTTGTATTTTCACAGTTCATGCTATATTTTAAATGAATATTTATAATCTAGATGATATTAAGTACTAAGTTTTATTTACATGGTCTATTTAACAGTTGATGACCGATGATAAGGATTCATAGGGTATACATTAGCTTAGTATTATTTTTATTAGTTTTAATCCTCCTGTATCAATGTCAAAAATAAAAAGTCAAAAGTCAAAAGTAAATGTTAGTTCCCATGTTGTCAGGAGGTTAGCATAAATTAGTCTATGGTTTTATTTGTTATTCTTTTCCATCTCACATTGAGATTTGGAAAATCATATAATAGTTTTCATTTTCTATCTCACATGGAGATTTGGAAAATATTCCTTTCTTTTAGGCAATATAGTGCCTATATATTTGTAGCTTTCTCCTCACTGAGATATTGGAAAAATAATGAAATTTTGCAACTTTATTTGCAGCGAATTTTGTCTATGCTTAGAATTTGTTCTCTGACACGGGGATTTTATTTTCTTTAAATTGAATCTTTGTTTTTGTTGCTCATTCATTCTTCATTTTTCCATATCAATTGGTATAGCATTCTCTGATCCATGGGATTGGCCTGCACATTCAAAATTCATTTATCAAAAATAATTTCAGATCTGAAGCTCTCAACAAAAGGAGAAAATATCTGAAGTTTTTTCACTCATTTGTGGAGAGTTGTTCATCCAAAATCAATTGGAGGTGATTTCTTGCAAAATTATGGACAATTTTTTTTCAATTTTTTTTTTGTGCATTTTCTTTGGAAACCCGTGTTGTTCTTTTATAAGCTTCTTTTTATATTTGAAATATTATATTAAGTGGTTTATATGAAAAGAAGCGTCTTCCAAAGAGCTTTCCGAAACATTTTACGGTTTTAAATTTCATTAAGAATCGAGAAAGTTATGCCTATTTCAAAACTGCTGCTGTAGCTTCTAAATCCAAACGCCCAATAGGTTTTGTTGGTGGTTTTTGAATATCAAAACGTGGTTTTGGCTGGAAAAATGTGGTATTGAGTAAGTAAAAAAGGGTAGTTTTGATTACTTTGGCATGGTTTTTCAACAAAAACTTGTGGAATTTTACTTCCTTGTCTCATAAAAATTACTATGCTTCTCCAAATTTTTATCTTACATTTATTAGGGGGAGCATTGTTTCCATTTAAGTAGTTTTGTCCAAGTCTTGTAGAGTGCTAGCCCATATTATTTGTTTATTTTTATTGTTGGGAGGTCTAAAGCATTTCGCTGGCTTTAACTCGCAATAATATGGATGTCAATTTGGCTGAGAGAGTTGTTGAACTTGTCGGTGTAATAAATTCTTTGACTGACAAAGTTAATGATATAGCAATTCAACAACTTTCTGGTCCTAAAAGCCACCACCCTTCAGCCAAATGTGAAGTAAAGATTTATGATGGATCCAGAGATCCAGATGTGCTCTACACATGGATCCTTGATATGGAAACATGGTTTTCCTATAATGGTACTGCAGATGAAGATAAGGTTCCTTTTGCAAAATTAAATCTCTCTGGTGTTGCCAAGGTTTTGGTTACTGAACGACAATATGCACAAGATCCAATCACCACATGGGCTCAACTTGTCACAACATTAAAGGATACATTTTATCTTTCAAACTATGAGCAAGATTTGCACATCAAGTGGCTTCATCTACAACAAGGATGATAGATGCCAGTGTAGGATTACATCTATCAATTCAATCGCTTGAGAATACTCCTTCGAGTACAAGAACCATATGTTGCTCTAATTCTCAAGTTCAAGAGTGGATTACAAGAGCATTTATTTAGAGAGTTGAAATATACTACCATAGAAACACTTGATACTGCATTCAATAAAGCACAATTGGTAGAAGAAAAGCTTGATGCCCAAACTCGTGCTCCTCGGCCTTCATTTTCTATAGGTACTCTAAAAGCATCCAGTTCTCAGCTGCAACAAAAAAATTCTAAAGATAAAAATTCTTCTCCTTCCTCTTCTTTTCAATCTCCTTCTTTTGATATTACGAAATCTAAATTTTGTACTTATTGTAAAAAGAAGGGACATGAAAATTCCGAGTGTTTTAAGTGGAAGAAGAAAAATCTATTTGTACAGTCTCATGATGAGGAAAGTAAAAATATTCCCATTGAGACTTCTGGGGATGATAGGAATTATGATGAATTGAAAGTTAGACTCAATAAGGTCACCTTAATGAACCATCATTCTAGCTCAAGGGGACGTGACAATTTTTTTGTCACTCGTGCTCATTTGACACATGATTTTTTTGTAGATCGTATCATCGATAATGGCTTGCAGAAAAATTTAATTGTGAAGTCCATTGTCAACAAGCTTCATTTGTTGATAGATCCACATCCTCATCCATATTCACTTGGATGGAAAGATAATGGTTCATCCTCACAGATCACACACACTTGCACTATGTCTTTTGCATTTGGCCCCAAATTCATTGATAAGGTCACCTGTGATGTGACCACCATGGATTATTGTGGTTTGCTTCTTGGAAAACCCTATCAATACAATAGGAAAGCTCACTATGATGCATTTAATAACACTTACACACTACAACAAAATAATAAGACATATCTCATAAAATGTACTAAGAGCACTGATAATCTAGTACTTAGTTGCAGACAAGCTAGAAAAGTTATCAATCAAGCAACAGAGATTGCCTTAATTTTCATAAAACCACAATCCAATACTTCTACGACAAATTTCATGGTGTCTAAACCACATGCTAGTTTGGAAAAATTGTTGCAAGAATATTCACATGTTTTTCAAGAGCCTAAGACACTTCCCCCAGAACGAGAAATCAATCACTCTATTGATATTGTTCCTACAACATCTCTTCCTAATGCCCCATTGTATCAGCAATCAATTCTTCAAAGTGATGAGATAAAAAGACAAATTCAAGATTTATTGTCTAAAGGTTTCATTAAACCAATTACATCCCCTTGTGCTTCGCCAATTTTATTGGTGCTCAAGAAAGATGGCACTTGGCATCTTTGTATTGATTTTCGAGCATTAAATAAGATCATCATAAAAAATCGATATCCACTTCCCCGCATTGATGGCCTTTTGGATCAACTTCAAGGTGCCAAATTCTTCTCCAAAATTGATCTAAAAAGTGGGTATCATCAGGTTAGAGTTCAGGCAGAGGATACATGGAAGACAACTTTCAAGACCAAGATAGGTCTTTTTGAGTGGCTTGTGATGGCATTTGGTCTCACTAATGCTCTTGCCACATTCATGTGTTTAATGAATGAGGTGTTTCGTGATTGTTTGGACCAATTTGTTATCATCTATTTAGATGATATTCTCATATTTTCCAACACTTGGAAAGTACATCTTCAACATTTGGAACATGTTCTTTACACTCTTCAGCAGAACAATATGTATGCCAGCCTTTCTAAGTGTTCTTTTGGTCAAACATCCATCTCCTATCTGGGATATGTTATTGATGCACATGGTGTTCATGTAGATCCTTCCAAAGTGGAAGTTCTTTGCAAATGGCCTAATCCTTCAAATATTACCGAATTAAGGAGTTTTCTTGGTCTTGCAAACTTCTACCGCAAGTTTATTCTACATTGCTCAAACATTGCCTCACCTTTGCATCAATTGACAAAGACCAATGTTGCATTCAAGTGGATAGACATTCTCTCATTCTTTCAACACATTGAAAGAGAAATTGTGTTCAACACCTGTTCTTGTTCTACCAAATCTCTCACAGCCTTTTGAGATTGAGACAGGTGTTTCTCAGTATGCACTTGGAGCTGTTCTAAAGCAAAATGGTCACCCTATGGCTTATCATTCAGAAACTTTTTCTACTACCAAGAGGAACTACTCAACATATGATAAGGAATTATATGCATTGGTTCAAGCCATCAAATATTGGAGGCATTATCTTTTGGGAAAAGAAACAATTGTTCACACTGATCACTTGCCTCTCCAATTTCTTCAATCTTAGAATAAAATTGAAGAGGCGAGGCATATGAAGTACTTACAACAATTTCACTTGGTCATCAAATATAAGAATGGGAGCAACAATAATGTTGCAGATTGTTTGAGTCGGCCTCCTACAGCTCATGCTTTAACAATTATGAGCACTTCTCATTTGGGATTTCAAACATGGTCTTCTCAGTATGCTCAAGATCATGATTTTAGTGTTACATACACAAGTATTCAAAAACCTTTAACTTCCAATTTAAGACCCTTTCAAGATTTCCATATTAAGGAAGGGTTACTCTACAAGCTAGATAAGCTTTGTGTCCCTCATGATCATCGGGTTTCACTTCTCAAGGAGGTACATTCTACTCTTTATGGTGCTTATTTTGGTAAACAAAAGAAAATTCACCATTTGCAGAGATTCTTTTATTGGCCACATATGCAACATGATGTGCTTCATTTCCTCAAAAGATGTGCAGTTTGTTGCTACTCCAAACCAACCAACAGAAAGATGGGTTTGAGCATTCCTTTGCCTATTATTTCTTGTCCCTGGGAGAGAATCTCCATGGATTTGGTTAATGGTTTTCCATTGACTGTTCGCCACCATGATTGTGTTTTTGTGGTTGTTGATCGATTCAGCAAGGTGGTTAAGTTCATTCCATGCTGCAAGACAAGTTCTGCACATGACTTAGCTCAACTCTTCTTCAACTTTGTTTGGAGATCCTTTGGTTTACCAAAAATCATTTCTTCTGATCGAGACACATTTTGTGGGACATTTTTGGCGATCTTTGTGGAATATTTTGGCAGCTTTTGTTAAATTTTCCACTACTTTTCATCCTCCATCAGATGGTCAGACTGAAGTTGTCAACCGAACTCTCATACAAAGTTTAAGAATTTATCACCACAATTCTCCTTCCAAGTGGGATTTGAGCCTCGCCCACATAGAACACACTTACAACCGAGCATTTCACTCATCTACTGGTCACTTACCTTTTGAGGTATGCCTTGGGTTTTATCCTTTGGCTCCATATGAGTTGACCTTATCTTTGCCATCTCCATCCACTATACATATTCAAAAAGAGCACGATAAGGCCCAAGTCTTCATTCAACATTTGCAGAATCTTCAGTCCAAAGTAGTTCAGATTCTTCAAAAGACTCAAGAAACGAAAAAACAACTTATGGATCATCATCGTGTCCCTCATAATTTTTAGGTTGGGGATAAAGTTTGGTTATACCTAGACAAATGTCATTTCCAAGGGAAGGCACATATTAAGGTCAAGCCACTTCTCTATGGGCCTTACACCATTCTTCAACAGGTATCTGATAATGCTTTCCGACTTGATCTTCTAGCTCATTTCATCCATGATGTTGTTAATGTTTATGTTCTCAAGCACTACCATGAGTCAACACTGGAAACTGAGCCCATTGTCAGCCACCCTGCAAATGTTGTTCCTGATTTTCAGCTTCCGCTTTATTTTGATAGAGTTTTTAATACAAAGGTTCTACCACTTCCTACCTTGTTCCAAAGCAAGGTCAGCTTCCGCATCAAGCCCATTGGATCTCTCACCGTCAGTTATCTCAGGAGTTTCCTTCTCTCTTGCATGCATTGGAGTCCAACGCCAATATTGTTGGGAAGAATGACGAGGATTCATAGGGTATACATAGGATATTATAAGTTATTAGCTTAGTATTATTTTTATTAGTTTTAATCCTCCTATGTCAATGTCAAAAATAAAAGTCAAAAGTCAAAATTAAATGTCAGTTCCCTTATTGTTAGGAGGTTAGCATAAATTAGTATATGGTTTTATTTGTTATTCTTTTCCATCTCATGTTGAGGTTTGGAAAATCTTATAATAGTTTTCATTTTCCATCTCACATGGAGAATTGGAAAATCCTTTATTTTAGGCAATATAGTACCTATATATTTGTCGCTTTCTCCTCACTGAGATATTGGAAAAATGATGAAATTTTGCAACTTTATTTGTAGAGAATTTTGTCTATGCTTAGAATTTGTTCTTTGACACAGGGAGCTTATTTCATTTAAATTGAATCTATGTTTTTGTTGCTCATTCATTCTTCATTTTTCCATATCAATCGAGGAGGAGTTGAGATATATTTAGAAGGGCACCTTGTCAGTCATTTCATTTGGCCTTGATAGCTTGATGGTACATATATTATTGCACCTAGTCATTTGTATTTTATTGTACATACATGCTCATCATTTATATTGGTATTAATTAGATTATGTAGTAACTTGCATGTATATCTTATTTTACTCTTGTAGGGCACAAGCAACACGAGTGTGGGGCAGTGTGATTTAGGATCTAGTAGTGCAGTTGGAGACAAGGGAAAGTAAATTTAATGCAAATATGATTGAATGAATAGTTTAAATAACTTATAGTGATTATACACATCTAGACATAGATTGATAGTCATATACTTGTTGTGTATATGTATAGAGATTCTTGGCTTCACATCCTTGTTGACTACACCTAGTATACCTGAAGATGAAGAAGAAGAAGAGATGCCTCAAGTACATGTGTGTTTATTTTATTTTGTGTTTAGTAGATATAATTTGTTATTATCAGTGACAATTATATGCTAACTTGTATCAATGTCATGTTTGTGAACATGTAGGTTATGTACGAAAATATTGAAAACATATCTCCTCTACTGAAGGCATACATCAAGAGTGCTGCAAAGCCGAAGAGAAAACGTGGAGATGAGGTAAACATGAATAGTTCAATTATAGTTTATTTTTATGTTAACTTTTTGAATGTGAATTATATAATATAACTAATATTAATCGTGGTTTATTTTTTCTTGTCCAGGATCCTTCAGAGCCGAGCAGTGCGACAAAGAGGGTTGATTTTGATGATCCATCAGTAGCTTAGGATGTTATAGATAGTTTTGGGATGCTTACATGTCTATTTGGAATGTATATTTTGTATATGGACATGCATTCACGTATATAGACATACATTTTGTTTGAGTTGGTGTTTATGCCATATTTGTGTATGGACATACATTTGTAATCATTTGACATTTTTACATATGCAGAAGTTGATATTCAATCATATAAATTGTTGCTCATCTGTTCATGGTGTTATCATGGAAATTTTTAATCTTCATTCCAATAATTAATAATGGTTAATAATGGTTATTTAATGAACAATACATTTTATTTCATTTCATTGTAATTGTTGTTTGTGTATACACCTAAAATTGGTCTGAAGATAATTAATTAAATAAGTAATTATTTAATTAATCTCTGTCCCCAATTTAATTTAATTCATCAACAATTTGATTAAATCCCCCCTTTTTTTCATCTACTTATTAATAAATCTAAGGATTTATGTAATAGGTTCATTTCACTAATCCCCTTTGATTAATTAATTCTTCCCCATCAAAATCATTTCTTCTAATATTCTAATTAATTAAAACAAATCAATTATGAGTTGTTTAAATTAATTAACCTTTTCTTATTATTTGAATTTCTAAATTCAAATCATCCTAACTTTTAACCACTTAACCTAACCCATTCCATCTACCCACATGTCCCCTTTCCTTGAACACTTTACCCTCTCATGAGCAAAGATTTGTGACTCTTGTCACTAAGTGTTCCCTTTCATCCAACCTCTTCTAGAAGCCTCTTGACACTTGTCACGATAGAGATGACAAATGTTCCCTTTAATCCAACCTCTTTGCCAACCTCCTCCAATTTAACCATTGATATCTTCAGACTTAATCTTGACCATTGATTCCTGCCACCTCACCCCTAGCCTTAGAAATCCTATAAATAGACCCCAGTTTGGAGCACAAAGGGCCCCCTAATTCATCCATCTCATTTGCATTTTCATGCATTGTTACTATAGGCATATGCAATCTTAGTTTATCATCTAAGCATTGTTATCATAGCTTAATTAAATCATTCTAGCTTATTTTCTAGTATAATCCTGGAATCATGTATCTTAATCATTATCATTGCTAGCTCAAATGCATCTTCATCATTTAAATCCTCCATTTAAGTGTAGTCAAGTCACTGGAATTTGCATAACCAGATCTGAGAGCAAAATTCATACTCGCCTTTACTAGGAGGCAATAGATTGATTAGCTATGGTTTATCTTTCGTTAATTAATTTTCTAACTGTTGCTTGTAATGATTTATTGAGTGTTTTGTGTTGTAGTTGCAGGTATAATAGGTACACACTTCACAGGCACAACAGTTTATATAATGAACAATACAATTCATTTAATAAACAATACAATACAATTCATTTAATGAAAAATACAATTCATGAACAATACAATTCATTTAATGAACAATACTTGGTACAATTCATTATTAACCTATGCATGCTCCTCTTTCCCCCCCCCCCCCCTCGATCGAACGCTCGGGGTCATGCCCTACCGGCCTCATCCCCTGAGCACCCTAAGTGCTAAAAATTGTCAAACTTTGACGGGCACTAACTCGGAATCCGTGGCACCTGTGAATGGTCCATTTGAATCTACGGGGCCACGAGAGGGGTCTATACAAAATCCTATCTCGGTTTTTCAATTTTCCCTATGGTTTTATTAAGGTAGCATTTTTTTGGTTGGGGAAAACAATGGTCAATCTCATTCAATCGAATGTTGTCGTGTGGCCAATTTCTCGTTCTGCTCATCGTGATAACAAACTGTCAGCTCTGACATGTCCAGTTAGGCATTATTACCCTATGCACGCTCCAATTTTTCCCCCCACTTGGTCGAACACTCTGGGTCATACCTTACTGGCATCGTCCCTTGAGCACCCTAAGTGCTAAAAATTGTAAAAATTTGATGGGCCCTAACTCAGAATCTATGGCACCTACTAACGATCTATTTGAACCTACAAGGCCATGAGAGGGGTCTCTACAAAAGCCTATCTCGGTTTTTCAAGTTTCCCTACAGTTTTATTAGGGCAGCATTTTTTTGGTTGGCAAAAAAATCGTCACTCTCATTCAATCGAATGTTGTTGCATGGCCAATTTCTCATTCTGCTCATCGTGATAATGAATTGTTAGCTCTGACATGTCCAGTTAGGCATTATTACCCTATGCATGCTCCTATTCCCCCCCCCCCCCCCACTCGGTCGAACGCTCGGGGTCATACCCTACCGGCATCATCCCTTGAGCGTGTTAAAAATTGTCACACTTTGATAGGCCCTAACTTAGAATCTGTGGCACCTGCTAATGATCCATTTGAACCTAAAAGGCTAAGAGAGGGAACCTTGCAAAAGCCTATCTTGATTTTTCAAGTTTCCCTATGGTTTTATTGGGGCATCATTTTTTCGGTTGGCAAAAAAATTGTCAATCTCATTCAATCAAATGTTGTCGCGTGGCCAATTTCTTGTTCTACTCGTCGTGATAACAAACCATCATCTCTAACATGTCTAATTAGGGATTATTACCCTATGCATGCTCCTATTTCCCCCCTCCCCCCCACTCAGTCAAATGCTTAGGTTCATACCCTACCGACATCCTCCCTTGAGCACCCTAAGTGCTAAAAATTGTCAAACTTTGACAGGCCCTAACTCAGAATCTGTGGCACCTTTGAATGATATATTTGAACCTATAGGGCCACAAGAGTGGTCCCTGCAAAATCATATCTCAGTTTTTCAAGTTTCCCTACGATTTTATTAGGGCAGCATTTTTCGGTTGGCCAAAAAATCATCAATCTCATTCAGTCGAATGTTGTCACGTGGCCAATTTCTCATTCTGCTTGTCGTCATAACGAACTGTCAGCTCCAACATGTCTAGTTAGGCATTATTACCCTATGCATGCTCCTATTTTCCCCCCCACTTGGTCGAACGCTCAAGGTCATACCCTACCGGCGTCGTCCCTTGAGCACCTTAAGTGCTAAAATTATCAAACTTTGACGGGCCCTAACTCGAAATCTATGGAACATTCTAATGATCTGTTTGAACCTACGGGGCCACGAGAGGGGTACCTACAAAATCCTATCTCAGTTTTTCAATTTTCCCTACAATTTTATTAGGGCAACATTTTTTCGATTGGCGAAAAAATTGTCAGTCTCATTCAATCGAATGTTGTCACGTGACCAATTTCTTGTTCTACTTGTTGTGATAACGAATCATCAGCTCTGACATGTCCAGTTAGGCATTATTACCCTATGCATGCTCCTATTCCCCCCCCCCCACTTGGTCTAACGCTTGGGGTCATACCCTACCGACGTCGTCCCTTGAGCACCCAAAGTGCTAAAAATTATCAAACTTTGATGGGCCCTAACTCAGAATCTATGGCACCTGCTAACAATCTATTTGAACCTACGGGGCCATGAGAGGGGTCCCTACAAAAGACTATCTCGGTTTTTCAAGTTTCCCTACAGTTTTATTAGGGAAGCATTTTTTGGGTTGGCAAAAAAATCGTCAATCTCATTCAATCGAATGTTGTCACATGGCCAATTTCTCCTTCTACTTGTCATGGTAATAAATCATCAGCTCTGACATGTCTAGTTAGGCATTATTACCCTATGCATGCTCCTATTTCCCCCTCCCCACTCATTTGAATGCTCAAGGTCATACCCTACCGGCGTTGTCCCTTGAGCACCCTAAGTGCTAAAAATTGTCAAACTTTGATGGGCCCTAACTCGAAATCCATGGCACCTGCTAACAATCCATTTGAACCTACGGGGCCATGAGAGGGGTCCCTAAAAAATCCCATCTCAGTTTTTCATGTTTCCCTACGGTTTTATTAGGGTAGCATATTTTTGTTTTGCAAAAAAATCATCAGTCTCATTTAATCAAGTGTTGAACAAACAGGGCCACAAGAGGGCTCCCTACAAAATCCTATCTCTGTTTTTCAATTTTCCCTATGGTTTTATTTGGGCAACATTTTTTCAGTTGGCAAAAAAATCATTAGTCTCATTCAATCGAATGTTGTCGCGTGGCCAATTTTAGGTTCTGCTCGTCGTGATAATGAACTGTCATCTCCAACATGTCTAGTTAAGAAATATCACCCTATGTATGCTCCTATTTTCCCCCCCCCAACTCGGTCCAACGCTCGGGGTCATACCCTACCAACGTCGTCCCTTGAGCACCCTAAGTGCTAAAAAATGTCAAACTTTGACGGGCCCTAACTTGGAATCTGTGGCACCTAATAATGATCCATTTAAACCTACAAGGCCATGAGAGAGGTTCTTGCAAAATCCTATCTCATTTTTTCAAGTTTCCCTACGGTTTTATTAGGGCAACATTTTTTCGGTTGGTGAAAAAATCATCAAACTCATTCAATAGAATGTTGTTGCGTAGCCAATTTCTTGTCCTGCTCGTCGTGATAATGAACCATTGGCTCCTAGATGTCCAATTGGCCATTATTTTCCTATGCATTCTCCTATTTTTCCCCCCCACTTGGTCGAACGCTCGGGGTCATACCCTACTGGTGTCGTCCCTTGAGCACCCTAAGTGCTAAAAATTATCAAACTTTGATGGGCCCTAACTCTAAATCCATGGCACCTGCTAACAATCCATTTGAACCTGTGGGGCCATGAGAGGGGTCCCTAAAAAACCCCATCTTAGTTTTTCATGTTTCCCTACGGTTTTATTAGGGTAGCATATTTTTGTTTTGCAAAAAAATCATCAGTCTCATTTAATCGAGTGTTGTCACGTGGCCAATTTCTCATCCTGCTCATCGTGATAATGAACCATCAGCTCTGACATGTCCAATTAGGCATTATTACCCTATGCATTCTCCTATTTTCCCCCCCAACTCGGTCGAACACTCGGAGTCATGCCCTACCTGTGTTGTCCCTTGAGCACCCTAAGTGCTAAAAATTGTCAAACTTTGACGGGCCCTAACTTGGAATATGTGGCACCTGTGAATGATTTGTTTGAACCTATGAGGCCACGAGAGGGGTATCTACAAAATCCTATCTTAGCTTTTTAATTTTCCCTATGGTTTTATTAGGGCAACATTTTTTCGCTTGGCAAAAAAATCGTTAGTCTCATTCAATTAAATGTTGTCGTGTGGCCAATTTCTCGCTCTACTCATCGTGATAATGAACTATCAGCTCCAAAATGTCAAGTTAGGCATTATTACCCTATGCATGCTCCTATTTTTACCCCCCACTCAATTGAACGCTCAGGGTCATACCCTACCGACGTCATCCCTTAAGTACCATAAGTGCTAAAAATTGTCAAATTTTGATGGGCCCTAACTTGGAATCCATGGCACCTACTAACTATCTGTTTGAACCTATGGGGCCATGAGAGGGGTTCCTACAAATCCTATCTCTTTTTTTCAATTTTCCTTATGGTTTTATTAGGGCAGCATTTTTTCGATTGGTGAAAAAATCGTCAATCTCATTCAATCGAATGTTGTCGTGTGGCCAATTTCTAGTTTTGCTCGTCGTGATAACAAACCGTCAGCTCTGACATGTCAAGTTAGGTATTATTACCCTATGCATGCTCCTATTTTTCCCCCCCACTCAGTTGAACTCTCCGGGTCATGCCCTATTGGCGTCATCCCTTGAGCACCCTAAGTGCTAAAAATTATCAAACTTTGACAGGACCTAACTCAGAATTTGTAGTATCTATGAACAATCATTTAAACCTACGAGACTACGAGAGGGGTCCCTACAAAATCCTATCTTGGTTTTTCAAGTTTCCCTATTGTTTTATTAGGGCAGCATTTTTTTGGTTGGCGAAAAAATCATCAGTCTCATTCAATAGAATGTTGTCACGTGGCCAATTTCTCGTTCTACTTGTCATGATAATGAACCGTCAGCTCCGATATGTCCAGCTAGGCATTATAACCTATGCATGCTCCTATTTTTCCCCCCACTCAGTTGAACACTCGGGGTCATTCCCTATCGGCATCATCCCTTGAGCACCCTAAGTTCTAAAAATTGTTAAACTTTGACGGGACCTAACTCAGAATCCATGGTACCTATGAACGATCTATTTGAACCTACGATGCCATTAGAAGGGTCTGTACAAAAGCCTATCTTGGAATCTGTGGCCCTAACCTTTTCAATAAAAAATATAGATAAACAAACATTACACATAAAATGCATGGATGAACATAAAGGCTTTATGATAATCACTTCAACTGAAATGCATGATAATAAATGAAAAGGTGGAATTATATACAATAAAAATATGTCCTTCAAATTATATCAGCAGAACCCACTATGTTGACACAAAAATCATAATGTGATACTGTTGTATATCATCAAAAAGACCTGCATGAGCATAAAGGTTTTGCGATAATTATATCATCAAAAATTGGCAAATAGTGTTGTCTAATAACAAAAATTGTAAAGCTCATCAAATGCATGATAATAAGTCATGTTGCAAAAATATGTCCCTTCCAATTATATCGAGTGTACCTGCTATGTGCATGCAAAAACCATGTTGCCCTTGCATTTTGAACACATCCTTAATATACACTTAACAAACTTGAAAATTAAGGTTTAATGATCATTGTTTGAAATAAAATGCATGATAAAAAAATAAGGCACCATTAAAGACCTACTACTCAAGTATGCCTGAAGGGTCATCTCTTTGCTTAAGAGTATCCAGTATTGCTTCATGATCAGCAGTAGTCATTGTCCATAGCTCTTTGGTCTTCAGTTTTGCTTGATTCTTCAAAAACTTGATATTTGTAGCTATAATAAGGTGTGAATTTATTATAATGGTTTTGTGTCTCTCATAGTCTTCAAATGTAGGTATGCCATTTTTTCTAATCATGTATGTTCGCAACCAAGTTCCCACAACAACAACTGAACCTGTAGGATATGTGAACCCGTCATCATCTATCACTGGTTGTGTTAGCTTTTTTTTTCTCTGTACACATCGTGCTAACCAATATTTTGATCTCTCTTCATTCCCTTGCGGTGCAACAACTGCAAAAACATGTCCTGACTGTACAAGATCTGATAGATGGTCATGCTCAAGTGAACTTTCCATGTCATCATTTGACAAGGATATTGTTTGAGATAAAGGAGTTAGATATTGGGGAACCCACGTATCAACCCATGCACTTGACTCGCATTGATCCCAATCACACCAAACACAAATATGACAAAAACAAGCCAACGCTCGTGTCCAAATGTTCCATGTAATTGCATCTGAGCTGAGAAATGAATGCATCTTTGAAAAATCTTTATTTGTTTGACAATCCAATCTATCTCTCACTGTGCCCTCCTCAACCAACCAAAAGAATCCAGTCACTATTGAATCAAGAGTACCTCCATGTGACAATGTTGAACTACACCAATCAACAATAGAACATGCATCAGAGAAATTTGCACCTGAAATCCTCAATTTCTCCTTAACTAGAGATCTCTT
Source organism: Cryptomeria japonica (assembly GCF_030272615.1). Classification (NCBI taxonomy): domain Eukaryota; kingdom Viridiplantae; phylum Streptophyta; class Pinopsida; order Cupressales; family Cupressaceae; genus Cryptomeria; species Cryptomeria japonica. The sequence goes on from NC_081411.1 coordinate 827,278,529, forward strand.
CAAACATGCACCTACTCCATCATGCTCTCCCTTCCCATGCCCTACCTCAAAAAAACACCAAATATGAGGTATACTCCTCTCTACATGCATTCTACTCAACCAATAAAACATACGAGAATTCTTGAATTGACCCATACAGTTATCTAACCACATGATATGTTGATCAATTGCAATATCTTTCTCATGCAAGAACTCAAAAAAATTCTCGAAAGAATGTTGCACATACTCGGAGGAGTGTGATCTATCATCGCTCATATAAAAATGATACTCCCTGATTATCTTCATGTCCTCTTTTGTACTATCAGGAGCATGTCTATATGTAATGTGAATAAATATAGCAATCTAGATTGAGTTGTAGTACTGAGACTGTACCTCATTATGTGGTTGTAATATATAGTTCTTTGCAAAATGAACCACCAATACAATAGTGCCAATCAGGAAAGAGTTCTTACACATCCTAAACTGTTGATCCAACCACTGAGACCTATGGGTGTGCCTTGCATACTTGTACAAAATATTTTCCTTAAAATCGAAAATAAAATCAGCAATACTCACTTTTCTTGAGACTAATTCGCATCTAGAACCTTCACCTCCACTCTTCAAAGTATATTTCTTTGTCTCATATCTTTTTTTCTTAACATAATTCTTTCCAAACTCGTGTTCTCTACCCTCATGAAAACATGAAACAAACTTTGACAACCCACCACACTCTGAGCACTTCTCATTCAAACAATCATTTCTATAGAAATAGCAGCCATCATCTCTAGGGCATAAAAATAGATCTTGCAAGTCTCTTGATGATCTTGGAAATAGCATTGCACCACACTCCTGCAACATCTCATTAGTATGCATCATAGAATGAATATTACATAAAAGTTCATGGTACATTGAAAACTCCACATGGTACTTGCAACAACAAGTATTAGGAATCTTAAGAGGAACACAATAAAATGGTTTCAAAGATTCAAAGGCCGTTGTGATATTTGCAAAGTTGGATGTACTTCACAATTTTTTTTGTACAACATTGTTTGGCTTGATTCCAAGAAATGTTTGGGATGCGGTGTGTGGTCTTGGTTGTCGATTCTTAATTTCAAAATATGCTTTACATTGGGTGAAACTCTAGAATTTGAGTGCCAAAATTATTGAATCTCCTCCTTCACATTGTCAGTCAACTTTCTATTAACATGTGGAAGCCTCCCACCAAAAGCCCATGTATCTTGTTGAAGTGGATCATCAAGTCTTTGTCTTCGTGCAAGTGCTCTATCAAAATTTTTATGGTTTATGTTAAAATCAACACAAGTTTGTCTCATTTGACAAGCCTTCCTCAATTGATGGCTTACTAAGGAGGTTGTAATCACTCTCACAATGGCTCTCTTATCTCTTTCTTTGGTATTATTTCCAATAGAATTGAGAGCATCAAATAGATTTTTGGCAATAATAGAATTTCTCTCCATCTTCTTGTTCATACAAATGTTCAATTTGTTTAGTAATGGTATCATCTTTATCATCTTTAGAAATTGAAAAAAGATTTGGCATTGCTCGATCAATGTCTTATTGCTAAAATTTTTGTCAAAAAGTTGTGTAGCCCACAACCGAATGGTTCTTGTTGACCTCTTGCCTTCAAGATTCGCAATAATGTTCTCATCAATTTCAAGTAACCATTTTGGGGTTCTTGAAGGTCTTGGATTTGAAATTTGTCTTTCATCCATGAGAGGGTCTTCATTTCTAAAGTAATTAGGTGTTACATATGGTTCACTTGGTTGAGCAATTCCACCTTCAATGTCAAAGTTTTCCATATTTTCACCTCCTATGTCAAAATTTTCTACATGCTAAGCATTTTCATTATCACTTTCAACATTTTCAAAATTTTCACTTTCAAAATCTACATTTTTATTTTCAATAACTTGTGACACATTTTCAAATTCAATTTCCTCTTCACTTGAAGTAACATTAACAATATTTAACATACCTTTTCTTCTCCTCATATGACCTTCTCTATCTCTTTCTCTATACACTTCAGTTTGGTCATTTGAAAGTTTTCTTTTGCGTTTAGACTTTCGATGACTACTACTCCCCATTTACCTCCACAAAGATGCTCCTAAATGATTGACAATGTAAGATTTGACTTTAATAATCTCTCAAAAGCACAAATTTATCTCAACCTGTCTGAAAACCCACGATCATCGATAAAAAATAGAATATGCAGATTGTGGGCTGTTGGAATCCATAAAATGGCCCACAAGGCTCTTTTTTATTTACAAAAATCGGATATCCGATTTTATCGAATATCCGATTTTAATGTATAGATTTGTGGTCCCAAATTTTTTCCTCATTGCCGCCTTTTTTTTACTGTTGCCACATTAATGGCAATGGTAGAAATCGAATATCCGATATTTTAGAGAGAGAGAGAGAGAGAGAGAATATGTTGTCTTTAGGGGTCATATGGTGTCGTTAGGGGTCATACGACAACATAAAACCCCTTATGACACCATATTAGGTTGTTATGGGTCTTATGGTGTCCTAAGAGGTCATATTATGTCATACAACCCCTTAGGACACCATATGACCCCTAACAACACAATTTGGTGTCTTAAGGGGTCATATTGTGTCCTACGACCCCTTAGGACACCATATGACCCCTAACGACAAAATTTAGTGTCTTAATGGGTCATATGGTGTCCTAAGGGGTCGTAGGACACAATATGACCCCTTAGGACACCATAGGAACCATAACAACCCAATATGGTGCATAAGGGGTTGTATGGTGTCCAAAGCGGTCATAAGGGATCATGGGACACAATCCAACCCTGAAGGACAACATACGACCCCTTATGACACCATATGGTGTCTTTATGGGTAATATGGTGTCTTAAGCGGTGATATTATGTCCTAGGACACCATATGACCCCTTAAGACATCAAATTGTGTCGTTAGGGGTCGTATGGTGTCTTAAGGGGTCATATGATATAATATGACCCCTTAGGACACCATAAGACCCATAATGACCCAATATGGTGTCATAAGGGGTCGTATGGTGTCCTAAGGGGTCATAAGGGGTCATGAGACACCATATGACCCCTAAGGACAACATACAACCTCTTATGACACCATATGGTGTCGTTAGGGGTCATATAGTCATATGGTGTCCTAAGGGGTCATAGTGTGTCCTAGGACACCATATGACCCCTTAAGATACCAAATTGTGTCGTTATGGGTCATATGGTGTCCTAAGGGGTCATATGACACAATATGACCCCTTAGGACACCATACGACCCATAGCAACCCAATATGGTGTCATAAGGGGTCATATTGTGTCCTAAGGGGTCATATGATGTCTTAAAGGGGTCATATGACACAATATGACCCATTAGGACATAATATGACCTATAATGACATAATTTGGTGTCTTAAGGGGTCATATGGTGTCCTAAGGGTTCCTAGGACACAATATGACCCCTTAGGACACCATATGACCCCTAAGGACACCATATGGTGTCATAAGGAGTTGTATGTTGTCTTTAGGGGTAATATGGTGTCCAATGACCCCTTATAACCCCTTAGGACACCATATGACCCCTAACGACACCATATAGTGTCATAAGGAATCCTATGGTGTCTTACAACCCATTAGGACACCATATAATCCCTTAAGACACAAAATTGTGTCGTTAGGGGTCATATGGTGTCCTAAGGAGTCGTAGGACATAATATGACCCCTTAGGACACCATATGACCCCTTAAGACATCTAATTGTGTCTTTAGGGGTCATATTGTGTCCTAAGGGGTTGTAGGACATAATATGACCCCTTAGGACACCATAGGACCCATAATGACCCAATATGGTGTCATACGGGGTTTTATGGTGTCCTAAGGGGTCATAAGGGGTCATGGGACACCATATGACCCCTAAGGATAACATATGACTCCTTATGACACCATATTGTGTCGTTAGGGGTCATATGGTGTCCTAAGGGGTCATATTGTGTCCTAGGACACCATATGACCCTGTAAGACACCAAATTGTGTCGTTATGGGTCATATGGTGTCCTAAGGGGTCCATGACACAATATGAGTCTTAAGATACCATGGGACTCATAACGACCCAATATGGTGTCATAAGGGGTCATATGATGTCTTAAAGGGGTCATATAACACAATATGACCCATAACAACACAATTTGGTGTCATAAGGGGTCATATGGTGTCCTAAGGGTTCCTAGGACACAATATGACCCCTTAGGACATCATATGACCCCTAACCACACCATATGGTATCATAAAGGGTCATATGTTGTCCTTAGGGGTCATATGGTGTCCCATGACCCCTTATGACCCCTTAGGAAGTGTGCAGGGTGACAAACTTTTCATTTTGTTGATTGATGACTTTTCTAGAGTTATGTTGGTTATCTTTATAAGAGAGAAATTAGAAACATCGGACAAATTCAAGATATTCAAACCTAAAGTAGAGATAGAGATATGATTGAAGCTGAAGTGTCTGAGATGTGACAGAAGAGGAGAATTTACATCTGGTGAGTTTGATTCATTCTATGAGAAGCATGCACTTAGAAGACAGTTATCTGCTCCTATAACCCCTCTGCAAAATGGAGTTGTTGAAAGGAAGAACAAAACTATCTTGGATGCTACAAGGACTATGTTGATTGAAGGAAATGTACCAAAGATATATTAGAGAGAAGTTGTTAGCACTGTTATATACACATTCAATCAGGTTCTTATAAAAAGTAATTCTGGTAAGACCCCCTATGAGCTATGGTTTGCTCATGTTCCTACTATGAGATATTCCAGAATATTTGAAAGCAAATGTTATAACAAGAGAGATGAGGATATACAAAAGTTTGATGCAGGATGTGATAAATGAATCTTCTTGGGATATTATACAAAGAGAAAATCCTACCAGTGTTACAATAAGAGACTGAGAAAGATACTGGAAACTGCAAATGTGAAGGTTGATGAGAATCATGGAATAGTATAAGGAATATACAAGTATAGAGGGGGGAGAGAAGGACATATAGAGTTATAGATAGAGGAAGAGAGAGAGATACAGAAGGTGGGGGAGATATAGAGAGAGACACACAAATAGGGAGAGATAAAGGTAGAGAGGAGAGAGGGTGATTGAGAGAAGGAGAGAGGCAAAGAGAAGGAATGTGTGTGTGTGTAAGTATTGTTGGGTGGAAAATTTGTAAACTAGGCAAGTTTACAAAATTATGGTTTTAGCCACATTATGTGAAATTAAATCACTCCTAATTATTAGGGATGAATCCCCATTTTTCTTAATACTCTCCTCTACTTTGAACAAAACACTAACTATGAATCCTAATCTAAACTTGGGTGATACATCATCTTGTTCTCTCTTTTAAAACAAATATCATTATTTTCACCTTTTTCAAAAAATGTTACAATTTGGAGCAATAATGATTAATACAACTGTGTGGGGAAAAAAGTGACACTAAGCAAACATGTCCTAATCTCACTTTCAATCACACACCTGTGGAATACGAAAGAGCCCAGAGGTATCACACAATTGGCTACTTCTTTTTGTGGAAGAGAGAGCCACGGGCTACCTATTAGGATTTCTATTCCTTTGTTGCAAATGATAGATAGAATGATGCAAGTTCAACTATTAACCCTAAAGTGTAAGTATGAACTAGTAACTTTGAGCACAAGATTGTAGAATTGAGATTTAACGATGAACAATTGTAAGGATAAGAGGAGAAATGTAAATGTGTACCTTGAATGGATTTGATTCTGCAAGATCTGTCGCTAAAGCCGGAAGCCTAAAATACTGAAGTTGCTACCTCTGAAACTACCAAAATTCACTGAAATGGACAGGGACCAGGGCACCCAGCGCCCCTATCCTGGCAGGACCAGGGCACCCCACGCCCCTGTCATAGCTTTCTGGGTTGGAATTTGGTGTGAAGTTCTATCTCGGTCTGCTTCCGTCAGATCTGCAACTTGCGGCGTCCTTCGAATTCAGAAATCTATACTTATATCTGAAAAGGGTTGTAGGTGGCTATATAGGGTTTTTCCTTAGTCAAACCCCCGCTTTGGTGATTTCCACCTCCACGAATAGCCAAGTTGTATAGTAAAATTTTTGTGTGCAGACCTTGTGTGTGTGCAAGATCCTAAAATGAAAGTACGCAAACTAGAGCAACCTACAAAGTAAACCATAATTGCTTGTAATTGAAAAAGTAAAATGCTCTAAATCAAGATGCAAAGTGATCTAAAGCATGAGTGTAAAGGATGTAATGAAGCTTGTGCAAAGACATGAAAACAACATGAAACCATACCCAACCCCAAGGGAGGGGTACAAGCCAATCTTCAATCGGTGATCTCTTATTGTTCTTCTATGTCTTCAAAGCCCTCTGTTGATGAATGAAATTGAATGCTTGATTAATGGATGTTGAGTGTTGTTGAAGATCCCACAAGACTTTCTCTTTTGCTACCATTCCTTCCTTCTTGTTGCTTGTTGTTGTTGTCTCCATTCATGATTCTTCCTTATATGTCTCTTATATCTTTCAATTGAGAAAAGAGAGTCTTTATATAGGAAACTCTAGGTCTTAATTTCACTTTAGGCCAACTTAGAGATTGAATCTCCCACCAATTTCTTGGGGTTAAGCTTTATTTTATGATTGGATCGCGCTCCTAAAATTTCGGGAAAAATGTCCAGGACCGTGTGCACTCCGGGTGCCATGGTCCCGACAACTTTTCACCAAATTTTCAAGGCCGTCAAATATGATGATTTTAGAGAGAATCCCGAAGTTACAGCTGATTTCAAGGTGTTTTGACCCTCGAAATCAGGCCTTAAAGTTCAAAATAGGACCTAATTAGGGTTTTAGATTAAATAATGTATTGGAAGAATAAAATGAAAGGGGCACACTTTAATGAAAAGGGCCCAACTTTATGATATGGGAGATGATAAAATAGAACCTTAGACCTAATTAATTTAATTAATTAAGTGCTAAAGGGGAAATGCAATGCAAAATGCAAAATGCGCCAAGGCGGGTGCTAAACTAGGTGTGAAATTGTACCACCCTAGTAAGTGCGTACAATTTATGATGCTACATTTAGCCCCCACTTTAGCGGTCATATGAACACTACGTGCATATGCAAGCTAAAGTACAGAAAAGTAAACATTATTTGAAAAAGGATATATCCATAAGTTGTCGGATGAAGCCCCCAGGGGCATCTGCAGTACTCAGTTAAGAACCACAACCTACAAAACCAGATGTTAGATCACAAAATCACCTAATGCTTAGTAAGGAAGGTGATGAAAATTCGAGGGTAGCTATATGCCCCCCCCTATTTCGGCTTGCTAATTTTAGTGAGTTGAAATAGGGTATCATGTTTACCATTTCGAATTGTTAAAGAGTATTGATGAGAAATGCTCACAAGAAGATTTGATATGAGATCAAAAACTAATGGAGAATCATTTGGTAAGAAAGAGGACTAAATCTCAATTCCAACACAACAAAGAGTGTGAGGATTTGAAGAAAAAAAATTCAAAGAGAAGAAAAGAAAGGAAAAAAAGCATGAATACACCCATTGGTGATCCATGAGAAGAATAGTGAGAGAAAACATGGACTTCTCGCCCCTAGATCTTGTCTAGGTGATCCATGTAAGGGAGGAGAGTGAGAAAGTCTAGCCTTATGCCACTAGTTCCACTCAACCTCATGCATGTGTGTGTAAGTGAGGTTAGAAGCACCTCATAGGAGTCTATGCCCGAGTATGCTACAACCTGTATATGTATAGTACAAAAGTGTGACATCTCGCTCTAAGAGTCTGTGCTCTGGTTCCGAGAATAATCACCTTGCATAAAAGAAAAATGGAGACATCTCGCTCTAAGAGTCTGTGCTCTGGTTCTGAGAATGACCCACTGCTCAAAAAGTGTAATGTTTATGTCATAAGAAAAGTAGAACAAGGACACCTACCTTCATCACAAAAGAAGATACCCCAAAAATGCAACAATGTCATAGATCCAAGCAAGAGAGTTTTGCACTCTTTAAGCAAGGATAAGATAGTTGAAAAGGGATATCTTGTAGTATGTGTAAAGGAGATCCTTAGAGGAGAAGAGATCTTTGTACAAAAGACACCTATCCCCGAGAGGAATTGTCTTAGACAAATATAACATCTTCTAGAATAAGACAAAGAAGAGAATAAGAATGCAATACTTCCTTCTTTTGCGAGGTGAAAGTGATTCTTAATGAAGGATGACGCTCTTTTTAACCCAATTGGGAGAGTGAATTCATTATGGATGTATTTTACCAAGTGCAAAAGAGGTTGTAGTCAAGGACTTACACCTCTTGTAAGAGAGAATCCTTGAACAAACAACAACAAATGCATACAAGGAATGACATCAAGTAATAAAGCTCACACCATCCATGAAATAGGAAAAAGTGGATCCTTAGATAAAAATAAGGAAAGATCATTGCCTCCCAAGGATAAGGACAATGAGAAGGACTTACACAATCTTCTAGGGAGAGATTTAGACATAAGCAAAATGTACTACATACTCACATGAGTTCATGCAAGCAAGACATTAGTGTATGTAAAAATGCTCCTCACAAGAAGTGGGTAGGATAAGAAAGAGAATACACATCTTCTCCCATATCTAGGAAAAGAGGATTCTGAAGAAAAGATGATCAATATTTCCACACTATTACCCCAAAGGGAAATTTTAACCATAAAAAGAAGAGATGTATGAAATCACTCTTGTCCCCATAGGAACAAGAGATAACATAGAAAATTAGGCTATTATGTTGCTTCAAAAATATGATTGCACTTGAAATTGTACCATCACGAATGACAATGAGCCCCCAGTAAATGAGCTACCAATGTCACATAATGATGAGCAACATAATAGCCATTAATGTTATTTAAAGACATGATAGATTGAATGAGGTATTTGAATATGACATGCTAAATGCTCAACTATAAGTGAGATCAAAAACATGTATAAAATGATAAAAATTGAAGAAGAAAAGTCACAAGAAATCTTAGAAGAGGGATGAGTGTAATTTATTAGAGCCTTATCCCTAGAGGAAAGGACTTTATGATGAATAGGAGATAAAGATTCATAAGTGGATTTAGAAATTTGAGGGGATTCATAAAGAGATTTGTTCATCACCAATATTTCCTTATGAGGGGAATGAGAGTTGATAGAAGTAGAAGATGATTTAGTTGAAGTGAGATCATCATCACTACTAAATATAGCATTCACATTGAGAGATGGTCTTTTAGATGCTTTGGTGGGCTTAGAAAGATTATATCCAAGTCCAAATGAATATTCATGCATGTTATGTTCTAAAGGAACTTTAATTCCTTGTTCATTTGTGCCACAACCATTTCCACTATAGCCACTCTTAGCCAAAATGTGAAAACCACGACCATAAAGGGATGCTAAATCAGAGAGAGATGGTGATGCCCCATAGGTCTCAGTGCTATTTGTATTAGAGGAAGATGTTGAAGAGTTTTTTGAATCAGAGGTAGCCACAAAGTTGTTACTGAATTGCTTAGACAAAGTGGGCTTCTCTTTAGTTTCTTCCTTAGATTTTCCCTTCTCAATCTTAGGCACTCTATATTCTCCTACAAAAGTAGGGTTAAAGTCTAAAGATCCCCGATCATCATCTAAGAGAGCCTTTTCAGGAGAAAAGATATCTTTGGGAGAAGATTTTGATTGAGTAGAAGGATCAAGAGTACTAGAGGGGAAAAAATCCTTAAAGGAAGTAGATGCATTTGAAGTGGTAGAAGAATTGGAAGTAGTTGAACAAGAAGATCCAGTTTGTAATGGTTCTTGAAGATTAGTATCAGCTAGCAAGGTGTATGTTATATTGTCATAAATGAATTTGACTCGCCTATGCAAAGTTGAGGGGACAGCTTGCATACTATGAAGCCAAGGTCTCCCTAATAGAAGATTGTAAGTCAAATTACCAGAGATGACATGAATAGGTGTAGGTAAAGTAACAAGACCTACTGTAATAGGTAAGGTTATGATACCCAAACATTCTTTACCAACATTATCAAAGCCTCAAATAGAAATAGAAGAACGTTTAATGAGAGAATGATCCACATTAAGCTTGTCCAATAAATCAATACTACAAACATTAAGGCCAGATCCATTGTCCACAAGGGTTCGTCTTATAGCACTTTCATTGATAATAACTACAATCATAAGAGGATCATATTGATTTTGAATTTCATGAGAAGGTAACTCATCTTGTGTGAACACAATTTGAGCTTTGGGTTTGCTTGTAGAATCAATTAGGGAAGCCATGTTATTATTATTATTATTATTAGGTGTCACTGCAGGTGGGACATCTAAATTTTTTAAAGCATCTTGTAACATCCCATGATAGGCAGGTGAAGTTTGAACTAAATCCCAAATAGAAATCTTAGCCAGAGTAGTTTTAAGTTGTTTAATAAGATCATAGTCCTTACTAAGCATTTGTGAAATACGAGGAGCTTGAGGAAGAATAGGTTGGGAAGGAGGAAGTGAAGTTGGGATAACTGGAGGAGGATTAGGTTGCCTATTGTTTCTTGTGTTATAGGTATGAGCAACCGCATTATAACTCTCTCTAGTCAGTTGCTTAGCATACTCATAAGGGATCTTAGTAGAATAACCTCCTTGCATAGTAATAATAGGTTTCTTAGGAGTGCAAAAAGAATCATTAGCAAAACCACCTTGAACCACTAAGATAGGCTTATTTAAAGGTTGATAATTTTGAGAAGGACCAACACCTTGGACAGTGAAGAGAGGTTTGTTAGGTGTTTCATTCACATGTATCAAATTGATTGAGGATGATTTAGAGGAATGAACAAAAGTGTTGGAAGAATTATTGATAGTCTTCTCTTGCACTAAAATCTTATCACGGATTAAATCAATTTTAGGAGAGAGACAAGGGGTAGGCATTGATGTTCTAGTAGGAAGAGTAATACTAGGAAAGGTCATATCATCCTCTATCATCAAAGGATCTATATGGGGAATAAAATCTCTAGGAGAAGGATCAACATTACTCTCTAAAGTCTCACTTTTGAGAGGGAGATCTTTGAAAGAGATGTTAACCATCTTGCTTTGAACTAGGGTATCCTTATGAGTAGAACCAAGTTGAGGAGAGGGAGATGCTTTGTTTTTAGAGGGAGAATAATTGAGATTCAAGGAAGGTGAGAAACTATCAAGGGAGTTTTCAATCTTTATTTCCTCCCCTTTGGCTAGGGTTCTCTCATGGGGTAGAGAATAATCTACACCTTCTTCTAATGGTTCATCCCAAATAGTGAAGTGGTTGAAAGGAATGTTTGAAGTATTGTCAATTTTGGGAGAGGAGATAACATTGTTTATTAATTCCTCATCCTTAGGAGGGAGAGCATCAATAGATGTGTTAAACTCATCCTCTTTCCTCAAAATATGTTCAGTATGATCTTTAGGGGAGAGAGAATTAAGGAAATTGCTTATTATTTCATCTTCTTTCTCTAAGGGATGCTTATGGGTAAGACAAACTTTAGGAGAAGGGTAAGCATTTATCATTAATTCATCATCTCTAGTGGGAATTTTGTTGGAAAAGGAAATGCCATCACTAGGAAATGTAGGGATAATGTCATCTTCTTGCACAAAAGGATCCTCATGAAGGGAGTTTTGTTTAGGAGTAACATGAACATATTTTTCCAAAGATTCGTGCTTAGGAAGGAGATCTTTGAAAGAAGTGTTCATAACCTCTTGTTGCACTAGCATGCCCCATTGGAAGGACCAACTTTAGGAGAAAATAAGTCAATGTCCATCAATACCTTTTCACTTATGTAGGGAAGGTAAAGCAACATTAAGAAAGGTGTTTATAATATCATTCTCTTCCTCTAGGATAGCTAAATAGGAAGGGCACATTTTAGGAGAGTTGTTAAGATCACTCTTAAAGTCTTCATCCTTAGAGCATGGGAGAGTCTCAAAGGGATTGGTAGCAACTCTTTTAGGCACTAAAATGTTGTTATAGATGGGGGGAGGTTCTTTAGGAGAAGGAAAAATTGAAACAAGGGAAGCTAACCCATTATCACATCTATGAAATGAATGCATCATGACAACAATTTTCCTGTTTCAAATGATAACACCTGCAAAATAGAAGGAAATGTTTATTTTAACCAATGCAAGCACTTAGAATGTAGATTTAGAAAATGAAATTTATGATTCAAATGAGTTCCTAAATCAGATTTGAAATTATTGATCCCAATTAAGCTATCCACAAGTTCAACTTTGAATTGAAAAATTAGGGTTTTAGCAAAAATTTCCTCTAAATTTTTTAATCTTGCAAGAAATTAAAACTTGTAAATATAAATTTGAATTTGAAATAGCATAAACACTCAAATTTGAAAACATAAATCAGAATTAGAGAAGATTGGAGTTCACGTCGGGTTCACCAAAAATGTGTGGGGGAAAAAGTGACACTAAGCAAACATGCCCTAATCTCACTTTCAATCACACACCTATGGAATACGAAAGAGCCTAGAGGTATCACACAATTGGCTACTTCTTTTTGTGGAAGAGAGAGCCATGGGCTACCTATTAGGATTTCTATTCCTTTGTTGCAAATGATAGATAGAATGATGCAAGTTCAACTATTAACCCTAAAGTGTAAGTATGAACTAGTAACTTTGAGCACAAGATTGTAGAATTGAGATTTAACGATGAACAATTGTAAGGATAAGAGGAGAAATGTAAATGTGTACCTTGAATGGATTTGATTCTGCAAGATCTATCACTGAAGCCGGAAGCCTAAAATACTGAAGCTGCTACCTCTGAAACTACCAAAATTCACTGAAATGGACAGGGACCAAGGCGCCCAACGCCCCTATCCTGGCAAGACCAGGGCGCCCCACGCCCCTGTCCTATCTTTCTGGGTTGGAATTTGGTGTGAAGTTCTATCTCGGTCCACTTCTGTCGGATCTGCAACTTGTGGCGTCCTTCGAATTCAGAAATCTGCACTTATATCTGAAAAGGGTTGTAGGTGGCTATATAGGGTTTTGCCTTAGTCAAACCCCCACTTTGGTGATTTCCACCTCCACAAATAGCCAAGTTGTATAGTAAAATTTTTGTGTGCAGACCTTGTGTGTGTGCAAGATCCTAAAATGAAAGTACACAAACTAGAGCAACCTACAAAGTAAACCATAATTGCTTGTAATTGACAAAGTAAAATGCTCTAAATCAAGATGCAAAGTGATCTAAAGCATGAGTGCAAAGGATGTAATGAAGCTTGTGCAAAGACATGAAAACAACATGAAACCATACCCAACCCCAAGGGAGGGGTACAAGCCAATCTTCAATCGGTGATCTCTTATTGTTCTTCTATGTCTTCAAAGCCCTCAGTTGATGAATGAAATTGAATGCTTGATTAATTTATGTTGAGTGTTGTTGAAGATCCCACAAGACTTTCTCTTTTGCTACCATGCCTTCCTTCTTGTTGCTTGTTGTTGTTATCTCCATTCATGATTCTTCCTTATATGTCTCTTATATCCTTTCAATTGAGAAAAGAGAGTCTTTATATAGGAAACCCTAGGTCTTAATTTCACTTTAGGCCGACTTAGAGATTGAATCTCCCACCAATTTCTTGGGGTTAAGCTTTATTTTATGATTGGATCACGCTCCTAAAATTTTGGGAAAAATGTCCGAGACCGTGTGCACTCCGGGTGCCATGGTCCTGACAACTTTTCACCAAATTTTTAGGGCCATCAAATATGATGATTTTAGAGAGAATCCTGAAGTTACAGCTGATTTCAAGATGTTTTGACCCCCGAAATCAGGCCTTAAAGTTCAAAATAGGACCTAATTAGGGTTTTAGATTAAATGATGTATTGGAAGAATAAAATGAAAGGGGCACACTTTAATGAAAAGGGCCCAACTTTATGATATGGGAGATGATAAAATAGAACCTTAGACCTAATTAATTTAATTAATTAAGTGCTAAACTAGGTGTGAAATTGTACCAACCTAGTAAGTGCATACAATTTACGACGCTACAACTTCAAAATCACTATAGAATAACTCAAAGTATGTTAATGAAAAATAAAAATAATGACAAGAAAATTTTCCATGATATCACAAAGTATTTTGTTGCTTCCCTAGGACGACAAGACAATACATCATAAAGTCTTATAAATACTATAGTCCTATCAACCTTTAATAAATAACTTATATAACCCAACGTATTGTCTCAAGATAAAAAGACAACACACAAAGTCTTTGTATTGATATCTAATTACAATTTTAATAGTTCTTCTTTGAAATAATGAAATAAAGCTCAAAGTCTTCAAATAGTTATCCCTTTTACTAACTCTATTTCACAAATGTTGAAATGTAACATAGTTTACGAGACAAAATTTGATCTACTCCTTAATAATACTTCTGTAAAATTCTTTTACTTGATCAAAACAATATTTCACAACAAGAATGACATAAGAACACTTTCACAATAAACCACAATGTATTCAACACAAAGTCTAATGCCAAAACATCCTTCTTATTTGATCAAATTTGTAAAATAACAATATGAACTCAAAGTCTCACTTTTCTCTTCACTTCAATAGAATCTTGTTGCATAAGATTAAATTTTAAAATTAAAATGACTACCCTCATATATATAGGAGAGGGGCAATGAGCTAATCTAGGAAAGCTACAAAAAACTATGGCTGTCAAAAATGAGTCCTACTTAACTTAGAACTTGTGCATATTTTAGATGCAAAAACATAAATACAAAATGACACTTGAAGTGTCATTTGAAATTACAAAATGCGACTACACTAGAGATGGATAAAAGAGACTAAGTTTCTAGAGCCTTGTCTCATTTCCAACATTCTTCACCAATGGAGTCTTTGTGTCCTCACTTGGTAGCCCATACTTTAAAATTATTAGGTCCTGGTATATGGAATCTAATGTCTGAAATGGAGTTGTGGGAATGTATTTGAGGAATTCTCGAAGTTAGACAAAAAAAGACCAAAAATTGCTAATCGATATTTAAAACCCAACTTGCGCAAAGGATGGCTTAACATATGTAAATCGGACTTACAACCTCAATTTACACAAGTGTGTGAATTTGGTGTAAATCATGATGTATAGGAGGGGATTTTTTACCTCTAAGATGATAAATCCTAGAGAAAAAGTCAATCTGTCACTACCTCACTTATATTGGCTTTAAGGGTGAGCCAAGGGATAACAACAAAATTAAACTATACTTGGAAAAATAATTAAACAATTAAAATGCAAAAATGATGAAATATAAAAACTTGAACTAACAGTGCGATACAAAATTAGAAGTAGGTTATACCAGAGAACCGAGAAGGTCTAGGGTTTCGGACACTAGTGCAGTGCATTGTCATCTGTACAGCTAGAGAATATAGAATCTTACAAAAAGCTAACAATCACCCTCTTCGGCTACATAGACCTTGTTTGTGGCCTACACACACACAGAGGGAGGAAAATGTTGGGGTTGTATAGGGGTCTGCCTCAGTCAAAACACCATTTTGGTGTTTCCACCTCCACGAACAGCCAGATAGATAGATTGGATAAAATATAATAGATAAAAATGTAAATAGAAATTTTACTTCGCTTAATGAAATCAACCTGCTATTGCAAGTAGATAAAAATAATATATTGATAAGACAAATGCACCTATATGATAGATACACTTAGAGATACGATGGATAAATTGAATGCAATAAAAAAAATAGATTAATGATAAAGAGAAGACAAGGCATGTAGGCAAACCCCCCTTTTTGAGATACGAGAGTGATGAATCTCAAGATATGTGCTTGTTGTTTCAAGATGATTGCAAGAGTGTTGTAGATAGAGATAGATTGATAGTGCTTGTAGAGTCTTCAAGAGAGCATATATGAGAGATTAAAGAGAGCCCAAATAGAACTAAGAATCCAAGAGAGAGAACCCCTCAAAATGAGAAAGGAAGGACTTTTAAGGTTGGGAAGAGGCGCAGAGAGCCATTACAACCAAGGGACACATGACAAAAGGCTTTTGACTAATTGTAGGATGTAAGATTCTGTGAATCTATCAAGATGTTAGCATGGTGCACTGTCATCTTCCCAAAGATGGGTCTAAATGAGATTTTAAGGCAAATAGGGTACTTTGTCTTCAGGGCCCATGATGCCAAAATGATGAGATTTTGATCATGAATTTGTCATTAATACACTAGATGCCATTCATAAGTGTCATAAATGCACTAGGTGTAATTTAGGACACAACACAGATTTACAAACCTAATTTACACTTGAGTGAACAAGTTTAGTGCAAATGTGTAGTAAGGACTTGTAAGTCCTAACTGTAATTGTGAGTGGTAGTATTACTAGCGGCAAGGAGTACATTTATAATCCTAAACTACACCTAAGAAGTGTCATACAAGAAAAGTGTAGTTCAGGTTTGTAAACTTGGTCTACACTTGTGCATACAATTGACAAAACAAAGTAGTGGTGTAGGTCAGGTTTATAAACCTGAACTACACCTCTAATGAAAACAAAGGTAGGGCAGGTGTAGATAGTGTATTTTAGGTTTGTAAACCCGACCTACACCTAGCATGAGTTTTTTTGCATGACTATGAAGTGGTGTAAATCAAGGTTACAAACCCGATTTGTACCTGACTATAAAAATTTGAAGCGAAGTTTAATTCAGGTTTGTGTTACCGCGTCATTTATTCTTCATGGCGAGAGTGGGTCATCTTTTCCTTTTTATGTTGGAGTCCTAGTTCATGCCATATTACCTTGGTTCAAGTCCTTAATGCTTCCTCAAATACTTTTTCTAGTCGTTCAAGTCAAATTCAAACAATTGATTGAACTCCTTGAACACGTCGAACCGTTCTAAATTGGGTTCGAGAGGTTCATTTAGGCTCAATAGGTTCCTAGGTGTTCAGAAGTAGTTTTTCCTAAGTGTTTTGCAGCGGCTCTTTAATAAAGTTTTTCCTGTTCGGTGATATAACATTTGTGTTGAACTTATTGAACTGAGTTCAAAGGGTTCAACTATGTTCAACATGTTCAGCATGGCAAGTGGTCAACAATTTGACACAGCGTACATCTTGAACTACTTGAACACTCAAGAAGTTGGTTCAAGATGTTCATACGGGTTCAATGTTGGTGGGTCCCACGGTTTCTAATGTTTTGAGAAGTGCATTTATTGCTAAATATGGAGAGGCAGAACCATATTGTAAAGTGATGTCATTCTTTGGCTTTTTTGAAATAAGTGAACATTTCAGGAACTAGCAGTTTCTTAAAGTATGCCGCCATGCATTCAATGCATGCGTGCGGGGGTCTAATCTACCAATTTGCTGCGTTCGGAATGAAATTGCGAAATCATTGCATTTAATGTGTCTGTATCATTACCTTTCTCGATAAGGTATGAAAATCATTTGTGTTCTGCATTTTCTACTTGCTACTGGAGTTTTGTTTATGTTATCCCTGGATAGGAGTCTTTCTTGCTGCTAGCCATCATCCGGTTATATAACTGTGAAGGTGAGTCTTTCCTTATTTTCTCTAGTGTTTTCCCTTGCATTTTCTCTCATATAGAAGGTTTCACTGCAATCAAATTTAGGTTTCTTGTTTTGAAATCATGAAGTCCACCCTGCACTTGTTTGGAAACATCTTTAGCTTGGCGTCCATAGAAGCCATAGTTAGTGATACTGACCTAAAAGGAGAGAACCTTGAAGATTTGAAAGAAAGGGTGTTCAAGGGTGTTGATAAGTCTTTTTGTATAGAGATTTTGAGTAGTGGACTTTTAGAAGCCACAGCCTTTCCTCCAGCAATTCCTTGTCCAGAGTTGGTTTGGGAGTGTATTGCTAGATATGACCCTGTATCTGAAACTATTAAGAGAGATAATGGCGAAACCCTTCTTGCTATTAATTGTGAGGTAACTGCTTTAGTTTTCAAGATACCGGATTACCAGTTTTCTAATTTCTCTCCTGTCCAGTCAATTAGTGATTTCAATGCAAATAGAGCCGGACACAGGAATAATGTGGCGAAGTTCTGGTTGAAGGTCCCTCAGAGAGGTGGTTCTAGGCTACCTAAAAAGCCAAACAAGAACCACATGTTGCCACAAATTCACAATGTGATGCTTCTGTTACATTGAGCCATAGGTTCCTGCTGAAGCTTATAGCTTTGATGATTGGATATATTGCTATGTGCAATTAGTTCTGGAAGGAAAACAATATTTGGATTGGGCAGAGTCAATTGCTGATTCAATGAGAGAGTAGTTGAGTCTAGCCAAGCAGTTTCAACAAAACTTCTTCATGTCCTCATATCTTTTGTATTGTCTGGCCTATGTTAAAGGGTTAACGGGTATACCCAAGCAGACCACTAAGGAAGATGTTCCCATGTATGAGTTTTATCCAATGCTGCAAAAAGACAATGCCCTACAAGATTTCAGAAGGGTACACAATGCATTCTTGGGTGATATGTGTCATGAACTGAAGGGTACAAAGGCCAAATGGATTTCAGATGATGCACAAACCTTGATTAAGAAGTTCAGTAGTTTTTACATCAAGTTCCCACGCTTTTTCTATATACGGGTAGGAGGCTTTGAAGAGGAACCCTTCAAGCTTCCGCACTTTTGTTCTGATTGTTTTGTTCTAGCAGAAGTATGCAGACAACTGACCTCTGTGGTCAAGAAGGCACAACCTAAAGACAAGTGGGAAGGTCATTTTCCAATACAATTGGGAGTGTTGTCTTGTAATTCAATGTCTGATGCACTAAGTATAGGAGCATATCTTAGAAATTTTAATTTCTCTCTGTATTCTAAAAGAAAAGGGTTTGACAATAAAGGATTTTCTTGGAGCCTTGGCTTAATGCCTTATCTTCCCACGCCATAGTTAGAGGATTTATGGGAAGACTGTTTAGATGAACTTGAAGTCTTCAAAAGAGAAAACATGAGATTGGTGCTGGAACAGGTTATCTCTTTGCAAATAAGGTTAGATATTAAAGGAATTGAAGAGGATTATCTTGAACTGTTTGAACTAGGGTATTTAGCCCATGCAGAGACTGAAATGCCCCCAATTAATTGGGATGAGGAGGAAAATGATGACATACAATTGAGAACCAAATGAGTTCTGGAAAGAACCGTGGCATGGGTGGCTAAAAAGAAAGCAATGAAGCTAGGTGCCAAGTCCCTTTCTGCAAGAAATATATCTTCACCAAAATGACCTTCTAACAGTGCTCTTGTTCATGCAAGTAAGGAAATCAAGTCGGCTCAGCCTAGACACAGGTCCAGCCCAACTCTGGATTTCAGTACCCCTCGGCATACTCGATCACATAGTGTTGCCCAAAGGAAGATGGACCAGGTCAAGGATATGGGAGTAAAAGATGTCATGCTTGAGGCTCAGATCTTCAAAATTGAAGATTTGGATGGTGAAGTTGCTTGTGCTCTGGACTCCCAAATGGTGACTGTGGCTACGATGCCACCACTGAAAATGATTGAAGGAACTACACATCCTGCTGTGACTCCTAAATGGTTAACAACCTCAGTGAACAAGAAAAGGAGCTTTCTTCCTATGACCATTCTAATTCAGGAGATGGTTGCCAAATACTCTAAGAAGAATCCAAAGCCAAAGAGGTTCAAGACCACCGCTCACCTGAACAACGACGAAGAAACTGGTAAATGGACGGCAGAAATTGCCTCTTAGAAACCAAAAGATGAGAACAAAGAGGCCGGTTCTGATGATTTTGAAATCACAAAAGTAGAGTTGGGAAAGATGAGCAGGGATACAGATAACCATTTCTTCCAAGTGTCAACGAAGAAAATGCTTACTCGATCAGAGAAGGATGGACGGGAGAAAAGAGAACTTAAAAGACACATAAGTGTTTTGGCTTAGTTCATCGATGGTATCGATTGCCTTGGAGCAATTCCAATATCCCATGCCACTGAGAATTTTGACCCAACTTCTCCGAAAAACAAGAAGTTGATAAACCAAGTTCAATGGGCTAAGAGCATCGCTGAAGCGATTGAGAAGTGGATTGAACAAGTAATCAAAGATGGTGAAAAATACATTACCAACTCTCAGAAGTTGTGTGATGAAGTATAAATCCTGACTTCTGAAATCCAAAACCAGCTTGTACCATGGGAGAAAGAGGAGCACAAATGGAAAAATGTCCTGCCTCTGTTTACCAAAATCGAAGAGTATGGGACTACCAAATTTCTGACAGAACATTCAATTAAGCTGGTAGCTGATGAATGCCAACTTTTCATGCTAAAGAAAACTATCATGTGGTGGGTGCTCACCTTTCAGTCGATAATTACGGATGCAAGAACCTCCGTCTATGAACTCCAAGATTTGCAAAGTAGTATAGTCAAGGATAATAAAGTGTTTAATCCCGATCATGACTGGGAGTTAGGAATCTGTGGGTCAAGTACACAAGAAGTAGTCAAATCCTTCCGGTTGAACATGGAGAAGATCAGAGTCAAGAGTAGTTTCATGCTGAGGATATAACCAAGATGGCTAGGATCGAATCTATGGTTTTCATTGGGAACGATCAATTGCCGAAGCACTCAGAGAAGATGGTGCAACACAAGTGGAATAAAGAAGTGACAAAGGCAAAACTCAATGCAATGAAAGTCCCAAGCCAATCAATGATCCAGGAACTCACAGCCGCTCATGATGCCTGCGAAGACGGAGAAGATGATGATGATGGAATATGACATAATGCATCCACTTAGGGCTAGTTTTCTTTATTTTTTTTTTAAAATTCATAGTTATGAAAAAACTTCAGGACAACTGTCCCAAAATACTTTCTATTGGTTTCGTAACTGTTTTATCGGGGAGTGGTCGAGTTTTCAGGGAGACCTCCCCTGTTTAGACTATAAATTAAGTAAAATAGATGGTAGAAGGGTTAGATTTTGGTAACTAATTCTGTGAACTTCGACTGAGTGTTTGTTTTGATATTTTCTGTTCTTAATCAAAGGAAGAATCAGATGGTTGAGATCTGTGGTGGAAAAAGATTGGTAGATGTATCATTGTGTCTTTGATTACATAAAGATATATATATGAAATCTGATCATATTTGTTTTGGGGGAGAAGAAAGATCTATGTATTTTGAATCCGAATAGATAACATTTCTTTGCATATGTTCATTGATCAAGTAACAGTAATTGATCATTTCATTGCAGTATTTCATTTTTCCTCTGATGTTCTTTCCTTTGAATGTATTGTTTACTCTAGAAAAGATTCATGATTGAGGGTGGATTTATTTTCCTTGAATTTTCTCGTCTTTATTTTGGAAGAAGTATATTGAACTTTGTTTCAGTTGTTGTAGTTACATGCATTGAAAATTAAGAAAATAGTTTCCATTATTTATGAGACATGAGGAAAGTTACAGCCTTTCATCCAAGAATGAAATAGGCGGCCTTACACACTTTCTGGTTAAAAGCTTTTCATTTGGATATAAATAAAAACAAAAACACATTTTATGAAAAATCTAGATAGGGAGCTGTACCTAGGCAAAAATTCAGAGGGAAGTGATTTGAACAAACATTTACCCAACTGTTCAGTGAACTATTTGTTCTTAAAAGAAGGTAACAGAGTTTTAAAATTAATCATTAAAAACAAAGAGCAAATCTGTTCACTAATAGATTTTTGACGACTCTGCTGGGGAGTGAAACAAAGAGAAAACCAATTTTTCAATAGACCAGTATGTCATAAACGTGAGCCCATAATAAGCAAAAGTGCTTGGAGTGCAGGAAGATTGTTGAGATTGAGTCTTGTTTGAAGTAACTTGGTTTTCCTACAAGTAATCATCCTGGATTCTCATCCATATACTAGAGCACAAAGAAGAGAAGGAGTAATTGATAACTATTTTGAAGAATTGCAAAATCTGTCATTTGCCCCAAGTTTTACTCCTAGAAGGAAGGCCAAAAGAAGACCTTCATCTCCTGTCAGAGTTACCCCTATATCTTCTTCTTCCCCTTGGCAAGCGCTAATACTTACTGGAATTCAAGCCCCTCTCCTTGTGACCATTCATCCGGTGTTCATTATGGCTCAACCCTGGGGTGCGGCTGTTGGACCTCTTGCTCTCACTGCCCGTAATTCACTACCAAAAGGAGCAAAGGATGTTTTACCCAAATATAAAGGTGATGGGAAAGTTTCAATTGAAGAGCATTTGAACTCTTTTAATGTAGCAACTGGAATCCTAGCAGTTCAATATGAGGACGTGGCTATTAGGCTTTTTGTCCAAACCCTCACCGAAGGGGCAGCAGAATGGTCTAGCCAGCTACAAGCAAGATCCATAACTAACTGGCAAACAATGAAAACCATTTTTGAAAAAAGATTCCAAAGTGTTGATGATGAACACACGCTACTGGCTCAACTCACACAGATGAAGAAGGAAATTCATGAGCCAATGAGGGATTATGTAGCAAGATATAATAAGATTATTCACAAAATTCCTCAAGCCAAGAGACCAACTACAGATAATCAGCGATGTTTCTTCATAAATTCCATGCCACCTGACATAGGATTTCACCTCAGAAGAAGTAGGCCAGCGGACCTAAACACTGCACAAAATGAGGCTATACAACTTGAAGATGATCTGATAACAGATGGCAAATGGAGGAAAGATGTACAAATTTCTCAGGGATAATCTCAAGATTCTGCGTTGTCTACTGATCCGATTTTTTAGCGGCTTGTCAGTGATATGATTTCTTTAAAGAGGCAGATACCTAAGCCTAGAAATTCTTATCCACAAACTTATCAAGATATAAGCAGGAGAACTTCAAATCAATATAACTATGGGCGACCATTGCAACTTCCTGCAGTTCCACAAAGATTATAGATAGAGGCACCTCCTGACAAAGGTGTCATGTGTTCATTTCATCTTACCACTGATCATGATGGGGTTTCATGTCCTAATATGATAAGACACGTTCAGATGCAAAACACAAAGGATGAATTAGGAGAGTTCACCAAAGCAGAAAGAATTCAAGAGGTACCTAGCGACTCTGGACCATTCTACCTCGAATATGAGTTAGATTCAAAAAAAGGTAGTAACATTTTGGCGACTCTTGAAGGTTCTTCATGTGCAATTCTAACAAGGAATCAACGATCCTCCTAGCCTTCTTCCTTTATGAACCCTTCTGGAAGCAATTTCAAAGGCAAAGATCTCCCAGGTAATAGTTTTTCAAAGATTCCTGAGGTTAAGATTTTGCAAAGGAACCATGAAGATCATAAGAGCTCTTCCTCTTCTTCCTCCTTTGATATCATCAAATTCTGTAAGGCCTCTACCATTCAACTTCCTACCACTGAGTATTTAAAACTTAACCCAAAAGAGTTAGATAAACTGGTCAAAAACGTTAAAGGAGATTCCTTTTCGGAGTCTCAAGTTCATGGATGTATGGAAAATAGTGAATTAGCTACTGTAGAAGGGTCTTCATCTATTTCCTACTCATTACCTAATCTGACAGATCCCTGCGCTTTTCATGATACAAAGTCTGGGCATGAGGTTGAGATTCTGAAACCTGAACCTTTCTATATTTCCCTTCTCCTAAATGGCCAAAAGTTAAGTAATTGCATAATTGATTCAAGGGCTTCAAACAATATAATGCCTTCTCCTATGGCTAAATCTTTAGGTTTGACCCTCACTAAAATGTCTGGGAGATGCTTTTCAATGGATGGAAAACAGGTTCCTCTTATTGGTTAGGTAAAGGACGTCCAGGCAATGCTGGCAGTGTGCCCAAACAAAAGAGTAAGATTAACTATACTGGTTGCTGATATTTCGGCGAGTTACGGAATGCTTCTAAGTAGGATGTTTTGCAAAGATCTTGGAGGTGAAATCAAAATGGACTGGTCTGAAGCCATTATTCCCCTTGGAAATCAAAAAATTAAGCTTGAACCTGAGCCTAAAAATAAGTATATTGTTTTTCCCTCAGATAACCCCAAAGCCCAAATTCTGTTTCAAGAGTGTGAGTTTGGAAACTATCTTGTTCTTGCACTTGGTGAAAAGAAAATGGATAAGGCAGCTAATGAACTTGACGGGCTATGGCAGATGGAGTTTGATGGAAGCTGCGCTAACTCCGGTTCAGGCGCAGGGGTGGTTTTGTTGTTGCCAACTCGTAATATTTTTCCCTTTTCTTTCAAGTTGGATTTTAAGAACACTAATAATACTACTGAATATGAGGCACTGTTATTGGGATTAAGTGAGGCTAAATGTAAAGGAATTAAGTTGCTTAAAGTCAAAGGTGATGTAGAGTTAATTGTTAGGCAAGTGAGGAATGTCTATATGGTTAAGAATGACAGGTTGAAGCATTACAAGAATAGAGTTTGGGATGAGTTAGAATTATTTGATGCCTTCTCGATTGAAGCAATTCTAAGAGAGCAAAATAGTAGAGCAGATTCATTGGCCATGTCAGCTTCACTTTTATAACCACATCCGGATTTTAAAGATAACTCATATAGGATTGAAATGATCTATAGGCCCAGTGTTCCCGATAATGTAGATCATTGGCAGGTTTTTGATGTAGATGCACAGATCAAAGATTTCCTAGAATGTGCTCAATCATTCTCTCAGTCATATTTTGAAGGCTCTGAGAATGTTTGCAAAGAGTTTAGTCTAGACCTAGAGGTAGATCCTACAAATAGCTTTATTCAACTCAAAGGTAACTAAAATCCAAAGGGGTTAGTGACACTGGAGAGATTTTTCACCAGAGATGATGCATTCATAGGTAACAAAGTTCCCAAGGATGATGGGAAAGAAAATTGTGAGAAAATAAATTTGGGAGATGAAGCTAATCCAAAAGAAGTGACAATCGGCAGGTGTTGTTCTGCGGAGGAAAAGAGAGCACTTGGTACGCTGCTTAAGGAATACATTGATGTTTTTGCTTGGTCTTATGATGACCTGAAGGGGTTTAGAAATGGACATTTTCAACATCAGATTCCGCTGAAGCCAGGCGTCTCTCCTTTTAGGAAAAAATTGAGGAACTTTAATCCCATCATGGTGGATGCAATTTCTAAGGAAGTTGAGAAAATGCTTAAGGCCCGAATCATATATCCAATCCACCATTCCACCTGGGTAGCTAACATTGTGCCTGTAAGAAAAAAAAAATGGGGAAATTCGTATCTGTGTTGATTTTTGGAATTTGAATCAAGCAAGCCTGAAGGACAACTACGCCTTACCAAATATGGATCACATTTTACAGATAGTGTCCGGGTCAGAGATGATGTCGATGTTGGATGGTTTTTCTGGTTACAACCAGATAACTGTAGTAGAACATGAGCAGCACAAGACAACGTTCATCACTCCATGGGGAACATTTGCATACCTTTTGGTTTAATAAATGCTGGAGCCACTTTTCAAAGGGCTATGGATTCCTCTTTCAAGGATTTCTGAGACAGGATAATTTAGTTTATCTGGATGACCTCACGGTGTTTTCAAAAAAAAGGACAGATCATTTTCGGGATTTGAGTGCAATATTGTAGTGTTGGCGTGAGCACGGGATTTCTTTGAATCCTAAGAAATCAGTTTTTTGTGTCACAGAGGGCAAATTGTTAGGACATGTTGTCTCAAAGGAGGGAGTCAAGATTGATCCCGAGAGGGTTAATGCAATTCAGCGTCTCAGTTTACCCTCTAGCCAGAGTAGAGTAAGATCGTTCTTTGGTCAAGTGAATTTCTTAAGAAGATTTGTTCCAGAGTTTGCTAAGGCCACAAAACACATTGTTGGCTTGCTAAGTGAGCAACATCTTTTTAAGTGGACCGAAGAGGCCAAAAATTCTTTTGAGAAAATTAAGGGATCAGTTGCAAATGCGCCCACTCTTGTTAATCCAGATTTCACGAAGGACTTCATTTTGTATTGTTAGGCATCAGACCATACTATGTCTGGGATTCTGTTGCAATTGGATGAAAATGGGGCTGAAATGCTCATAGCATTCATGAGTACTCCGCTCAAGAAGCATGAGCTCAAGTATTCACCTATGGAGAAGCATGCATATGCTGTTGTAAAGGCCATGAAACAGTTTCGATACTATATCCTGCATTCTCACTCTATAGTTTTTGTTCCAGATTCATCCGTAAAAAGCATTTTGACTCAACAGGAGGTTGGGCTAAATAAGAGAGCAACTTGGGTAACAAAAATCCAGGAGTATGACTTAGATATTCTCCCTATGAAGACAATTAAAGGATAGGGCTTATGTCGGTTGATAGCGGAAAATGAGGTGGAAACTGAAGCAGAGTTACCATTAACTCTTTTTGTTGGATTGCAAGATACTTGGTTCTCTGATGTGGCCTACTATTTAACTTATGGTAGTTGTCCAAATCATCTGTTGGCTAAAGAATAAAGGAATTTAAAATTAAAAGCTGCAAAGTATGTAATTTGGCGGGATGTTTTATACAAAAAGGATTTAGATGGAACATATCTAAGGTGTGTAGATAAACCTCAACAACAAAAGCTCCTGGAAGCCTATCATGGAGAGGTTTGTGGGGGACACTTCTCGTCATCTGTTACTGCTTTCAAAATTTTGAGAAATTATTTTTATTGGCCTGACATGTTTAGGGATGCCTATATTCATGTGAAAGAATGTGAAAAATATCAATTGTTTTCTAGGAAGCCACATTTAGCAGCACTGCCTCTAAGGCCTGTAGTGATAGATGAACCTTTCACGTAGTGGGGCATTGATTTCATAGGCCCAATAAACCCTCATTCCAGTGCGGGCCACATGTATATTTTGACAGCAACTGACTACTTTACTAAATGGGTAGAGGCCATTCCCACCAAAAAGGCGAATTCAGATATTGTGTGTAATTTTCTCAAGGATTACATCCTAGTTCGTTTTGGGGTGCCCCAAAAAATTATGACAGATAATGCATCATATTTATCCTCCGAAGAGTTGAATTTGTTTTGCTATGATCATCACATTTCCCTCGCACATTCTTCTGATTATTTCCCACAGGGCAATGGTTTGGCGGAATCTAGCAATAAGAATTTGATAGCCATCATGAAGAAGCTTGTTGATGAGAGTGCTCAGAATTGGCATAAGAAGATATACGAGGCTTTATGGGTGGATAGAACCACACCCAAGAGGGCCATTGGAATGGCACCTTTTGAACTTGTGTATGGTGTAGGAGCGAAACTTTCTTTGCCACTGGAGTTATCAGCAACCAAGCTGCAAACAGTAGTGGAAGATTCCTTCTTTCAAAATGCTTTGGAGAAAAGAATCATGTATCTAACAAAGTTAGAAGAAGAGAGAGAATTGCTGGTGGATAGGATTTTAGAACATCAGAGCCGAGTAAAGAGGATTTTTGACATGCGAGCTCAACCAAGAGGTTTCTTGGTAGGAGATGAGGTGCTGCTATGGGACAAAAGGAGAGAGTCCAAAGGTGCTCACGACAAGTTTGATTCATTGTGGAAGGGCCCTCTCAGAATTTGCAAAGTAATAGGACAAAATAGATTCAGACTCAACTATGCTAATGGAATGATCATGCCTTATACCTATAATGGGCAAGATCTCAAGCTCTATAAATTGTAAGTCCTATGTTTAAGTCACTTGTACATAGTAGTCTAGGTGTTTTTGGTTGTGCCCTTAGTCTTTTCCCCTTTGTTTTATGTTCTGCAAAACCAGAGTCTATGAGTTCTTTGCATTTTCCTTTGAAAAATACAATCCCCAGTCAGAGCCAATGTTATTGCGTCATTTATTCTTCATGGTGAGAGTGGGTCATCTTTTCCTTTTTATGTTGGAGTCCTAGTTCATGCCATATTACCTTGGTTCAAGTCCTCAATGCTTCCTCAAATCCTTTTTCTAGTCATTCAAGTCAAATTCAGACAATTGATTGAACTCCTTGAACACGTCAAACCATTCTGAATTGGGTTCGAGAGGTTCATTTAGCTTCAATAGGTTCCTAGGTGTTCAGAAGTAGTTTTTCATACTAAAATTTTCTCTAAGTGTTTTGCAGTGGCTCTTTAATAAAGTTTTTCCTGTTCGGTGATATAACATTTGTGTTGAACTTATTAAACTGAGTTCAAAGGGTTCAAATATGTTCAACGTGTTCAGCATGGCAAGTGGTCAACAGTTTGATACGGCGTACATCTTGAACTACTTGAACACTCAAGAAGTTGGTTCAAGATGTTCATACGGGTTCAATGTTGGTGGGTCCAGCGGTTTCTAATGTTTTGAGAAGTGCATTTATTGCTAAATACGAAGAGGCAGAACCATATTGTAAAGTGATGTCATTCTTTGGCTTTTTTGAAATAAGTGAACATTTCGGGAACTGGTAGTTTCTTAAAGTATGTCGCCATGCATTCAATGCATGTGTGCGGGGGTCTAATCTACCAATTTACCGTGTTTAGAATGAAATTGCGAAATCATTGCATTTAATGTGTCTGTATCATTACCTTTCTCAATAAGGTATGAAAATCATTTGTGTTCTGCATTTGCTACTTGTTGTTGGAGTTTTGTTTATGTTATCCCTGGATAGGAGTCTTTCTTACTGCTAGCCGTCGTCCGGTTATATAACTGTGAAGGTGAGTCTTTCCTTATTTTCTCCAGTGTTTTCCCTTGCATTTTCTCTCATACAGAAGGTTTCACTGCAATCAAATTTAGGTTTCTTGTTTTGAAATCATGAAGTCCACCCTGCACTTGTTTGGAAACGTCTTTAGCTTGGCGTCCACAAAAGCCATAGTTAGTGATACTGATCTGAAAGGAGAGAACCTTGAAGATTTGAAAGAAAGGGTGTTCAAGGGTGTTGATAAGTCTTTTTGTATAGAGATTTTGAGTAGTGGACTTTTAGAAGCCACAGCCTTTCCTCCAGCAATTTCTTGTCCAGAGTTGGTTCGGCAGTGTATTGTTAGATATGACCCTGTATCTGAAACTATTAAGAGAGATAATGGCGAAACCCTTCTTGCTATTAACCATGAGGTAATTGCTTCAATTTTCAAGATACCGGATTACCAATTTTCTAATTTCTCTCCTGCCCAGTCAATCAGTGAGTTCAATGCAGATAGAGCCAGACACAGGAATAATGTGGTGAAGTTCTAGTTGAAGGTCCCTCAGAGAGGTGGTTCTAGGCTACCTAAAAATCCAAACAAGAACCACATGTTGCCACATATTCATGATGTGATGCTTCTGTTACATCGAGCCAAAGGTTCTACCAAAGCTTATAGCTTTGATGATTGGATATATTGCTATGTGCAATTAGTTCTGGAAGGAAAACAATATTTGGATTGGGCAGAGTTAATTGCTGATTCAATGAGAGAGCAGTTGAGTCTAGCCAAGCAATTTCAACAAAACTTCTTCATGTCCTCATATCTTTTGTATTGTCTGGCCTGTGTTAAAGAGTTAATGGGTATACTCAAGTAGCCCACTGAGGAAGATGTTCCCGTGTATGAGTTTTATCCAATGCTGCAAAAAGACAATGCCCTACAAGATTTCAGAAGGGTACACAATGCATTCTTGGGTGATATGTGTCATGAACTGAAGGGTACAAAGGCCAAACGGATTTTAGATGATGCACAGACCTTGATTAAGAAGTTCGATAGTTTTTACATCTAGTTCCCATGCTTTTACTATATACGGGTAGGAGGCTTTGAAGAGGAACCCTTCAAGCTTCCGCACTTCTATTCTGATTGTTTTGTTCTAGCAGAAGTATGCAGACAACTGACCTCTGTGGTCAAGAAGGCACAGCCTAAAGACAAGTGGGAAGGTCATTTTCCAATTATTCATCATGGATATTATTACACTTACTTAAGTTTACTTAGGAAATGCATTTCTTAGTAGTTTGGGTATGAGACACTTGGGTGTTTGTGCCACATTGGGATAGTGTGTGTAGGAGAAATTCCACCTTTTATGGTGTTGATCTTGTTGTTACACTCCACATTCAGTGGGTGATCCACCTCATGTGGACTATTATATTATTTCTCCTACCTACCCACACCTATTTCCTACCTACCCTTGTTTCTTATTGAGCCACATGTCATGTTTGTGTGCTCACATATCCCTAGCCTTGCCTATATAAGCAGGCTCATCTACATTGTATGTAATTGAATGCTTAAGAATCTAGTTGATCATTTGCATATTGATGAGAATACAATTTTGTTCTTGTCATTCTATTTTTTTCTCTCTTATTTGTGCTTTCCATTGCCTCTTGATCTTGGCAAAATCCTACATGGTATCAAAACCATTAGAGTGCCATTGGTTTCCCAATTGAACAGAAATTTGATGCTATTTGGGGTTGCATTTTGAAATTTTCTATTGTAGGTTATTATTGAAGCTTGATGGATAAAATCTGAGGTTACCATTAGATTGAGGAGGTCCAAGAAAGTTAGTTTTGCCTTTTGTTTCATCCAAATCAGACTTTGGAGGCCAAATCTAGAGGCATTTGAAGTTTGAAGCCGCGACGGAAATTTTTCAGAAATTATAATTTTGCAGGCGATTTTTAAATAGCGATATCTCACTCATCCGAACTCCTTTTTTCGAGCATTTTTTTTGGGGGGGGGTAGAATTTTGTGATTTGTACAATGGTGTGAGATTTTTCTGTTTCTCGGATATCGGTTTTTCGAAAATCATGAAATCCCGATTTTTACAACTTTGGAGGCTTCATTTGGGCTCATATGGACTCCTTTTCAGGTGCCATTTTTTTTTGAAAGTGCACATTTTTTCATCTACTTTCATAATCTTCCATTTGTTTGCAGTAATTTTAAGTAGAAATTGTACTTTCATTATTTGGCCATTTTTGGCATATTTGGTACTTGCATTTTGCTTGGATCTCAGTTTAGATCACTAGCAATATTTGTTGAAGTCTCTTAGATCTCATTTTGAGAAGTTGTAAATTGAAATCAGAAGTCCACTTTGCCTTGTTTTGCAAGTGGCCTATTATACATGCACTACATATAAAGTGCCAAAATCATTGTTTTGGGGGGTACTTTGATTGAGTGAATTTGGGGGGTGTCTCTTGTGCTTTTGTGCTCTTATGTTCCTTCCTTTTTGCTGCTATGGGTTCTTCTAAGTTTCCTCTCTTAACTCCTCATAATTATGCTACTTGGAAAATTGATGCATGGAGTAAACTTATGGAAAAAGGACTCACTCATTACATTGATGGAACTATTGTTGCTCTGGCTGATCCTAAGGTTGATCCAGTTGGTCACTTGGATTGGCTCACTAAAAATATCATGGCAATTGGTACCTTAAGAAAGTATGTATCAAAGGATCTCATTTTTCATATTGAGAAGTGTACTCTAATCAAGGATGCTTGGCAAAAGTTTCAAGAGTTGTATGGTCAAGCTGATGAGATTAGGGGATATGAAATTGATAGTGATCTCACCATGTTAGATCCCAAGAACTTTGATACTATACAAGATTATGTCACTAAGGCAAATGAGTTGAGGGCACAACTCAAAGATTGTGGCATTGATAAGAAGGATACTCAATTGATATTCAACTTGATAGGCAAGCTTCCACAAGGATATGCAGCATTTGTTTCTAGTTTCCAAACCCATAGGCTGACAATGGGTGCAAGCTACAAAATGCCTACATTTGATGCTTTCAATGAAATGTTGATGATGGAACAAACTAAGTCGATAAGCATGGGCATTCTTAAGGCTTCTAAGTCTCAAGCATTAGTGGCAAATCAAGGGAACAAAAGAAATCAAGGAAAGGACAACTCAAACAAGAAGAAATGGTAATCAAAGCCTAAGGACAAAGCACCATCTTCTCCAAAACAAGGAGATTCATCCTCTTCCAAGAGAGATAATTCACCAAAGAGGGAGAGACCTACTTGTGCTTATTGTAAAAAGATTGGTCATGAGGAGCATCGTTGCCATTCTAAGAAGATTGATGAGCTCACACATATCATCAAAAAGCATAACATTGATTTGCCTAAAGTCTACAAGAAGGATGATTCATCAACTTCCACTTCCTCGCATTCAAAAGGAAAAGGGCAAGCATTCATGGCTTCTACAAGTGGTAAGACTCACTCTTTTGGGATAAGAAAAGGAAAAGCTCTATGTGCTACTATCAGTCATGATTCAGAGAGATGGCTTCTAGATTCAGGGGCTTCTCATCATATGGCATCTTTGCAGTCTATGTTCTCTACATTTGAGCCTTGCACCATGCTGCAGATTTTGATGGGGAATCATACATACATGGATGTGATTGGGAAAGGATCTATTGACATTGGGGATAACTCCTTCAATGATGTGTTGTGTGTACCCCACTTGACAAACAATCTCCTTTCTATCTATCAAATCACACATGGCACAACTAAGAGAGTTGTGGAGTTCACACCTGACTCTGTTTTCATTAGAGACTTGGAGACTAGAGCTATCATTGCGACTGGGGTGGTTGATCATGCATCTCAGTTATACTCCTTTTCAGATTTTGTTGATGATGATGATTTCACATTTGATGATTCTACACATGTTGATCACACTTCTTGTGATGGTTCAGATTTTGAGGAGAACTTTGGGCACTTGAACATGGGGATTCTCACATGTAACCCCATTCTTGAGTCTTGTATTTCATCTCCTCATATTGATATCACATCACCTATTGCACCTGATGATGCAGATAGTGTGATAGTTTTGCTTTCATGTGATTCAGTGCAACAGGATATTCATTGTCTTCCAGCTTTAGATTCATGGGATGATTACTTGATAGATATTACAGGTTTGTTTGTGGAATCCTACATTGCAGATTTGGGAGACATCACTGATGACATTCATCTTCTCTTTGATGAAGATAATCCTTCTTTGATTGTTGCGAGGGCACACTCTAACCCTCTTGTTCATTCTCTACATGATCATTCTTTTGAGGTTGACATGATTGTCAATACTTATGTATAGTAGTTGGAGGAGGTCTCTTTATTTTTTGAGGAGACATGTGAGTCTTTGGGACATGTTCTACATCCATCTCCACTAGATCTTGGAGTGCCTTTTTCAGCAGTGTGGCACAGTTTACCACCTTTGGAAGGGGTATCTTTTCGCATCGACATGGGGACACTTGAGCAGTTTTCAGAGATTCCTTTCATCATGAGTTTTCTTCATACATCTTCCCTTCATGATTGGGGAGACTTCATGGATACACCTTTGGTTTTGTTTCTTCCTAAGGGGAGGAATGTTGTTCAACGTTCATGGAGCAGTTTCTTCATACATCGAGCTTCTATCATTGGTGTAGA
Organism: Cryptomeria japonica; assembly: GCF_030272615.1. Classification (NCBI taxonomy): domain Eukaryota; kingdom Viridiplantae; phylum Streptophyta; class Pinopsida; order Cupressales; family Cupressaceae; genus Cryptomeria; species Cryptomeria japonica. The sequence goes on from NC_081411.1 coordinate 827,311,653, forward strand.
TTCCACATTGAGGGGAGGCTTCCTAGCTTCTCTTCTTCTCTCATATGGGGGGGAATTTTTCCTCACATGGGGTTTTGTCCTTCACATTCCTCTATGAGAGTTCTTTGTATCTAGCTTTCATCTCTCTTTTGGGGGAGTGTTTTTTCCCATTGGGTTTTTCTCTCTTTCCCCACTTTGTGAGAGATTTCATTGCATTGGTTTTCATGCATTTGCATTTGTACATGGGTACCTAACATGGCCTAGTAGCCAGGACCAATCTTGCATTGCTTAGTTGCATTGTAGACTTAAGTGCATTCCCCTAAGTTGCACTTAAGGGGGGTGTTGGTGTAAATAATTATTCATCATGGATATTATTACACTTACTTAAGTTTACTTAGGAAATGCATTTCGTAGTAGTTTGGGTATGAGACACTTGGGTGTTTGTGCCAAATTGGGATAGTGTGTGTAGGATAAATTCCACCTTTTATGGTGTTGATCTTGTTGTTACACTCCACATTTAGTGGGTGATCCACCTCATGTGGAATATTATATTACTTCTCCTACCTACCCACACCTATTTCCTACCTACCCTTGTTTCTTATTGAGCCACATGTCATGTTTGTGTGTTCACATATCCCTAGCCTTGCCTATATAAGCAGGCTCATCTACATTGTATGTAATTGAATGCTTAAGAATCTAGTTGATCATTTGCATATTGATGAGAATACAGTTTTGTTCTTGTCATTATATTTTGTTCTCTCTTACTTGTGCCTTCCATTGCCTCTTGATCTTGGCAAAATCCTACAAATAGAATTGGGAGTGTTGTCTTGTAATTCAATGTCTAATGCACTAAGTATAGGAGCATATCTTAGAAATTTTAATTTCTCTCTGTATTATGAAAGAAAAGCGTTTGACAATAAAGGATTTTCTCGGAGCCTTGGCTTAATGCCTTATCTTCCCATGCCACAATTAGAGGATTTATGGGAAGACTGTTCAGATGAACTTGAAGTCTTCAAAAGAGAAAACATGAGATTGGTGCTGGAACAGGTTATCTCTTTGCAAATAAGGTTAGATATTAAAGGGCTTAAACAGGATTATCTTGAACTGTTTGAACCAGGGTATTTGGCGCATGCAAAGACTGAAATGCCCCTAATTAATTGGGATGAGGAGGAAAATGATGACATACAATTGAGAACCGAATGAGTTCTGGAAAGAACCGTGGCATGGGTGGCTAAAAAGAAAGCAATGAAGCTAGGCGCCAAGTCCCTTTTTGCAAGAAATATATCTTTGCCAAAATGACCTTCTAAGAGTGCTCCTGTTCATGCAGGTAAGGAAATCAAGTCGGCTCAGCCTAGACACAGGTCCAGCCCAACTCTGGATTTCAGTACCCCTCGGCATACTCGATCATGTAGTGTTGCCCAGAGGAAGATGGACTAGGTCAAGGATATGGGAGTAAAAGATGTCATGCTTGAGGATCAGATCTTCAAAATTGAACATTTGGACGGTGAAGTTGCTTGTGCTTTGGACTCCCAAATGGTGACTGTGGCTATGACGCCACCACCGAAAATGATTGAAGGAACTATACATCCTGCTGCGACTCCTAAATGGTTAACAACCTCAGTGAACAAGAAAAGGAGCTTTCTTCCTATGACCATTCTAATTCAGGAGATGGTTGCCAAATACTCTGAGAAGAATCCAAAGCCAAAGAGGTTCAAGACCACCGCTCACCTGAACAACGACGAAGAAACTGGTAAATGGATGGCAGAAATTGCCTCTTACAAACTGAAAGATGAGAACAAAGAGGTCGATTCTGATGATTTTGAAATCACAAAAGTAGAGTTGGGAAAGATGAGCAGGGATACAAATAACCATTTCTTCCAAGTATCAGCGAAGAAAATGCTTACCCGGTCAAAGAAGGATGGATGGGAGAAAAGAGAACTTAAAAGACACATAAGTGTTTTGGCTCAGTTCATCAATGGTATCGGTTGCCTTGGAGAAATTCCAATATCCCATGCCACTGAGAATTTTGACCCTACTTCTCTGGAAAACAAGAAGTTGATGAACCAAGTTCAACGGGCTAAGAGCATCGCTAAAGCGATTGAGAAGTGGATTGAACAAGTAATCAAAGATGGTGAAAAATACATTACCGACTCCCGGAAGTTGTGTGATGAAGTACAAAGCCTGATTTCTGAAATCCAAAACCAGCTTGTACCATGGGAGAAAGAGGAGCACAAATGGAAAAATGTCCTGCCTCTGTTTACCAAAATCAAAGAGTATGGGACTACCAGATTTCTGACAGAACATTCAATTAAGCTGGTAGCTGATGAATGCCAACTTTTCGTGCTAAAGAAAACTATCATGTGGCGGGTGCTCACCTTTCAGTCGGTAATTATGGATGCAAGAACCTTTGTCTATGAACTCCAAGATTTGCAAAGTAGTATAGTCAAGGATAATAAAGTGGTTAATCCCAATCATGACTGGGAGTTAGGAATCTGTGGGTCAAGCACACAGGAAGCAGTCAAATCCTTCTGGTTGAACATGGAGAAGATCAGAGTCAAGAGTAGTTTCACGCTGGAGGATATAACCAAGGTGGCTAGGATCAAATCTATGGTTTCAATTGGGAACAATCGATTGCCGAAGCACTCAGAGAAGATGGTGCAACACAAGTGGAATAAAGAAGTGGCAAAGGCGAAACTCAATGCAATGAAAGTCCCAAGCCAATCAATGATCCAGGAAGTCACAGCTGCTCATGATGCCCATGAAGACGGAGAAGATGATGATGATGGAATATGACATAATGCATCCACTTAGGGCTGGTTTTCTTTATTTTTTTTAAAAAATTCATAGTTATGCAAAAACTTCGGGACAACTGTCCCAAAATACTTTTTGTTGGTTTCGTAACTGTTTTATCAGGGAGTGGTCGAGTTTTCAGGGAGACCTCCCCTGTTTAGACTATAAATTAAGTAAAATAGATGGTAGAAGGGTTAGATTTTGGTAACTAATTCTGTGAACTTCGACTGAGTGTTTGTTTTGATATTTTCTATTCTTAATCAAAGGAAGAATCAGATGGTTGAGATCTATGGTGGAAAAAGATTGGCAGATGTATCATTGTGTCTTTGATTACATAAAGATATATATATGAAATCTGATCATATTATTTTTGGGGAGAAGAAAGATCTGTGTATTTTGAATCTGAATAGATAACATGTCGTTGCATATGTTCATCCAATCAAGTAACAGTAATTGATCATTTCATTGCAGTATTTCATTATTCCTCTGATGTTCTTTCCTTTGAATGTATTGTTTACTCTAGAAAAGATTCATGATTGAAGGTGGATTTATTTTCCTTGAATCTGCTCATCTTTATTTTGGAAGAAGTATATTGAACTTTTTTTCAGTTGTTGTAGTTACATGCATTGAAAATTAAGAAAATAGTTTCCATTATTTATGAGACATGAGGAAATTTATAGCCTTTCATCCAAGAATGAAATAGGCGGCCTTACACGCTTTCTAGTTCAAAGCTTTTCATTTGGATATAAATACAAACAAAAACACATTTTATGAAAAATCTAGATAGGGAGTTGTACCTAGGCAAAAATTCAGAGGGAAGTGATTTGAACAAACATTTACCCAACTGTTCAGTGAACTATTTGTTCTTAAAAGAAGGTAACAGAGTTTTAAAATTAATCATTAAAAACAAAGAGCAAATCTGTTCACTAACAGTTTGTAACCCGGATTTACACTTGTGTGCATAAAAGAGACAATTCGAGTTTATAAACCCAAATTACACAAACACAAAAACTAACTTAAAAGACCCCAAAAAGGATTAGAACCTCTGAATCAAGAATCGAGGGTCATAAATCATGCATGAGTAGGAATAAAGACTACCTCAAAAATCATGCTTAAAGTTGAGCTACAAATTGGACAAAATGTGTAGGCGTTATCTTATTTTTGTGACATGGTCAAAAATGAGGATTTTATGTACATTTTTATATGGATATGTATCTATGTGTGTATGTGTGTGTATGAATATATGTATATATGTATATATGTACAATATATATATACACATGTGTATATATATATACATGTATATATATACATACACATGTGTATATATATACATGTATATATATATACATACACGTGTGTATATATATACATGTATATATATATATATACACACATGTGTATATATATATATACACACATGTGTATATATATATATATATACACATGTATACATGTATATACACATGTATACATGTATATACACGTGTATATATATACATGTATATAATATACACATGTATATATATACACGTGTATATACATGTATACATGTGTATATACATGTATACATGTGTATATATATATATACACATGTGTGTGTATATATACATGTATACATGTGTATATATATACACATGTATATATATATGTATATATGTATATGTCCACTTAATTAAATAAATGAATATTTAGTATTTATTTGATTATTTAACCATCAATCAATAATTAATTAAATTAATATTTAATTAATTCATCTTAACCCTCTTCTCCTATTAATTAAATAAATTATTCAATTTATTTGATTTAATTCAGTTAACCTAATTCAAACCATTAATTAAATAAATAAATCATATTTGTTTAATTAAATCTTATCTCACATTTAAATAAATTAATATTTATTTAAATCCCCCAAAATCCCATCTCTCACATTTAAATAAATTAACATTTATTTAAATCACCTTTATCTTCCACCCACAAATGCAAGTTGCACAACTATTTTAAATAAATAAATTATTTATTTAAAATCCTATTTATCCTCACCCACTTGAAACCTTTAATGGTTTTTGTATACACCTAAAAATGGTCTAAAGATAATTAATTAAATAAGCAATTATTTAATTAATCTTCCTTCCCAATTTAATTGAATTCACTAAGTAATTTGATTAAATTTCCCCTTTCATCTACTTATTAATAAATCTAAGGATTTACTTAATAGGTTCATTTCATTTCACCCCTTTAATTAATTAATTCCCTCCATCCAAATTCATTTCTTCTAATCCTTTAATTAATTAAAACAAATCAAATTTATGAGTTGTTGAGATTAATTAACCTTTTCATATTATTTGAATTTTTAAATTCAAATTCTCCTAACTTCTACCACTCCTAAACCTAATCATTCCTAAACCTAACCCATTCTACCTACCACCTTGTCCCCTTTCATCCAACATCTTCTAGAACCTTTGTGACACTTGTCACTAAGTGTTCTCTTTCATCTAACCTCTTCTAGAAGCCTCTTGACACTTGTCACCATAGAGATGATAGATGTTCCATTTAATCCAACACCCTTTGCAATCCTCCTCCAATTTAACCATTGATATCTTCAGATCAATCTTGACCATTGATTCTTGCCACATCACCCCTAGCCTTGGGAAATCCTATAAATAGACCTCATTTTGGAGCAATATTGGTCCCAATTTCATATCATGATTGCATCCCATCTCATTCATAGCTTAAGCATTGTTATTATAGGCATCTAGCTTATAGTTTATCATTTTAGCAATGTTATCATGCTCATTTTAGCTTAAATCTTAGCTTAATCATGCTAGATCAATCATTCATATAGCTTAATCATGCTATTCTTGCTAGATTATGCATTTGCATCATTCAAATCCTCCATCTAAGTGTAGTCAAGTCACTGGAATTTGCATAATCAGATCTGAGAGCATTTTTCATACTCGCATTTACTAGGAGGCAATAAGTCAATTAGCTATGGTTTTGTCTTTTATTGTTTCAATTTACTAACCATTGCTTGTAATGATTTATTGAGTGCATTGTGGTTGTAGGTACAGGTACACTTCACAGAGCATGACATTTTGGCACCCACCGTGGGGCTGAAATCATCATTTTCGGCCTCTTAATACTCAGCAAACATCTTCTCTATCCGGCTCTGGTGCAAAAATTCATACGAGTTGCCTTTTCAGCTCATGCGAACTTCCTTTTAGCTTTGGACGACACTTCATCCTGACTCATACTAGGTATAATTCTGACTCGTATGAGCTATTACATTGAAAATTCTTTATTCGGTCTAGCTCATTCTTGTGTCATACAAGTTGATTTTCACTATCGTACTAGAGCTAATTATGTTTTGTATGAATTTCTGGCTTCAAAATCTTATGTCGTATGAGTATGCTTTTATTCTTGTACAAAATCTAAATTTGTGTCATACTAACTAGTAAATCATGTTGTACGAGTTTCTGCATCTCTGATTTTTTCCATAAACTGCAAATTAGAATTTTCAAGTTTGTCTATACGTTGGTAATTTGCATTTTTGAAGGCCTTATGGTCATTTTTATCCCTTGAAAGCACGGATAGAGCATAGCTAGCATAATCTTTGTCAAAATTTCATCTACAACTCTTGGAGACCTTTCCAATGAGTTAAACAATTCGTAATTTTGAGTCTCGAGCAGAAAGTTATGCCTATTTGAAGTTAGACTAAAATTTCATAGTTCGGATCACTAATGCTAATCTTGTTATGTCTATGAGATGTTTGCAGCCTAACTCTTTTGTGCAGGATGCTTGTCAAAGATACGCTTGTCAAGGACAAATTCAAAACACAATCATGAGTACTAATGGATCTATTTTGCAGGTTGTCTAAGGATTCAGCAAAAAAAACTATGTATTCTTTAAGATTTTTAGGCACACTTCAATTTGGGATAAAAATGAACCATGTATTTCATGTCTTTGATGATAGGCGAGTATGCTCTCACCTTTCTTAGGTGATCAGAAAGCTAGACTCATCCTTTTACTTTTATTAGTGCATCTCTTTAGCAGGCCTGCCCTCCCGAGGAGTTATTAACTCTTAGCCCTTAAGGCCGGTGAGAGGGGAACGACCTAAGTGGGAATGGCTAGCGCCAAGTAATCCAACCCACTATAAAATAAATGTTTTTTTGATGAAAACCAAAGCAACGACAGTGCTTGGGAATAGCTCTCCTTCATACCTTCTGGTATATCAAACCTTGGTTTTCAAGGCTGGGAGACCTCTTAATTGAGTTTATACCCCGACGCGCTGAATGGATCCCTTACTAGTGTCGGTTAAAATAGAAGCTACCTGATTCACCTCCGAAAGGGTGATAATATTTGTGCAAGGGAGATAGTAACTCTCCCAAGACACTTGCCATATTGTGCCCCCATTAGCGTTTAGAGTCAGATAATATGGCATTGAGAATCCATTGTGTGAGACTCAATGGCCGTATTCTGATTAGCTATTGGGTGTGTACCTAAGTCAGCAAGCAAAGGTTTTCATTCTCAGCCAACTTCCTTAAGGTTTAGCTTGATTGAGAGTCATGTATCACATCATGTGTTTGTTGTGTATTCATCCCTAAATTGAAAAATCAGACACTAAAAACTGGAAAACCAAAGTAAAACATCAAAATTCAGTGATCAAAACTCAAACAAGCAAACATTTTTTATCATTGTTCAAATACCTGTCGTACGAGTCATAATCTCTGTCAGATGAGTTAACTTGCATAAAATCATTTGTCGTACTATCTGCTAGTCTGTGTCGTATGAGTCATTTGTTTTGTCATGCAGTCTATAATCCCAAGTCGTACAAGTTTCTGTTGTTTATATGGAAAACTTTGTTATGTCGTATGGCTCTGTATCTTGTGTCATCCTAAGCTGAATCTTATGTCATATGAAACTCTGCATCTGTCAGTCCAGAACTGTGTCCTTCATGCCTATTTCAGATTTATCATTTTTGCCTAATTAATTTGCAGTAAACATAAACACCTATTATCTATCAATCTGTGCTTAGATTGTCTGCTTGGTTTGCTTGGTCAAGTTATCATGCGTCAAACTCAGACTCTAGAAGATAAACACCCCAATATTTTTAAAGTGCTCACCCCCAACAAGTTAAAGATCTAAACATCTCAAAGTGCATTATCACCCTCTTTGATAAATTGATCACTCAAATATAGTTTCTCATCAGGATCAATCATCCTTTATCACGAAACTGAAATGTTTGGTCAGGATAACCTTGTCCCACATCATAGGATAGAACATTCCTACTAGACTTGGTTCTTATCAAATCACCATCATTTCACTCTTAAATGGAAGATCGAAAAACTTACAAACTTTTAAACACTTGAATTCTCTTTCAATGTCATATCACTCTATTGCCTTGAAATTGACTATTGATCACTTACCCAAAACAACTTTTAGACAATCAAACCCCTGGAACAAAAATAGAAACATTTGAAATGGTTGAAGATCATATCAACATGACATACCAAAGCAAAACACAAGAAGAAAATAGAACAAACCAACATATCAGAGCAATCAAACAAGTTCAAAATCAAAATCCAACTATGTTAAAACCTCACAAAGATTTAAATACATCTCAAAAGAAAGGTGGCTCTTTTATGCACCTCTTAAAGAGATCCCTAAAGGATTTGGCTAAAGAAGATCAAAATCGTTCACCCATGTCTAACAATGATCCATCCATCCATAAGCAAATTGACTCTCCAAAGGCATCTATTCCTACACCTCCTGAAAGCTTGCAAGAACCTTCCATAGCATCCTTGCCAAACAGTACATCCAAAGCTGAAGTTTCCCAAGGGATATCCATGATTACCATCAAACCTATTTCAGATGATCCTATTCAAAGCTCATCTCCCTCATATCCAAGCATTAATTCATTGCAAAATCCCCATAGCGCTTCCTTGCAAATTGAAGTCCTCATTCATAAAATGCTTGTTAAACACGTCTTGATAGATGGGGGAGTTGGCTTGAACATTTTCTCTTTGAGTCTTGTCCATGCTCTAGGATATTCAGAAGATGCAGTTGATCCCAGGAAAAAGATCAAAATCAAAGCACATAATGAAGAAGAGCATTCATCTAAAGGAATGGTGATATTACCCATCACAATGGGACCTTTGCAAAAGGACGTAGCATGCCAAGTTCTAGACTTGGACCTACCATACAACATACTCTTGGGGAGACCATGGATTCAGGATATACAAGCTACTACATCAACATATCATCAATGTGTCAAATTTCCCTACGAGGGATAGGAAATCACAATATCAACAGAATCAAATCCATTGCAGTGTTGTAATAATCTGAAAGCAGCTCAAGAGATCATAATTTCACATAACAGAGAGGCAGCACCTTCAAGCACACAATCCAAGGAACAATCATTTGCATCAATTTTGTCAAACATTGAAGAACAAATGCAGCTAAAAGATCAAGGGACTGGAGAATATTTGATATCATGGAAAAACAAAGAAGAGCAAATTCAAATTGAGAGGGATGAAGAAGTAGATATAGAAGTCGATGTAGTTCACATGTATGTAGAACAAATGTTAGGAACTAGCCTACTTGAATCAGAATCACATTCGAGTGACATGGAATTAACCGAGGACGATCAAGATTTTCTTATACAAGGTCATTCAAACGAGAGTATCATTCTAGACATGGAAATAAATATTGAAAGCTCTAATATCTTTATCATGACCCCTAATATCTTTGAAACTATTCAACCTGAAGATCCTTTACCGCTAAGCTATCCTGAACCTATGGACTGGGAAAATGAAGGACATACTGACATTGATAACTTTCCTAGTGACCATGCCATATCCTTATATCTTGATGAAATCAAACCCGCAACAACTTTCACCAGGGATTCCACTAATGTATCTTTGATTCATGGGGTTGCCAAATCTCCTAGTCGCAAAAGTGAAAATCAAGAAAACAATATCAGGTCTAATGTTGAAAACCATTTATTGGCAACATTAGACTGGGAAAAAGTAAAAATAAAGGACACATCTAATAGTGAAAACCTCCTTGAGGCACCGGAAGATGGGAGATTTGACACCTTACCTAAATGTTATCAAGAGAAGTCATCTATCATAATGGCACCAGCAAAGTGTTAGTGAATAGATTTGCCCTTTTTACAAATGATCAGTCTTGAACTCTGTTGCCTTATTTTAAGAACAAGTGTTTCACTAAACAACTGGGTAAGTGTTGTTCAAATCACTTCCCTCTGAATTTTGCGTAGGTACAGCTCCCTATCTCAGTTTTTCAAAGAATGCTCTAAACTATTTATTTTTGAATAGTAGCTTTTAACTCGAAAGCATGTAAGGCTACCTACTTCATTCTTGGATGAGAGGCTGATATTTCACACATGTTTCAAAAAGAAGAAAGTAATTTTTCCTATCTTTTCAATATATGAGATGACAGCAACTGAAACAAAGTTCAGTATACCATTTACATAGGTTTAATAAAGAATGAACAAATTTAAGAAACTAAATCTGTCTCCAAACATGAATCTTCTCTAGAAGTAAACAAACACTCCAAGGAAAGAACATCAGAAGAATAATAATTTTTTGTAATGGAAAGACCATTACTATTATTTGATCAGATAAACATATGCAAAGATATGTATCAACACAAATTCAAAACACACAGATTTTCTCTCTCCCAAGAACAATATGATTAGTCTATATATATATTCTAATGCAACAAAGGCATGAAAATACATCTACAAATCTTCTTCCATTCCAGATTTATCAGTCTGATTCTTCCTTCGATAAAACAAAAAATACACCAAAACGGAGCCAAAAACCCAAAAAATGGTCACTAAATCTAACCCCTATACTATCTAATTATCCTTAATTTATAGTTTTGAACAAGGGAGGTCTCCCTGAAAACTCGACCACCCTCATAAATAGTTATGAAACCAACAAAAATTATTTTGGGACAGATGTCCCGAAGTCTCTGCATAACCATGAGAAATTACAAAAATAAAAGAAACCAGCCCTAAATTAATGCATTATGCCATATTTCCATCATCATCATCCTCTCTGCTTTCGCGGGTGTCATGAGCGGTTGTGAGTTCTTGAACAATGGATTGGATTGGGACTTTCATCGCGTTGAGCTTCACCTTCACCACCTCTTTATTCCACCGGTGTTGTACCATCTTCTCAGAATCTTTCGGCAGTTGATCATTTCCAATGAAAGTCATAGACTCAATCCTTGCCACCTTGGTTATATCTTCAGGCATGAAGTTACCCTTGGCCCTGATCTTCTCCATGTTCATCTAGAAAGATCTGATTGCATCTTGTGTGCTCAACCCGCAAATTCCCAACTGCCAATCATGGTCAGGGTTAATCACCTTGTTATCATTTACTATGCTGCATTGGAGATCCTGGAGTTCGTAAACAGAGGTCTTTGCATCGGTGATCATAGACTTGAAGGTAAGCACTCGCCACATTATATTTTTCTTCAGCACAAAAAGCTGACATTCATCCGCCACCAGCTTGATTGAGTGTTATGTCAAAAACCTGGTAACTCCATATTCTTCTATTTTGGCAAACAGAGGCAAGATATTCTGCCATTTGTGCTCCTCCTTCTCCCACGGTACAAGCTAATTTTGAACATCGGCAATAAGACCCTGTATTTCATCACATAGTCTCCGAGAGTCGGTAATGTACTTCTCACCATCCTTGATTATCCCCTTAATCCATTTTTCCACAACTTCAGCAATACTCTTGGCCCGTTGAACTTGGTTCATTAGCTTTTTATTTTCCGGCGAAGTCAGGTCAAATTTCTCTATAGCATGAGATATTGGAAGTGCCCCAAGGCAACCAATACTATCAATGAACAGGGCCAAAACATTTATGTGTCACTTAAGTTATCTCTTTTCTCGCCCATCCTTTTCTGACCTAGTGAGCATTTTCTTTGCTGACACTTAGAAGAAGTGGTTGTCTGTGTCTCTGCTCATTTTCCCTAATTCCACCTTTGTGATCTTGAAATCATCAGGGCTAGCCTCTTTTTTTTCATCCTTGGGTTTATACGAGGTGATTTCAGCAACCCATTTTCTAGTTTCCTCATCATTATCCAGGCGAGCGACAGTCTTGAACCTCTTCGGCTTTGGATTCTTCTATGTGTATTTAACAACCATTTCCTGAATCGGAATAGTCACAGGAAGAAAACTCCTTTTCTTGTTCACCAAGGTGGTCAACCACTTAGGAGTTGCACTGGAATGAGTAGTTCCTTCGATCCTTTTTGAAGGTGACATCATAGCCATAGTCACCATATGAGAATCCAGGGTACTAGCAACTTTGTCATCCAAGTCTTCAATTCCAAACATCTGGGCATCGAGCACAGTATCTTTCACCCCCATATCCTTTGCCTAATCCATCTTTCTTTGAGCTGTACTTCACGACCGAGTATGTCGAGGAGCACAAAAATCCAAAGTTGAATTAGACCCATGTCTAAGCTGAGGTGACTTGTTAGCCTTACCTGCACGAACAGGCATAGAAGCATTGTTAGAAAGACGCTTTGGTGAAGGTAGAGGATCCTTATTACTTCTCACAGAATGAGACTTAACGCCTGACTTCATTTCTTTCTTATTGGCCACCCATGTTGCGGTCCTTTCCAGAACTCCTTTGGTCCTTAATTGTATATCATCATTCTCTTCCTCATCCCAGTTAATTGGAGGCATTTCAGCTTCTGCACAGGCTAAGTACCCTGGTTCGAATAGTTCCAGATAATCCTCTTCAAGCCCCTTAGTATCCAACTTTATCTGCAAAGAAACAACTTGTTCTAACACCAATCTCATGTTTCCCCTTTTGAATATTTCCAGTTCATCTGTACAATCTTCCTAGAAATCTTCTAACTGTGGCATGGGAAGATATGGCATCAGACCAAGACTTCGGAAAAATCCTTTGTTATCAAAACCTTTCCTTTCAGAATAAAGAGAAAAATTGAAATTCCTGAGGTCTGCTCCTATACTCAAAGCATCAAACATTGAACTGCAGGAAAACACTCCCAATTGTATGGGAAAATGACCTTCCCATTTATCCCTGGGCTGGGCCTTTTTTATTACAGAGGTTAGTTGCTTGCATACTTCCGCTAGAACAAAGCAATCTGAATAGAAGTGAGGGAGCTTGAAGGGTTCCTCTTCAAAGCCGCCTACTCGTATGTAACAGAAGCATGGAAACTAAATATAAAAACTACCAAACCACTTTATCAAAGTCTGTGCATCATCGGAGATTCTTTTAGCTTTCATATTCTTCAATTCATGACACAAATCACCCAGAAAAGTGTTGTGCACCCTTCTGAAATCCTGTAAAGCTTTATCCTTTTGCAGCATAGGATAGAACTCATATACAGGAACATCCTCCTTAGTGAGTTGTTTCGGTATTCCAACCAACTCCTTAACACAAGCCAAACAATACAAGAGATATGAAGACATAAAGAAGTTATGTTTGAACTCTTTAGCCAAACTCAATTGTTCTCTCATTGAATCAGCGATTAATTCAGCCCAATCCAAATACTACTTTCCTTCTAAAACCAGCTGCACATAACAATAAATCTAGTCATCGAAGCTATAAGCTTCAGTGGATCCTCTGGCTCGGTGCAACAAAAGCATTACGTCATGAATGTGCAGCAACATGTGATTCTTATTAGGATTCTTGGGTAATCTGGAACCACCTCTTTGAGGAACCTTCAACCAGAATTTTGCTACATTGTTTCGGTGTCCAGCTCTGTCTGTGTTGAACTCGGTGATTGACTAAGTAGGAGAAAAGTTGGAGAACTGATAATCAGGTATTTTGAAGACTGAGGAAATTACTTCACGATTTATGACAAGAAGGGTTTCACCATTGTCTCTCCTAATGGTTTCAGACACTGGGTCGTATCTAGGAATACATTCTCGAATCAACTCTGGGCAAGGAACAGCTGGGGGAAAAGCACGGCTTCTACGAGACCACTACTCAAAATCTCCACACCAAAGGACTTGTCAATTCCCTTGAACACCCTTTCTTTCAACACCTCAAGGTTTTCCCCTTTTAGATCAGTATCGCTAACTATGGGTTCAGTGGATGCCAGGATAAATACGTTCCCAAACAAATGCAGTGTGGACTTCGTAATTTTAAACATTAAGCCTAAACTAGTTACAGAAAAACTTTCTGTAAGAGAGAAAATGCAAGCAAAAACCACTGAAGAGAACAAGGAAAAGACTCACCTTCACAGTTGAACAACCGGATGACGGCTAGCAGCAAACAAGACTCCTATCCAGGAAAAACAAAGACACAGCAACGAGGAACAAATGCAGAGTACTAACAATCCTTCATACCTTATTAGTGAAGGCAATCATACAGAAACATTGAATGCAATAATTCCAATTTTCAGTCTGAGTGTGTCAAGTTTGTGGATTAGACCTCGCATGCATGCATTGAATGCATGGCGGCCTTTTTGAAATAACTGCCAATTCCCGAAATGATTACTTACTTCGAAAAACCAAAGAATGATGTCACTTAAGACATGGTTCTGCCTCTTCATATTTGGAAATGAATGCACTGTTAAATCATTAAAACCCACGGGGCCCACCAACATTGAACACATATGAACATCCTGAACAGACTTCATGGGTGTTCAAGTAGTTCAAGATGTACGCTACACTCAAGGAGAATTTTGTCGAAACAAATAATACCAAGTTGCTGACCGCTTGTGCTATATTGAACATGTTGAACACATTTGAACCTCTTGAGCTTAGTTCAATGAGTTCAACACCCGATGAATAATAAAGTGACATATCACCAAACAAGGAACCTTTTTTTAAGAGAGCCACTGCAAGACACTTAGAGAAAACATTAGTGTGAAAAACCTCCCTGAACACCTTGGAACCTATGGAACCTAAATGAACCTGTTGAACCCAATTCAAAATGGTTCAACGTGTTCACAAAGTTCAACGAATTATCTAAACTTGACCTTTATGATTGGAAAAAAGATTTACAGACGTACTAAGGACTTGAACCAAGGTATCACTTGAAGGATTAGGACTTCCAACTGAAAATCTTAAAGGATGACTCACTCTTATCATGAGGAATAAAAGACGCAGTAACACAAAGGCAACTATCATTAGCACAACTGATCTACATCCAACAATCTCTCTATCAGAACTAGCAAGAAAAAAATATTTGGAACCCTTCAAAAGGTGGAAAATCAACCTTACCTTTTCATATACAAATGTTCCAGGGTTCGATCCATATCTTACAATACATCACCTGAATATTAGTCCAGGAGAAAACATCAACAAAGGAACACAACATAAATCAGGAGCAGACATCAATAAAGGAACACAACACAGATCAGGAGTAGGAATTCTATTTATCACACCACAAGGGCATACAATCTCGAAAGCATACAAATTAAGCTTTCCATGTACAAACAATATAGAAAAGTATGAAGCATTGGAAACATGTATCAAAATGGTTGTAGAATGGAACATTAAACAACTTCAAGTCTTTGGAGACTCTCTGCTTGTCATTAATCAAATCAATGATGACTATCAAACAAAAGATGACAAACTCATGCCTTACAAAAAGATAGTTGATGATATCAAGAAGTTCTTTGTAAAAATAACTTTTGAATAGATTCTAAGAAATGACAACAAAGCAGCAGATGCCATGGCTACACTTGCTTCTCTATTGCAAACACGGGAAAATCAATAGCGTTATGAGTTCCTGGTTGAAGAGTTGTTTCATCCTGCCTTTAATTGTCCTGATTCCCAAACCATCTATCAACTTATTGGACATGATTCCTCCCGCTATGGCCAAACTCACACATACCTGAAAGACAATATCCTACCTCCTGATTTATCAAAGAACCAAAAGAGAAACATTATTCACCAATCCTCCCATTTTACTCTCGTCGCGGATACCCTGTTTAAACGAGGTCTAGATGGTACTCTCTTACAATGTCTTGAACAAGAAGAATCTAAGAAGGCCTTACATGAAGTCCATAACGGCATTTTTGGCGCTCATTCAAGTGGTCTTACCCTTTCAAAAAACTCATACGCTTGGGCTATTATTGGCCGACTATGGAATGAGATTCTTTTAAAATAGCAAGAACATGCAAACAATGTCAAATCCATGGGAACTTGATTCATGCACCAGCACAAGAACTACATGCTTTAGCAACATCTTGGCCTTTTTGTCAATGGGGACTTGATATAGTAGGAAAGATAAATCCTTCCTCATCTAATGGACACAAATTCATTCTTGTAGCTACTAAATATTTCACAAAATGGATTGAAGTGGTACCTCTCATAAACATCACAGGAAAAAAAATTGCTGCATGTATCTTGAATTACATCATTTGTTGCTATGGAATACCAATGACCATTATCACTGATAATGGGCGACCATTCAAGAATCATGATGTACAAGAGCTATGTGAGAAGTTCAAAATCCAAAATAGATTCTCCACACTATATTATCCACAGGGAAATGGGTAGGCAAAAGCATCTAACAAAACTATTCTGAAAATCCTCAAAAAAATAGTGAACGATGCTGGGAAAGATTGGCATATCCAACTAAACCCTGCTCTATGGGCCTACCGCACCAATATCCGCACACCGACAGGTGCCACACCTTTCTCTCTTGTATATGGATCAGAAGCCATATTGTCAATCGAATTAGAGATACCTTCTCTATGTGTGTCACTAAAAGGTCTCATCCCAAATGAAAAACAAAGAGTGTCTAGACTACAAGAGTTAGAACTAATCCATGAATGAAGACAAAATGCCTTTGATCATCTAAAGGTATATCCGCAAAGAATGTGTCAGAGCTATAATTACAAGGTCAAACCAAGAATCTTTCAAGTGGGAGAACTAGTGCTAAAAGAAAATCTACACAACCAGGCAGATTGAGAAAAGAAAGGAAAGTTTGAACCAAGCTAGTTAGGTCCATTTGTGGTCACAACAGTATTTGGGTCAAGAGTATATCAGCTATCAACGCAGGATGGAGATCAGCTCAAGGAGCCTATCAATAGCATGCACCTGAAGAAGTTCTATGTCTGAAAAATCAAAAAAATCAAAAATAGTGAAAAATCAGAAAAATCAAAAACATTGAAAAATCAGAAAAAATGAAAAAAAGTAAAAAAGCAGAAAAAGAAAAAAATCATATATCAGAAAAAGTGCAATAAAAACAGATGGTGGAAACCTAGCAAATAGGCGCTATTTGTCTGCTAGCTCTTCTATCTATTAGTTCATGCATCTTTCTGCTCGCATGCATTTTCCATCAGCACTAACCATCCTAAGCATTTGTACATATGCAAGCATCTCAGGTGGCTTCTTACCATGGTTTGGATCATTGGATATATCATAACGAATTTGTTTCTAGGCTTGGGGCAAAATCCTACACCTAGCTGGGGGCACATCTACTAATCAATTTTGAGCTTAATCAAACAGGTAGAACAACAGTTAGACAACTCTTATCAAGCAAAAACTGAGACACATTCAACATTGAACACAAGATCAAACTATCAACTATCAAGCTATCACAAAATCAATCTAAGCACATCACACACTTTTCAGTGGAATAATATCTTTTGGATAATGATTTTAACATGATTGTTCAACTTTTCTATATTGATTTTTGCTATCATGATTTCTGAGTGACTCCAGGATGTCATTGAGTAGAGAAACAAGGAAGGAACATGATATTTTTCTTGTCTACTGTCTGAAAATTAATCATTAATATGTGCAAATTTGTCTCAGGACATGATCATCAAAATATCATTGAAGACATTTCTGATTTGCGTATTGAAATGATTATTTATTTAAAATCCTATTTATCCTCACCCACTTGAAACCTTTAATGGTTTCCCTTAAAGTCTTCAAACTTAATGGCTTCCTTCTAAAGTCTTCTCAAGCCTTTAATGGTTTCCCTTAAAGTCTTTAAACTTAATGGCTTCCTTCTAGAGTCTTCTTAAGCATTTAATGGTTTCCCTTAAAGTCTTCAAACTTAATGGCTTCCTTCTAAAGTCTTCTCAAGCCTTCAATGGTTTCCCTCAAAGTCTTCAAGCATTTAATGCTTTATCTTCCTTTTTCTCATGTAAATAAATTAAGATTTATATAAATAAAATCCAAAATTCACATTCACATTTAAATAAATTAATATTTATTTAAATATCTATCCAAATGCAAATTACACCATTTAATTGAAATAAATGATTTTATTTCAATTGAAAATCCCAAAATTCCTCCCACTTGCATTCTCCTACAAAATCCACTTGCATGCCTAAATCCCTTCTAGATTCTTCTAACTCCTTCTAATTAGCCTAATCCTATCCTAATCATTGTCACATTCCTAAATAAAAGGAAATCACTTCTCAAAAACCTCCAAAGTCTTCAATAACCATTAAAGGCTTTATGTCTTCAAATGGTTAACCTCTAAAGTCTTCCAAACCATTAAAGGCTCTTACATAACCATTTATGGTTAGCCCATCTTTTACCTTTGGTTAGAGACTTTCCTCTAACTTAACCATCCTTTTGACTCATGGGTCTCTTCAAAGCATTTATTTCTTTGACTAAAGTAACCATTTAACCCTTGCATATTCATTTATCCCTTGGATAAAAGGAATATCCATTAACCTAACCCTAACCCAACCTCCCAGGGTAACCATCATGTCCCCTCAAGCATTTAATGATCCTTATCTCTCCTCTCAAGCCTCCTCATGGTGACACTTGTCAACATGGGATTGGGTTGAAAGTCTCACATGGATTGAATATCTTTCAATCCTAACCCTTGTTAAGATTGCTCAATCTTAACCCTTCATTTCCCTATTTCTTCTATAAATAGAACCCTTCTCCTCAAGCAAAGAATGAAGCATTAGAATATTGTTGTTATATTGGTATTAGTATAGAGCTTTTTCATAGCATCACTATCTACACTTGCATAGCATTTTTTTATCACATCCAACCATCTTGAATCTCTATATGGCATCCATGGCTAGTGCTAAAAGATGAGAGCTAAATTCATTTGGGACTTGGAGAGGGGAGAAACAAGGGAGAAGCATCAAAAGGCATCATGGAAGCATCTTAGGGAGGCTCTTCTCCTTTCTTTTGTTTTGTTAAACTTCTTTCATGCTTATTTGAAATCTCTTTTGATATGTTTGGAATGGTTTTTAGTTCTTTGTTTTGGTTTTATGGTTGAAACTAACTTATTAACATTGAACTTTGTTGCTGCCTTGTCCCCATTTCCATGACATCATTTGGTAAACCCGAAGTGAAAGAATAGAATTTTTCTTTTAAATTAGCTTTCTTCCTTTTTTTTTGAATAAGCCTTTTTAGTTAGTTGTTTAGAATGTTTTTTTTTTTTTATTAAATGATTTCTTTTTTAGAATAGACTTTTAAATTTGTTGTTTAAATTTTATTTTTTTTAATTAGTCTTTTAGAATAGATTTTTTTTTTTAATTTCTTAAAATAGTTTTTATTTAAAATTAGATTTTTTTTATTGTTATTTTTTTAAGTAGTCTTTAAATTAAGATTTTTCTAAATTAGTCTTTCATTTAGTTCTAATTTAGATTTTAAATTAGTTTTTAATTTAGTTTTCGATTAGATTTAAATTACTTTTATTAATTTAGATATAATTGGTTTGTTAGTGTGATTTGTGTTAATATGATTAATTTAATTTTGGGTTTACATCTTGTGCAGGACATAAAGAGCATCTTTCTAACATATTGTTGCAGGTTTTGAAAGTGTCAAATTTGCAACAACAAAAAAATTCCTTAACATGTTCTAATTGGAAAAATTGACCAATCCTAGGATAGTCATTCACATTGCCTTCATTTTGCTATCTTGGTCTAAAAATGAACAATCAAGTTGCTATCTTGGATTAAAATGAACTATCATTTTTGCAATCTTGGCTAAAACGAACATTCACATCTTGCAATATGGGCTAAAAAGAACAATCAACTTGTTATTTTTTTGAGTTTAAAAAGAACAATCACATTGCTATCTTGGATTAAAATGAACTATCATTTTTGCAATCTTGGCTAAAACAAACATTCACATCTTGCAATATGGGCTAAAAAGAACAATCAACTTGTTATTTTTTTTGAGTTTAAAAAGAACAATCACATTGCTATCTTGCATTAAAACGAACTATCATTTTTGCAATCTTGGCTAAAACGAACATTCACATCTTGTAATATGGGCTAAAAAGAACAATCAACTTGTTATTTTTTTTTAGTTTAAAAATAACAATCACATTGCTATCTTGGATTAAAACGAACTATCATTTTTGCAATCTTGGCTAAAATGAACATTCACATCTTGCAATATGGGCTAAAAAGAACAATCAACTTGTTTTTTTTTTAGTTTAAAAAGAACAATCACATTGTTATCTTGGATTAAAATAAACTATCATTTTTGCAATCTTGGCTAAAACGAGCATTCACATCTTGCAATATGGGTTAAAAAGAACAATCACATTGCTATCTTGGTCTAAAAAAAGAGAACAATCATTTTGCAATCTTGGATAAAATGAACACTTCATTTTGCTATCTTGACTAAAAAGAACACCATGGTTGTTGGAGCAACATCTCCAAGTAGTAAATAGATCACATTACGATGATGGGTTAAAAAGAACAAGTGTCTTTTGTGTTTGGCATGCTTGTGCAAGATATGTAGAGTGGTCCTACTTCTAACACACACTATCCTCTCCCTTGGCTTCCGTGGTCCTAGGTGCAAGAGAAAAGTGTTAATAACACTCAAAAGTTTATCTTTTTAAGAGAGGCCTGGCAAGAGACACATCACTCTTGGGAACGACCTCGCACAGTAAATCCTTTGAGCCGCTATAGAAATCAGGTGTGAGCGAAAGTTGTAGCCTTGGGTATAGTTGTTCCTACAGTGTAACTTGCCGAAAGGATAAATGGGCCCCACCACAAGTTACAAGGCTCTTAAGTGAGTCACTGTAGAATGAACTTATGTCCAAAGACATAAAAAATTACTAAGCACCTTTATGTAGTATCCCACTCGTTCTATTGATTGAAGATATTTGTGATAAATTCAGTGCAAGAGCATAGAAGGTTTTGCTCCCAAGATACTCACCATACATATCTCCTTGAGTAGAAACATAGCTTTTTGAAAGGTTACTTGTAGCCCGATAAAAGTGGTGACTCCCCCATCATAGGGATCATCTATTTGTTATGCTCGCACAAGACTTAGTATATCACATCCTTACCTGCCATGGTGGGATTCATAAGGTATGTAGTACCAAAGTCGAAGAAATATCAAGATGTGGGCTGAAATTATCGCAACTAGCCATTTGACCTTAGGGATAAAGAGAGTTTGAAGTGTTTTCATTTTTGAGTCAAGACTAGTGCAAATTGAGTCGACTTCGGGCTTTGAAAAAACACCTAAAATACATTTGAAGGAAAGGGTCATAAAAAGTTCAAAAGATTGGGTTGATCTAGACCCATACTTGTGTCTTTTGAGGCAACATTCTTGTGTTAGTGTGCTTGCTTTGTTTTCTTGTCAAAGAAACATCATAAACCCAAATCAAAACAAGTATTAATCCAACACAAACATTTTCAAAAACACAAAAGATCCAAAACAAAGAGCAACAACAAAAAGTATCAAACTATATGACCATTCTTCACATCTTGAGAAAGAAGAATCTTCATCAACACATCAACTTGAAGAAAAGACCATTGAGCTCAAAGGATTTTATCAAAAGAAGGAAATTATTCTATCTTAATAGACAAATCTTTGTCTCTCATAGAACCTTCTTGTATCACATGTGTCTATACCTTCAAGGGAAATAAAATGAGTTTGATCAAGAGTCATTAAACTATAGAGCTTTTACTCAATATCGAGCTTTGAGTTATCATCAAAATAAGGGAGGCAAGATCAATCTTGCCTTCTTTCCAAACATTTGTATCACATATAACTCAGCTAGGGTAGAACCACCAACCCCTGAACGAGAAGAGGAAGAATTTGTTCCATTTGTAACACAAAGTTTCTATTTAAGTTGAACATCTCATCCATTATCATATTCATATCTCATCAACTCCATTCCAACTCTCAAAACATCAAAAGGTTTTTTTGTCCTAAGTTCTATTTCGATATTGCTTGAATCAAACACAAACACATCACTTTTAGAGTGTCTCTACATCTAGGATAAACTCATCCTAAGAGGCATTTCTACGCAGGTTAAAACTAGTCTCTAAGTGTATCCTCTCATTACTAGGTAATTGAGTCTGTGACACATCTCAGATCTCTCTAAATCTTATCACATCAAACTTTGTCAATCAAACACAAGCAGCAATTCAAGAAAGAAATTTGGTACCATCTACCTTTAGTGCTCGAGATTCATATGCAAAACACTTCACCAAACATCAATCTTTCATTTCATATGCAAAACACTTCACCAACTTATCATCATTTTCATCAAACTTCA